>NW_013550615.1:680908-1023381 GCF_000835455.1 Fonsecaea pedrosoi CBS 271.37 | reverse complement strand
TTGCCTGGGCTTCCTTCTTTGCCTGGGCTTCCTTCTTTGCCTGGGCTTCCTTCTTTGCCTGAGCCTCCTTCGCTTGTTGTCGAATCGCTAGTTTCCTTTTCCGAACCGCCTCCTTTCGCTGAGCCTCCTCCGCTCGCTTTCGATTCGCTTCTTTCCTTTCTCGAGCCTGCTGTAGCTCTAGTTCCGCCTTCTTTCGTCGAGCCTCTTTCTCCAGGGCTTTCGCTTGCTTTTCACTTGGCAGTGGCAATATACCTTGCTGGTTTTGCGCCAGAGATTCTTGTGTCGTACTCATCCCAACAATCGTTTTACTTTTCGCCAATTTAACATTGCCATCATGAGGCAGAAGAGATCTGAAGAACGTGTCCCACTCGTCGGATTTATTGAGGGGCCAGATCTGATATTGAAAAGCGACCGCACCCTTGATTGTTGGGTGGACATAGCAGATCTGGACAGCCCTTGCGCCCCCGAAGGCTCCTTTCAAGATCGGTTCTTCTAAGCATCGATAGTTGGACCACTCTCTCCGACTGTAAATGTCTGGTGGTGGCTTGGTCAAAACAATTGCTTGTCGGCCACCGCGACCCGTATATTCTGCAAATCGACCTGAAGCTCCTTTCATATACTTGGACCACGCATTAGTAGACTTGCCGTATCTCGCGCCTCCAACATCGCGGTCGCTATATAATGGGCCCATAGCAATGATTAGTGTCTGTAATCCATGTCCAACGGCCCAACGCTGGGCCAGCTCAGGGGACAAGCCGGTCCAAAACACCAGGCAGCGAGCATCTCGTAATGCGTGGTCAAACCGTTCGTCGAGACGAGATAGTTCTGCTGGACTCAAGTAATCCAACGGGTCCCAGGCATCAAATGGAAGAGGGTGTGCCATCCGTGTGAGGGTACCATGCTGGCGAACTACTGTTTTGATGCGGCGTCACGATCACAAAAGAGTCGAAGAATACCTATGTATGCTGTTATAAGTAGGTAGGCAGTCAGGTGAAGGTGCACGATTACCCCACTTCGAGAGGAGTCGAAGGGGGGGTTGTGCAGCCTTCATTGGATACGCTGGCACAGCTGAATACTTTACCGACGAGAAACGCTGGTGACGTCAGTGATTAAACCGAACAAAAGAACAACTCGTCAGATACACCCCTGCCTTTAAGAGTTGGCCAGGTGCGAAACATATGGCTTGGCGTTGTGTTTCGCCCTGGCGGCAAGGCTGTACCGAGTAGATCGGCCACGCTGGGTGGGCCTGAAGTGATGGCTCTAATTACTACGAGGTAATAGAGTTTTAAAAGCGGCATATTAGGAAAGCCAAGGCACCAAAGTACCGAGTACTCGGTAGTTACCTAGCGATGTAGCTTCTCTTGAACTTTATGCCAGGCAACAACCATTCCAACATCACAAATCCCCTACAACCACAAGTATACCTACAGTAGGTACCTTTTGTTCGAGAACATTCCTCTCTTTGCAAAGCCGGCGGGACACAGCTTTTCATCGCTGTCTGGACTCGACAAATGATGCTTGACGCTGCTCGTGACCGAGCCATCGAGACACTATGCGATATACGCCAACACAGATCATTCACTCTACTTGCCTCGGCGATTCCCAATGGTGAGCAGGATCTGCGAATCACCTATTCAGACCTTGGATACGATCCAGACAGCGACCATGATGCCGATCCAGACCCATGCGTCGTCTTCTTCATCGGCGGCCTCTTGGGTGGGCGCTACACGCTCTGTCGCTCCGCCAGCATTGCTCGACGGCTCAAGATCCGCATCATTTCCATGGACAGGCCAGGCCTCGGTGGTTCTACTCGGGTCCCCGTGGAACAACGTGTGGCGGTACAGGTCGCCGCGATTCCTGCTCTGTTGAGTCACTTGGGCATCAAACATGTCACGCTGGCCTCCCACTCTGGAGGCGCACCATATTTGTTCGCAACACTTCTAGCGCATCGTGGATTGTTGCACCCAAAACACCCTCACGTCGTTTTGCTCTCACCATGGGTGCACCCGAAAGACGGCGGTGCGCGTTTGATGCAGGTTGCTGCAATGCTGCCGCTTCAGGCGGTCGGCAAGTTCTCGTCGTGCGCAAGAGCGGTCAATCGCACTTTTGCATTCAGCTCTGGATTTCGGAGGGGACCTTGGAGTAAAGCAGCCACTGTTGTCGCCCCCAAGCCTGGCGAGGTCGATGAACAGAAGAACGGCGAGCATACCATGGGCAAGGACGTTCTGACAGAAATGGAGGGGCTAGCCGTCACGTACATGTTCGCTGAAGATATCGAGGGCTCCTCGGACGATGCCATCCTATTTCTGCGAAAGCACGTGTACCCAGTCACTGCCACTGGAGATCCCGGCACTGCGCAAGGCAAGGACTGGCTTGATTGTCGGACCATTGCAGACGCCGTCGTCGAGCAAGAGAAACGTCTTCACGATAGCATGGCCGGCTCAGTAAACCTTCAAATCGACGCTCTTCATTCCGAAAAGGACATCATGATTCGCCCGAGTGGCTCGAAGCACTTTGATGACTGCTGGGCCAGCGTGGCTTCGCCGTCAACAGTGGGCTTCAGCTCCAAGATCATCAAGGGTGCCACTCACGATTCCATCCTAGACCCTATCCAAGGTGGCATTGAGACTTGGCTTCAGTGCGTGGCTCAGCGATGGTACACTTGATTTGGACATCTTTTAAAGCATCCCTCCTCTTTCATCCACCGAGCGAAAGTCCAGCCAAGAGCGTACTGGCTACACATGCCTTGAGAATTGCCTCCTGAAGAGGGTCTGGAATTTGATCCGCTTAGAAGGGATGTTCATTCTCTCTATGCTAAGACTCGGTTCGAGATCTTGGGCACGTCGACGGGCGTGAAATGACGATTGGTATGGAAGGACCCCAATTGGGTATCATGCGGGTCCGACAAACATCACTCCAAATGCGCCTGCTTTCGCCTCACCCCACAAGCCACGATACCATGGCTACAGTCCGGAGCGCCAGTTCTAATCTAGTAGTGATTAGACCTCAGACTCCATTCGCGGAAGGCTGTGGATTAAGCCTCGTAAGGCATACGCTCCGGGAAAGCCTGCCTCGATAGCACTAATGACTTTGGGTCCCCATATGTCATTAATATCAAAGTGGCAAAAGGCTGGATGTTTGTTTATTTGGCGTCATGCTCGACCACTTCTTGTTCCCTGTGGCTTTGTTCAGCGAAGCACCGCCCAATCTGACAAGGGTCAACTTTGGAAGTCAGGGAAACTAGTGGACAAGGCGCAATTCGACACTTGATAGTTCAAATGTCGGAGCCTGAGACTACTTGCGCCCCTTCCCTGGTGCGCTCAAGGTCCCCCAAGGCGAATTCTCACTTATCTACTGTTGCCACCGTGGCATCGCCTGCAAGCTGGTCAATTCGGGCCTGAAAATGAGGTCAAGAGCGGTATTCGGAGTTGTGGATGAGGCACTTTTTGTCATTTCTGAACGTCGCCTCAGGGTTCATACCTTGCAAAAATGGATGAATTCGCGACAGTTTCCCGGTGTCAACGGAGTTTCCAACCCTTGGCGGTCCGAACCTCTCTACATTTCGATATCGATGCACGTCCATGAGCTTCCTTGTGGCGATTCAGTCTCTCGCATCTGCACGCGGTCGGATCAACCAATGGATATGGACTGGAATGCAGTAGTCAGTATGCGCACCACCAATGGAAGAGGATTGAGAGAATGTGGGTGACTCATCTTCGAAACGAGACGACCCTCTAGGACTCACCGGTTAAGTGCCTGCAGATGGAGCTTCCTCTTCCAACTTCCAGATTGGTGGCTATCATCACTATCAAAATGCACCCTTTTGAATAACCATGTTCAGACTTTCCGTTGTGGCAAACTTCAAAACATTGATTTCCCCAAGATTTCCCATCTCCTTCTTGTCATCTTGTCTCGTCTGTATCACACGGTGGACACGACTGTGACTGATCCGTTTCTATCATGGAGGTTGTTGGCGCATTCTCCGCTGTCCTCACCGTCGCAGTGGAGTTCCATGAGCTTGCCAGAACTCTTCGCCGCTGCTTTGTATCGCTGAAATTCGCCAGGAAAGACGTCAAGGAAATCCACAACGAGGTCAAATCATTCAGCACTCTTCTGAGCCTCTTCCACAGCACTGTCACTGACGAACGGTTGGCCAACGACGATCTGCCCATGAAAATCAAAACGTCTGGAATAGCCCAACACATCTCCGTATCCGGGAGAGAAGCCTTGGCTAGGATTGATGACATCTTGACTGGACTGGACCCATTGAGATCCGACAAAGTTTATTCAGTTCTCGAGCAATGGTATGCTCGCTGGAAGTGGTCCACGCGCAAGGAGAAATGGTCACCGATCCAAGTCTTGCTCAACTCCATCAAGGCGAATGCCACTTGGCTCATCGCGATAGTGGATTGCCATCATCGTCTTCAAAAGATTGACCAACTAAATGCTGAGAAGAGCCCAATCCCAAACGAGCTCGTTCAACAATTGTAAGTTGGCCGAGTCCTTCCTTTTTGACACAAGCGTCTATCCTGACTGCGATATCAAAGTTATTTATGTGCAAGTCACGCCAAATCCACGGCTTCGACTTGCGAGAAGATCGAAAGAGCATGTAGACACATGCAAGCCCAGCAGGCAGAACTGCTATCGATGGCTCAAGAATTTGTTGCACTGACATCTCAGTTGACTCGGTCACATCTGATGTCACACCCTGAGCTCGAAGCCGTCCTTAGTCACAGGGGACGTCCATCCTTCGTTGCCAACACCTCGAAAGTGACGAACTCTGGTTCATCCGGCAGCTTCGCCAAACGAGCCCGTGACCCCAGTGGTGCCAGATCTCCTCGATCTGGCCCCTCTTCAGACCATCCTCGGCACCAGGAAAGGCCTTCGGATGCCACAGATCATGCGCGTAGTACTGTAATCCCTGCTACTCTATCAGTCCGTCTGTTGGCAAACGAGAGTCCAATCCCAGCACCGAGTGGACTTGGATCTTATACATCATCAGGCCAAGCATCCTCATTGGTAGGGTTCGGCCTGGACTCTGAGTCTGGCGCCTCTGGAACAGCATCGACACCCTCGCCCTGGGCCGGATTTTGCCAAAGCTGGGTTCCAACAGCTCTGTCTGCAACCCTAGAGCCTCGTCCTCGTACGCAGCCAGCAAATCCTCGACGGTCTGATGCGAATTCTTCGGAGCATCCAGTCATTGTGGATGATGGAGAGGGCATCCGCGAAGAATTCCGTCGTCCAAGAAGGTCTCGAAAATCACCTCGATCTTGACTAAAGATCATTTATCTTGTTTTCATGGGCACTACCAGTGTGGACCGAATGGCTCTAAACCCATGGAGATATTCAGGAGGAGCTCGAGCTCTGTGTCCTGTGAGTTGGAGTCTTTCGTCAATTCTTGCATCGCACATTTTCTTTTCGATCTGATCTGTGGTGGGATAGCGTTGATAGGTTCATGTACTATCTATTAGGCAGGGTTAGGGTAGGGTGGTGGTCCTGGCGGTGCTGGGGACTTTCTGGGATTCCACGAAAATTGATGCACCCAATGCCTAGCGGGCCTAGGCATTGTATTTACAGTGTTGGTTAGTTTGGTTTCCTCCCAGCTCTCTAAAAAGACCTGGGGCTTGCGGGCACCAGCGGGTACTGCCTGCGCGGCCCGGATCTGTTGTGCATCTGCTGTCGGATATTGTATCCATCAACCAAAAGTCATGACTTAACACTGTCATCATGACTTTTCGCCTTGGCCAGAACCACATCTACCAGGGTTGGCAGTATAATAATGACGGCAAGATGTGGTCACGACGCCTTGTCGAACTTCTCTCAAGCTATAACACAGCGCCCGGATGAGGATCCCTTGTCGCATTAGTCGGAATACGAAGCTCACTCTTCTCCTTACCAGCAAACCACGGCACCGCAAAATGTCTTCTATCCTGGGTTCCAACACGTTCAATCCGGACACAGATATTCCTGATTTGTCAGGCAAGGTTAGAATTATAACCCAGATCCATCTTCCCTAAACAATAGATTTTGGACCCCGGTTGACATTTCTTGCGACAGAACTACATCGTCACCGGAGGGAGCGCCGGGATAGGCTTTGGGATTGCCGCACATCTCCTGCAGCATCATGCTGAAAACGTCACTATCCTGTCCAACAAGGAGGACCATGCTCATTCCGCCCTTGAAGAGCTAAAAGAGTATGGAGACGCGAGCAAGGCTCACTGGGTCAAGTGTGATCTCGAGGATCTCAAGCTCACGCAGAAGGTGGCCAACGAGTTGGCAAGTTCGCAGGACAAGCTCCACGGTGTATGTTGCGAGGCACTCGATCAAAGAATATGCCGAGATGGACCCCTACTGACGCAATGACTGGTAGCTCGTCCTCAATGCCGGACTGGGCGTTGGAGTCTACAACGAGACCAAAGACAAGCTCGATTCCCACTTCCAGGTCAATCACCTTTCGCAGTTCCTCCTTTTGATGAAGCTTCTCCCTCGACTGCAAAATACTCCAGGAGCTCGCGTGGTCTTTGAGTCGTCCGAGCTGCATCGCGGTGCGGACGCCAACGTGCAATTCGAGAACGAAGCAGAGATCAACCAGGACATCGGACCTACCAAGCTCTACAACCGGACCAAGCTTGCTCAGATCTTGACCACGCGGGCTCTCCAGCGCCGGATCGACAATGGCCAGCTGGGGTTCGAAGCAGGTCAGAAAATCTATGTCAATGCGGTTCATCCAGGAGCTGTCGCAACTGATCAACCACTTCAAGCTGAAGAAGCGTATGGGAAGCTAGGGGTGGTCGGTCATACGCTTGTCAGACCTTTCATGAAAGATCCTATTGCGGATGGGTGTCGGTCGGCGCTGTATGCAGCGACAAGTCAGGATATTGAGGAGAAAGGTATTATGGGACAGTACATCGTGCCTGATAAGAAAGTGACAGATCCAAGTAGCAAGGCTTCTGATGAGGAGCTGGGCGAGCGATTATGGAGGCTAAGTGATCAGTTATTGAAAGACAGACTAGGTGAAATTTCATAGTGCATGCGCCGCATAAAATGGCAAAAAGTTCAATTCTAGGTCTGGCGTCTTCTATCTTACCTTCCCCCTTTTTTTCCACAGTATATGATATACTGGGACCATAATGATATTTGCTGCTGCAAGTTCCCAGTGGATTCCCCCTTTCCATTTGATGATGGAATGGAGGAACCCAGTGGCATCTTACAGCTATACCATCTGGTTATTGGTCATGGATGGAACATGATTTATGAGTCTGAGACCTCGTGCTACCCTATCTACCTAGGTGGTAGGTAGGCAACAGCGAGCTCATAAATCATGATCCCATCCATGACCAACAAGGGGGGAAGGCCCCTCCCGCCAAACCCGATAGAATATTGAACTTTGTGAGAAGTTCCATATCCCGGACTCGAAGTGGTAGCTTTTTTGTTGTGTGTGTGAGGTCTCAGTTTACACGCTTGTTGCACTTCTTGTGAGTTGGGCTATGTTGAGGAATAATTCTGAGAGAATAAATCATATGGAATGTGATTTTGGTCTTGCTTTGGGCGTTGGAGAGTGGGTCACTCGGTTTCGTCCTCTGATTTTTGTGTGTTGCTCGTCACTTGGCGGGTGTGGTACCAAGAGAGATGTCTCTGTGAATCTTGGGGGATAGATGGTGCCGAGGTGCATCCTTGGCTAGTTACTGTCAAATGAACAAGGCGGCTTCATCTTACATCCTGTTTGGAACTTCCATCTTTCCTCAGGAGTAGCCGGCCTATTGTATACAAAATCGTGGTTCGTTCTGAGTACTTCCCCTTTCGACTGGTTGACCATCGATCACTAAATAAAGAGCAACATCACTGGGCAAGTATCTACAACGACAATGCAACAACCTTCAAAAAAGCTGTGGCTTGAACGAGGCCATTGTACCACAGTCCTGTTGAGGTTCGATTTGCATTTTCGGATATCGGACTGCCTCTCCTTTGCCCACGAGGCTGGTGGTTGAGTTGCAGCCAATCAACATTCATCCCTTGCTACCATTTTGGAGCATGTGTCAGCTCAAGCCCGCCAGCCCGCCTAATTGATTGATACCTAGTCCCAAGTAATCGTGTCCGTATCCGGCTCTAATGCGCGAAGGAAGAAGCATGGACAATACCCATGTCAAACATGTACATCCCCTTTTCTTCCACTTTCCTCTTCCCATGAACCTGCTACGAGCCACCACCACCTCCCTCCTCAGGTGTCTTCTTGAACCTTGAACCCGGGGCGCATCAGTCGAAATGCCAGATCAGGCAGTTTACGCGAACACATTCTTCCTTCGTCCACAGATCCGTCGAGGTCCCGACGTCCCCTACAAGAACGACACAGGCTCAAATCCTGTGCTTCGAGGGTTTCCCTTGGCTGCCGTTTCCAAGATGTATGGGTGACACACTGTTTTATTGTCCTTTGTTGCACCCTGCGGCTAAGACGTTTCTGAAGCATCGCGTCGTCCAACTGGATTCAGAGCGTCTTCTGGAAACTCAATGGCTTCGACAAGCTCAAGGACACAAAATATCTAGATGAATACGAGATTCGACTTGATCCGACAGTCGTGCCTCGATCCACCACTACCTCGCAGGACCCGGTTCCGAGCCTGACAGAGCTACCGCCGCCTCGTCCTCGCGCTTCCAACACGGACTACTACACTTGCGCAGACTACCACAAATTGTACAAGTCCGGCAAAGTCACCCCTTCAGACGTTATTGAGTACCTGATACCCCTGATTCGGCGAGATACCCAACCTGCTGGTCAGTACTCTGTTGCCTTTATCGATTCCAAGGTCGACTTGGTCCGGGCGGCTGCAAAAGCGTCCACCGAACGATATCGAGCTGGCAACCCGCTCAGTGTGTTGGACGGCGTGCCGTTGGCCGTGAAAGATGAGGTGGATCTGACAGGATACAAGAAGACCCTGGGCAGCAAGCTTGATTTCACCGACAAAGAAGATCGTACATCATGGTGCGTGCAGAAATGGCAGGAGGCGGGTGCTGTGATCATTGGAAAGACAAACATGCATGAGGTTGGCTTGGACACCTCCAACAACAATCAGACCTGGGGCACTCCGTTGAATCCACACAACAATGGTTATTATACTGGCGGCAGCTCGGGCGGCTCTGCCTTTGTCGTCGCAGCTGGCATTTGCCCAATTGCGCTCGGAGTCGACGGTGGCGGGTCAATTCGCTTGCCGGCTGCGTTTTGTGGTATCTACGGGCTCAAGACTACTCATGGCCGAGTTTCAGCCAGAGTCGGCAAAGACTGGCTGGACAGCGTCGTCGTTTACGGTCCCATGGCTTGCAACATTGATGACCTCACCATCAGCTACCGAGTCATGGCCCAACCTGATCTTGGCGCAATGAGAAGCGCTGGCTTTCCCAATAGTCTGACCAAGGAGCCATACAGTCTACGGAGTGGGAAGAAGTATCTGGGAATCGACCGGAGCTGGGTCAACCGTTCGGATAAAGTTGTCCTGGACATGTTCAACGCCGCTGTCGATGGCTATGTCAAAACTTACGGCTACGAAGTGGTCGACATCACGATCCCCTATATCCCACAGGGACAGAAGGCCCACGCGTTGACCATTTTGTCCGAGAGCCGCAGTCAGATTACCCCCCAGAAGATCTCGAAGCTCTCGTGGCACAATCAGCTGCTTCTCAACGTCGCGGGTGGCCACGCAACCGCCCAGGATTTTATCTACTCTCAAAAATTGCGCAATCTTCTGATGTGTCATCTGGCATGGCTGTGGCACGAGTATCCTGGAATGGTGATCCTTACGCCGACGACGCCCTGTGCCGGGTGGAAGATTGGCAAGCCGAGCGACATCACCAGCGGCTACGGCGTGAGCGACGGCGACATGAGCTTGAGGACCATGGAATACGTCTATCTAGCGAATTTCACGGGCAACCCCGCCATCAGCTGTCCCATGGGCTATACAGATGAGAATGTGCCGGTCGGCCTAATGGTATGTCTCCCCCCTCCCCCATCCCCTCCGCATCAATCATCATTCAGAACTCAAGACTAACCGACGCATACAGGCCATGGGCGACTGGGGTAGCGAAGAACAACTCCTCGCATTCGGCAAAGAAGGCGAGTCCTTCCTCACCGGCGGGAGTGCGATTCGACGCCCGAAAGACGAAAAGATGTGGATCGACGTGCTCGCCAGCACAAAGTCTGAAGAGTGATCATCGGTATTTTAGAATGGTCATTGGCCCCAAAAAACCCAGTTCATATTTTCCAAGAAATTCATCCAAGCACCTATTCTCAGATCAACTAGACGCTCAAAAAGTCCGCGATACCCTCTCTCCTCCCACTTTGTTTCAGCAATATCTGGACATGGGTCATCGCTACAGCTCGACTTCCCTCCTACATCTACATTGTGAAATCTGAGAGTCTCTCAATGAGATGATCCTCGATATGGCGATATGGTTGGCAGCAGAGTGAAACGAGTGACTGGACCACTTCACTTCAGTCCTTTGGAGTCATCGAATCGTCGAATCTCAGTCGATCAGCAGCTAGCCACGATTGTCGCCTTCTGATTATATAGATATATTAGGGTGGAAGGCAATATTGGATAGGACAGAGACAGGACTGTCCATCCCTGCAGGAACCAGGCTCAGGCTCAGGCTCAGGCTCAGGCTCGATGGGGTTCACTACCCACTCGGTACTCGAAGATAGATTGGGAAGATGGGAATCAATCGATAGACATGGACCACGACACAAGGTCGACTTTACTTGTGGCTGGCTACATTTGTTGATTGATCTCCATCTCCATCTCCCAAAGGTACCTAGGTACCTAGATAGGTTCGTGATGAAACCTGAACTGCAATTGTCCATTTCAAATTCGTACATGAGCAAGCATTACTTTTCAAGCGGGCTAGTAGACTTGCTATCTCCTGCTCCTGCCCAGCAAGACGTTGATTGAGAATTTCTTTTTTACTCATCGATCTCGTCATTGTCGCCATCTTCTTCCCCTCCCCCTCCAGCATTTCCAGTCTCTCTGATCCGCGCCTCCTGTTTCCTGTAGAGCCCGGCTAAGAATTCGCTCGTGCTCGCCTCCTCGATGCCCTTGTCTTCCCGGACTTTCAAAAACCGGGGAAACCGCATACTCAGACCCCGTTCCTCGCTGACCAGCCCGATCGCAGCGGTGTACGTCGGTGACAGGGTGATGTCTGCAAAGGCCATCTCCCACACTTCTTGCGGTTCGAACCATACGTCGGGCTCGTACGCGCTGTACTCGATGTAACTCGGTTTCGTGCGCATGGTGTTGTCGCCATCTTCGGCGTACTTCTCCTTGTTTGCTTGGTAGAACTTGTCTGTGAATCCCGAGATGCACTTGGTGACAACCTCCAGACTGCCAGTCTCGGGGTTGCGGCACGCGAGCAGGATGGGCGACCACCACTTTGCTTTGCGGCCTTGACCGTGCCAGCCGGCCACGGGGATGAGGTCGATCGTGTCGGCGGACTGCGCGTAGTCCTTTTTCACTTTGAGCCACGAGTCCAGCCGTTTGTCCGGTTCGTAGGTGGAGAGGAGCGCTTTGCGACGAGAGCCCTTTTCTTTCTCCTCTTGTTTCTCTGCTTGACTTTTCTTGCCGGCTTTCTTCTTGCTCGGGGTCACGGGTGCAGATGCAGGCATCTCTTCGTCGGCGTCTGGGCCGGTAAGATCAGGATTCGGCATGTTGTCGAGCACTTTGACCATGATACCCTCGCATTTGATGTCGGTGGCGGACTTGAAGAACTCCAGTACAGCCTCGGAGTCTGCAGAAGTGGCGTCAATGCTGTTCACCCACGTGAAATGGTGTTCTTTCTCGATAAACATGCTGCGGAGCAGACCGCGTCGCTCTCGAAATGGCCGATCAAGCAAGGGCTCGCCATTGAGGTACATAAGATCAAATGCAAATAAGCAAACGTCGATTTGAATAGAACCGATATCGACATCTTTCTTGGCCCGATTGGTGAGAGTCTGGAAGGTCTTAAGTTCACCTGTATTTCTATCCACGGCAACGACTTCTCCTTCCAAAATGAAGCTGGAGACACCGTCACCGCGGATTTCGGGCACCAGCGCCACTAGATCAGGATATTTGTCTGTCATGACTTCGAGATGGCGAGAGAAGATGGACACTTTGCCCTTTTCGTCACAATGGACTTGTGCTCGCTGGCCGTCGTATTTGAATTCACAGCTGAAGTCTCGGCCCTGCAATTTGGTGAGCATCTCACTCAAATCCCGAGTGATGCTACCCAACATCGGACGGAGAGGAATATGTAATGCTAAGCCGCAACGCAACAGGAGTTCTTCTGACACTCCAAGTTCGAGGAGGCCTGGCACGAGATCGTTGTAATTGGGCCGTCGTGCAAAACATGTCTTGACAATCTCTTCCGCTTTTGCCCATACAACCGCCAATTCCTCTTTCTTGAGCTTTGCCAGCTCGGCCGTCTGTCTGATGGGGAAGTCCGCCCCTGGTGGACGCGAGAGCTGGAATGCCCGTGCCAGGGCAATCAGCATGGTTGTCTTCACCGCTCCGATCCGCAGATGCTGGACCAAAGTCCTCACGATGTATCGAGATTCTTCTGGTCCTCGCGCATCTTGAAGAAGGCGTTCCACAAGTCGCTGTTTCTGTTCAACACTTCCATGGCCTTTGCTGTTGGCAATCTTGACCAGCGTTTGATATGCGCTTTTGATGGTAAGTGGCTTCGGCTTCCTCAGCGTGAAACTCTGCCTCTTCTTTGCCTCGAATGCGACATCTCCTGCGTCTCCATGTTTGTCATAAAGGGTTTTCAAACCGGCACCATCGAGACCGCACACTTTCTTTAAAGCCTTGGAAATCGCTGAGCCGCCTAGACCCAATTCCAGAGAGATATAAGGCGGCGAGATGGAATTTGTAGCCAGCCAAACAGCAGGAAGAAGACTCTCAGGGTCCGCCTCGATGATGACCCTGAGACAATTGACCAGAGTGTCCACGATTTTGATCCGACTTTGCGTCGAATTGACCAGCACGAAGCATCGCGTTAGAAGTGCGTACGATGCATTACCGCCATCTCCCGCCCAGTGCTTTCTCAGATCAGAGACATAATGTGACGGATCAAAGGACAAAGGGCTCTGGTCAAAGGGTATCGTCAATGTGATGGTATCTTCTTCTGAGGCTGTTGATTGTAACCCAAGTACACCCTTCTTGTTCGTGTTCGATTGTGGCACAGGCTGGGGTGAAGGGGTCCTTTCAAGCGCGGCGGAAACGAAATCTTTGACATCTTCTTCGACCTTGTGCTCGTGTCCTTCGGCAGGCTTTGGTGACTGGCGGTCATTGGCCTCCCTGAAATTGCTCTCGTGTGGTCCGTCTTCTTTTGCCCATTCTTCTTGAAGCCTTCTGGCCAGCTCCTCATCAGTCAACTGCGTCTCCGAGGTCGACAGATCTTGTATTTGGACGTCTTCACGGCGCGCATTTCCGTTTCTCCCTCCATTCTGTTGTTCATTTTGCTTGCGGAAGAAAAAATCAAGACTTCGAGACGGCACTTCGGCGGGTTTGGAATCGTTCTTCTTCCTCCTCTTGGCCGGACTCTCCATGACTGCTGAGTAGGTCGGGCACTGGCATCGTTGCCAGTGCCATCCAAAGCGGTTATATTGCAGTCATTCTGCAGCTGCATTCAGAAGTCAGAGGAGGCAGGACAAGTGGTGACTTCATAATCAGATGGTTGAAAATAGTGGCGGCGCGTCTCCAACCACATGACGTGACGCGCTGCTGGTCGCAGTCGGAGAAATTCACACCGATCATGCCTCCTGCGACTCCAGAGCGCAGTTGTGACATTTTTACCTTTGTTGAACCACTATTTCGCGGTCCGCAAGTATGGCTGAGCTCGCCATGACCAAGACCGTGGATGGACAGACGCGGGTGGAAGACTACCTGAACGACAAGATACAAACTGCGGTGGACCTAGAACAGGTGGACAGCCTGGTACAACGGGTGCGAGAACAACAAACCCTGCTGCGGGAACAGGTGAGAGGTTAATTGTCCCTGAATCAGGCTGTATCTAAATGTGCCACAGCTTGAAGCGGCGCGGACAGACTACACAGAGGCAACAAACAGAGTCAATGAACGTTCCAGAGAGTTGAGAGAAGCGGCCGAAAAATGCAAGAGGGAACACACCGACATAGACCGACGGCTCAGAGACCTTGCACAATCAAACGTCAGCGATGATGCCGCGAGAAAAGTTGAAGCTAGGTTGATAAAGGTGCGCCGTCTCGAAGTTGCTCGAAGCTATCTAGAGGTGTATCAGCAACTAGACACTTTGAGCCACACAACGAAAGAGAACTTTTCTGCGGACCCGGAGGCATCAATCAAAGGATATCTTCGGCTGAGGACCATTTGGAGGCACATTCAAGATGCGCAGCCGGCTGCAGAAGGGGCGGCACCTCAATTGACGTATGCCTTTGAGCAACAAATGCAGCAGCTCCATGCTCTCATCAAAGCATCCCTAGAAAGAGGCTTGCAGGAAAGTCTTGCAGAAATGAAATGGCCGGCAAAAACGTTGAACCTCCAGCACAAAATACAGAATCAATGGGAGGAGAATGTCAGATTACTTCTCCAGCTACAAGAGCCCGACCTGATCGAAACGTACGCAGGCCTTGACACCCAAAGTCGATCTTCGACGCCTGAACCTATCGTACTACTCCCGCTCGAGGTCATGGTTCAACCATTGGTAGTGAGGTTCAGATACCATTTCTACGGAGACAAACCCACGAATCGCTTGGACAAGCCCGAATACTTCCTCACCCATGTCTTAGATTTGCTAGAGACACATAGCGCCTTCATGAGCGACATGCTGGGTCCTATACTGGATGACAGGGCGCACCAGTCTGAGGCTCTGGAGACTCTCTACCCTGACGCAGTCTCCGCGTTCATTACGGCACTGCTGCCGATGGTCGAGGCAAAATGCCTGTCTTTTCTGCCCCAGATTTCACAACAACCACAACTGATATCTCACTTTATGCACGAGTTGATGGTGTTTGATAGTGCCATTCGTGACACCTGGAGCTACATTCCGATTCCCAGGATGCTGGCAGAGTGGAAAGGGATTACTTGGAGAGTGCTGACCACACACGGTTACTTTGCTCTGTGGCTCAAAGTCGAAAAGGACTTTGCTCTTTCTCGATACAAGAGCATTAGAGATGCTCCAGATAGCAATGAGATTGACTTTGACGCAGACGCCACTCAGACGAAGCCGACAAAGGGGGCTATCCGCGTCAATGATCTTTTGGAGACGATCACGGATCGCTATCGAGGCCTTTCGTCGTTCAGCCAGAAGATGAAGTTTCTCCTGGAGATTCAACTCTCCATCTTCGATGATTATCACAACAATCTTCACGGGGGCCTGCAGGCATATCTTGTATCCTCCCACACGGCCGGCCGGTTACTTCAGGGACAGTCTGAAGCCGAAGCTTTTGGGTTAAAAGGGCTGGAGTCCCTGGCCAAGATCTTCGGTAGTGCTGAATTTCTTGAACGGAAAATGTCGGATTGGAATGATGATGTCTTCTTTCTGGAGCTGTGGGACGAACTTCAATATCGCGCCCAAGCAAACAGCGGCACAGGTGCGTCCATTGGCACAGACTTGAAGGTGGAGGACGTTGCGGACAAGACCTCAACGACCATCAAGTCAAACGGCGTTGAAACGGATGAGGATTCAGACGGAAGTGGACTGTTCGACCAGACTGCCTCCGCATATCGACGACTACGCGAACGCTGTGAGGAGGAAATGCTCCGCTTCTTCGACATCAACCTGAGAGGGGCGCTGCGAGCATACGTCAAGCATGCTCAGTGGTCGTCTCTTGTGGAGACATTGTCCGACCCAGCTGCGATGGCGCCTTCTCCGAGCCTTGATGGCTTCTTTCAGACAACAGCCACGCTGCTGGGGTATCTTTCTCGCGTCCTGGCCCCTGGACCCATGCGACGGATATGTAAGCATTACTGCTCCACCCTGCAGAGAGAGGTCTACGATAATGTTATAATGTACCATACATTCTCAGCCACTGGCGCAGCACAGTTGGCCAGGGACCTCTCCGAAATCAAAACGACCATCGAAAAACACAGCGGACTACGAGGAGTTACTGGAGCGGGTTTCAAACGTCTCGAAGAGGCCGTGTATCTGCTTTCTCTGGATGCTTCACAAACCCTGGAGAGCAGCGAAGAGGACGAATGGGGATTCAATGATGATGACAACGACGAGGAGTCGAGAGGGCAAGCTACCACGGATGAGGCTATCACTGATGATACCGGCGTCAAGAAGCCTGGACTCTGGGACGTAGAGAAGCTGATTTTCGAGAGCAACGAAGCAGCACGAAAGGCTCTCGCGGACATGGGCCTATATCACCTCAGTGAAGGAGAAGCCAGAAACATTCTGAAGAGGAGAGTTGAGTTGAACGGATGATTGATGGGTCAGATACTGTGGAAACGGTAGATAGACATCTGTAATGACTGACTCCATTAGTGATTTTTCAAGTTTACGTCCAACTCGGTATACATACGTTAGGAGCGACTAGGTGGCTGGTCAGTCGTGGAACTCTGCCTATACCTCATTGGCACCATTTCTGGCTATTTATAAGCCCACGCTACATCAGGGTTGCAGGTGTTTGTGACTCACCCATATTCCACTCTCACCTTTGCTAGAGAAGTTTTTCGTTTCATGGAACCAGCTAGTAGTGCCAATAGAAATCTCCTTATATTCTTCCTCTTCGAGCGTTACGATAGCCTTGAGGAAGTGACAAACACTGTCTGACTTGCTCCACGTATTCCCACCCCGCGGAAAAGAACCCTTCAGCTTCAGCGCAACCCGATAGACATGGCCTCTGAAGACGACAGCAGCAGACCGTTGACGTCGCTGCAAAGCGTCATCCTGACCACCGGCCCGTTCATCTTCCTCTGGAGCACCCTGCGAGGCTACGTCGCGCGCAACGGGTTCTTCAGCCTCGCGCGCCCGCTGACCCGGCTGAACAACCAGGTCTACGCGCTATTCTCGCTGGCGCTGGCGTGCCTGGTCCTCAACGACACGGAGACATTCCACTTCGTGGACCTCGAGCACGTAACGACATCAGGCCTGGCGTACCTGTACCACCTGACCAAGTTCTACGAGTACGTCGACGTGTTCGGGCTGGTCGCGTCGGGGACCCCCGTCAACGAACACATGGCGTTCCACCACATCACGACGCCCGTGCTGACGTACCTCCGCGTCCTGCACGCCTCGGACTGGCACCTCCTCGCGTGCCTCAACTGCCTCCACCATTTCTGGATGTACGCGTACTTTGGCGGCGTGAGGGCGTTCAGGCCCGTCCTGCGCGTCACGGGTTGGGCGCAGCTGGTCGGGGGAATCGGGCTCGACGTCTACTATCTCGTGTCTCACGGAAGGGGGGCTCCCGAGGCGAGGAACCGCGCCCTCAGTATCATGATCTTGACGAGGTACGCGATGCTGTACTACGAAGAAATCAAGACGGGCATGGGGAATGCCCAGAAGCGGAAAGAAGCGGACAAGAAAGGCAAAAAAGCGAATTAGTGGTTCCTGGCATTGTGAAAAATCCACGTCTGCGTGACTAGACACCATACCTTGAGTCTACAGGAAGACTTAGTTGGCCACGTTGATCAACATGGACTTGACGCTCAGATATTCCTCGATCCCTTGTCGGCCACCTTCTCGTCCATAACCACTTTCCTTGACGCCACCAAACGGACTCTCGCACGCGCTGAGCATTCCAAGGTTGACTCCCACCATGCCGACTTCCAATGCCTCGGTGACCCGGAATGCTCGTGGGATGTTTTCAGTGCAGATGAACGACCCGAGACCAACGTTGCAGTCGTTTGCCATTTTGAGGACATCCTCCTCGGTATCGAATTCGTAAAGACCGACGACGGGGGCGAATGTCTCTTCCCGCGTGGTGATCATCTCCCGGTTCATCCCCTTGATGATTGTCGGCTGAAGGAAATAGCCTTTGAAGTCCTTCAATGGTTCTCCGCCCAGGATGACCTGACCGCCGTGTTTCTTAGCATCTGGTTTGAGTTAGCGACCGTCTAGTGAAAGACACAAAAAGCCCCTGCTGCTTACCGTTGATGTGGTTCATCGCCTTCTCAACGGCCCGCTCGTGCGTCAATGGACCCACGAAGACTCCATCCTCGGTTCCTGGACCGACTTTAAGTGATTTGATTCTGACCGTCAGAGCGTCGGCAAACTTTTCGTAGATGCCCTTCTGGACAAAAATGCGGTTGGCAGTCACACAGGTCTGGCCAGAGTTTCGGAACTTGGCCAATATGCAGGCTTCTACCGCAGTCTCGAGTTTGGCATCATCAAACACGATGAACGGGCTGTTACCACCCAATTCAAGCGATAGTTTCTTGAGGCTATCACTGCATTGTCTTGCGAGGAGTTTACCCACGCGAGTACTGCCGGTAAAGCTCAGTTTTCGGACCAGACTGCTCTTACACAGTGCATCGCCGACTTCACTGACAAGATTGAGAGTAGTAATAACGTTGATTGAGCCTTTTGGAAATCCAGCTTCATGCGCGAGGACAGCTTGTGCAAGAGCGCTTAACGGAGTCTCCCCAGCCGGTTTCCACACTGTTGTGCATCCTGCTGCTAGCGCCGCACCCACCTTTCTCGTTATCATGGCGATTGGGAAGTTCCAGGGGGCCAGACATGCTGCGACACCAATGGGTTGTTTGAAAGTCAAGATTCGTTGATTGAGGTTAGCTGGAGGGACGACCTCGCCGTGCACTCTTTCTGCCTCGCCGGCAAACCATTCGAGGAAAGACGCCGCATAAGTGACTTCACCTTTGGCTTCGGCTAGAGTCTTGCCATTTTCGAGGGTGAGAATCAAAGCAAGATCGTCGAGGTTGTCGAGACAGAGGTCGCTCCACTTCCTCAGCCATCGCGCTCGCTGGCGGGCGCTCGTCTTTTTGAAACTCTGGAAGGCTTCATGTGCAGCTGTAATGGCTTTGTCGGTGTCTGCAGCGCCCATCTCGGGCAGGGTCGCGAGTTTGTCGAGTGTAGCAGGGTCGTACACATCGAATGTTTTGCCCGAGACTGCATCGACCCAGCTATCATTGATGTATCCTTTTGTCTGAAACAGGTCTTTGCGCTTCAAATCGTTCAAAGTTTTGGGCGCCATATTTCCTCGTAGGAGTCGTGACCCGCTCCTCTGATCCTCAAGTGCTGAAGTCGTAGGATACGTAAGCAGAACCAACAGGTGGTGAGTCGACGAGCAGATCTGGGGATTCGCAGGTGGCGAGTTGGGCAGGGTCGAGAGGATGGCAAATTGTCAGCTGTTTGGATCGGCACTTCAGCTTTATATTGCTCGAGGGACCATTGTTCCCACGAGCACTGACATGCAATGCTCACACCTCATAGGCTCACACCCCACATAATGGGAGTTGGAGAGAAGTTCGACGTTACGAAACGCAAATAACCATCTCGTGCGGGGTCTTGTTGGAGCATGTTCGTCGAATGCTCCTGATGGCCGAGGGTGACTTGGCTTCATCATCTAGTTGGAGAAAAAGCCCTTGTTGTGTAATGCTTGAGAGCGGCGGGAATCGGGCTCCTCTCCATTTGTTCGTCCAAGAGTCCGTTATCGGTACATTGCCTTTTCGTCAGGATTCTCGGGAGTCGCACTGTTGTCTGGGCATATCTCTACTAGCAGGCAGGGGAACAACATACAAGATTGAAAGCTAAGGGCCATTCGCCTTCCTGGAACGACGCGATCATCGACGCCGGCTGTATGTTCGCCGGTTATATGTTCGCGGACTGTTCTGCGGTTTGAATTGAGGACACTCGAGGTTCTGAAAGGCTAGTACAAATGAGGTTAGTCTGGATAGAGCCTCAGTAAATCTGGTGCACGTGATCATCATTCGTCAGCGGGCCAATCACGCAAGGACAAGAACTATTTCACCAGTGTCCCGTACATACAGTAGAGCATTGTGCTCTCAACCCCTGCTGAGCCACAGCCTTGTTGATAAGTTGCTGCTCGATTTTCGATCACTGGGCGAGGGTTGACGACATCATCAGGGCTGTCCGGGACTATACTCGGTATACTGAATTACAAGACTGACCTCGAAGTCCCGGCAAAACAGTATCTCTAAATCGGCGAATCCTACCGACGCAATTGCGGGTCACCCCTTGAATACACCTATCCTACACACTTGTCTAACAACATGAAGATTTAAAGTAAGAAAAGTGTCCTTACGGCGGCCGTAGAGGCCGCAAGTCAGCAGTAGGAGTAATGAAGTTACAGCCCGAAAAATCCCAATTCCAGGACCACCTTACACTTTCCATCTCCGAGGATTCAAAGGCCTGGGAACATCGTTGATGGTCTAAAAAGGAGGCACATTCGGGAAATTGCCTTACGCATCCCTTCGTACGGGCCTTATATCAATGAATGTAACAAGATGATAAGCGAACTAGGGTCGCCAAAGGTAACATGGTGACCTGTAAGCAAGCAATTGACGGGGGACCCGGGTTCGTGTTGTGCGACAAGAACGAATTCCTCAAGCCCGTGTTGAAGCCCATTATACCTGCATTGCTCTAAAGGACAAAAGGACAATATCCGCAAACGGATGGTAAAGTCGACCAACCGTCTTCTCGGGGAATATTCAACTGCACATCCAGGCCCTGAGTACTCCGTACTGCTAGGATGACCCCTCGTGGCCCCTAAACTTGCTCAGATCCTTCTAACTTGTATGACAAGGTACTTTCGGGAGTCGGCGAGTCTGGAGGCCTAAAGATGCTCATTCGGCACTCGCTGCCATTAGCATCGCCCGCATTTTCTCCTGCTCCCCAGATCGATCGCTCAACTGCGGGTTGATGAATGTTGATCTTGTTGTTTCCTCACGCATGACATTGTTCGAAATATGCGGAATATCCCTTTAATAAAGAGTTCAAGACGGCACTGCCCCCTTAAACCTTCACATCAAACCATCAAACATCCGACACGTGAGGCACATTTTTTTTTTTGACTTTCTCCCCTCAAATTGGTGGTCTGGACTACGAGGGCCTTGCAGCCCCTGGACTTGTGCCTGGCTGGCTGGTCACCTTGGATAGGCTCTTGGAAGCCGTCCCCAAGTCCTCGGCTAGCGCCCATTAAATTAGCTTGGGACCCAAATGCAGCTGACGCGCCCTGAGGAACGCCTCTTTTTGGCCCGAAACGGTCACTCGACACCACGTGGAGATTGGAGATTGTCTCTTAATCCGCAAGCCACTGCAGCTTCCAAAAGCCTATCGAAGGCTCTGGATTACCCCTGTCTTTCGCCAGCTGACGCATCGACTGGCACCCAACTGGGATATTCCGTACAGGCTCAAAGTGGCTTGAGCCTCCTCCCTATTACACACCTCTCTACTCGGTACCTACTCGGTACTAAGGTACACATCGCTATCTCGTCCACGCTTTACGGACATATGCGCAGTCAGCATTACTCTTTGATTCCAGTGTCCAAAGTCATGGGAAATGCGCAGGCACTCATCCACTTGTTCTATACTTGTACACATCTTGGCTTTGGATTCTCCGTTGCTCTGGGCAGGGGAACTATGAGGTACCCGGCTGCTAGTATAGTTTAAAATGTTTTTTTTCCAAGGCTGTTCAGGTTCCACCGCCCACGGGCTTGTGGTCTCGGCCTTGCAGCATCGAGGTATTAACGACTCTGGGCATTCCGAGCGCTAGACTGGGGTGGCGGGTGGCTTTGGTCACCAACTGTTTCCGGCGATTACCAGTTTCCACATGTTGAACTCCCTCTGTGTTCCCTTTTTGCGCCTCTTTGATATCACCTCATCTGGGAACCTGCGAATCGATGGCCTGAAAGTCTGACGATGGGCGGCTTCACCTACAATCTCGAGTCTCGGTGGGACAGTTTGGGCTAGAACATAATGGCTGACTGCAGGTGTCAGGGGTTTTTGTACCTGGCCTGACTTGCCTGGTCGCCATCTTGTCCACACCCTCGTCACGGCTGCCCAGCATCAAAGCCACTAGCAGGAGAAACCACCTCGCTTGGTCTCCTTAACCTTGTACACCTATGAACTGAGGGCAGGGTGGGTGGCACGCACGCGATGGTATAAAAAGTAACTTTCAGACCAGCATGGATGGCGTTTCGTTGTCAACTTTACTGAGCCGCAGCATTCATATTCTGTGGTACATCCCGTTCTAACTGTTGCTTTCCGTTCGTCCACTCTTTTCTAGTTTGTCCTTTCTCCAGAACGGAACCTGGAAACGACTGTCGTTATCTTCACCCCTCACAAGCGTCAATATGGTCGCTTCCGGTGCTTTTCAAGTGGGAATCTGTGGTGCTGGTGTTGCGGGATTGAGTGCTGCCATCGCTTTGAGAAAGATCGGCCATGACGTTGAGGTCAGTCAGACTCAGCTCCCTGGAAAGATCGCCCTTTTGTGCTTCTATGCATATTGCTTGATCAAGAGATAAAAACTGACCTTGTCTCCGCAGATCTTCGAGCGCTCTCAGTTCAAGAACGAAAACGGAGCTGCCGTGTCTATCCCACCCAATGGAACTCGGGTCCTGGAGCATTGGGGGTTTGATCCCATCAAAGCGGGAGGCATCGAGAATATCCAGGTAAGGAGGGTGTCTTGAGCATCTATTCCAGGATATATGATTACCCAACGTCTGCAACTGGGATCCTTAGTCGCCAGCTTCTAGAGTGTGTCAGCTGACAGCCGCATGCAGGTCCGTCGACCAAAGGGTGACACCTTGGAACCAATGGCCCCAACATTGAACTTCTCCAATGCAGAACAACTATATGGCAACAAGTGGTTCTTCTATCACCGAGTCGACATGCATCGACGCCTGAAGGAACAAGCAGAGGAAGCTGGCGCGATCATCAGGCTGGGACAACAAGTGATGGACGTTGACCCCGAGACTGGCGTTATATCCTTGAAAGATGGAACGAGGGTACAGAAAGATCTCGTCATCATTGCTGATGGCCAGCATGTTAGCGCTGCCCCGTAAACGACTATACTGTTTCACGGTCGCTGACTTGTGCACTAGGATCGCATGAACGCTAAGATCACCGGCAAGGAGGTCCCCATGAAGAGAAGCGGCCAGACGGCGTATCGATGCCTCATTCCCATGAAGGATATTCTCGCCGACGAGGAGACCAAATTCTTGTTCGAGAACCAACCGCCCGGGTTCTGGGCCCCAGCCTTGCCTTCCAAGGGTGTTATGGCCGTCACTTATCCTTGCAGAAACAATGAAATCCTTAACGTGCTTGCTGTGCACCGGAAGCTGGGCCAACATGCGACAAGTGAGGACGATGTCGTGATTGAGGACTGGAACTTTCCCGCCACGCATGAGGACTTGGAGAAAGTTCTCGATGGTTTCCACCCGGCTGTGAAAAAGGTGTTTTTGAAGTCGCCCGAGGTCAAAGTGTACACTCAGATGAAACGAGATCCCTTGATCAAGATGACCAAGGGCAAGGCTGTTCTGATCGGCGATGCCTGCCACCCTATGCTCCTGACCCATGCTCAGGGTGTTTCGTCCTCTATCGAAGATGCGGCCGCGCTGGAGCTCTTCCTCGCCGACGTCCCCGCCACTGGAGACGTTACTTCAGCGCCATCAGAGAAGCTGCTGCAACGCCTAGCTCAATTCGAGGCCTTCCGTCTACCCCGAGTTTCTGCGACACAAATCCTGACAGACCCTGTCGTTCCCGGACCACAGGCTGCGGCTAACTATGCCAAACAAGAAGCTGAGATCCGAAAATACTACTCAGGTCCCCTGCCACCGACGGGCTCAATGCCGCACAGCCCGCCAATCTGTCAGTTTTTCTTCGGCTATGATGTAAGGAAAGAAGCCATGAAATTTATTGCCGACCTCAACGGCGAGAAACAGACGACCGAGGCTGTCCCCACACCCTCGCCTGCTCCGGAGCCAGTGAAGGCAGTCATCCCAGCTCCGGCCCCAGTTCAACAGCCACGTGTGGAGGAGAGACCTGTGACACCCTCCCCCGTGCGCGAGACGACCGAAACGACCGATGTCAGTGCAATGGAACAAAAGATCAAGGATCTCGAGCGCAGATTAGCCGAGATGGAGAGCAAATTCGCCTCAATGAGTATCCAAATCTCATTCAGGGAGGTTCAACCCACGCCGCCAGAGTCGCCGCCTAGCATGTTTGGGAAATCCCCGTTCCTCGTCAGCGCTTCTTAGGGCGAGAGATAGCTACCTGCTCCGAGCTGGAATTTTGTTGGATATACGGCTCCGGTCCTAGTGTGAAACCAATGTGTTCCCATTGTACGAAAAATGGTGCTTTGTGGATGAAAGTGAGAAAGGAGTAAACGGGAAGTTTGTCAAAGATATGGGACACTATGTGAGCGAGCGTTTTGGGGGCAATTAACACTATTTAATTCATGAAATATGAAATCAAGATATATTTTCTGGTTCGTCAACGCACTTGGAATCACGTCCTGATTTTCGGGCTTGAAATCGCATATATGCCATGACTGGCGACAGTGGAATCAACGCAACTGGCATACAAGTACTTCCCTTGATGCCCTAAGGACCCGAGCGCTGCAAGGTCTTTTTCAGCTGCGCAGCCTCGCCACGCTAAATTGTGGAATCGCAGCGTTTGGCTTGGCAGAGCAAGCGTCGATCAACCCCGACTCGGAATCTGCCTCGCGTGTGAGGACGAGACGTTTTTATTTTACTCTTTCTTTTTTTCTGCATTTTCCTTTTCGTCGTCAGGCGTCGGTGGGGTGTGTCTTGTCTTGTCATGTCATGCGTGTGAGTAGTTGCACTCGTGCCCTGACTACAAAAAAATGCGCCTTCGACTCCTCATCCAGCGGTACTCTCTCCCGCCTGTCACCATCATACACACAACCGGCAGTGGGCCCGCCTCGCATACAAAGTCCCGCTCTGCCACGATCGCCGACCTGCTCGCCGATGTCAACGACCTTGTTCCTCTAGAGTCTGCGGACGGCGAATGGGGTCTGGAAGACTACGTCGTCGAAGTCTCAGCCACTGCGGACCAACACTTGACGTACGAGTGTCTGCACTACCAGACACTGCATAGTGTATTAAGAGAAGATGATGAGGTGGTGATTAGGGCACTAAGCAATGACGATCTAAGGGCGAGGAGGTTGGGTGGACGACATCAGATCACAGGCGACGGCAGACACTTGATCGATGGTGTGGCATTCGGCAAGCAGTGGTTGAGGAAGACTGCGCGACCGGGTGTCCTTATCCCGCCTAGAAAAAGGAGGAGGATTCTCTTTGACGAAGATACCGATGGGCCAGCAGGGGAAGATACTGGGCTCATCCTTCCCGCTGCTGATGAGGAAGAGGCGTACACAAATGCTTTGGTACCATTTACGAGCGGGGAAGAAGAGGATGATGATGACGAGGACGATGATGACTACGTGGAAGATGAAGCCAATGCTGATGTCGACAACTCACAATTGCAAGTCACCATCAGAGAAGAGTTCGACGATGCCGATGCCGATGCAGAAGACGAGGCGGACCTCGATGGTGGAGATGAAGACGAGCGCCTGTCCTCAGAGCTTAAGCACTTGCTTGAAGACGCTGCCGAAATTGAACAAGCAGGTAACATGGCCATTGCACTGCAAGTCCTTGACAAGAGGCTGAAAAGAAAACGAGACGTCGGAGACGACGGCGAAGAGTACGAGAACGAGACATTTGAAGGCTTCTCCACTCCCATACATAGCTCACCTGCAAAGGTGTATGGCAAGTCCAATGGTCGACAAGAAGGCAGGGCTGAGTTAAAGGACGACCGGGACGGAGGCTTGGAGAATTTAATAGGGGAAATCGCTGATCGACAAGACCAGAAAAGTGCCAGAGACATTATGGTTTGGGACGATGATGATGAATATGACTCCGAAGATTCAGATATGACTTCGAGCTCCGGTATCACATCATCCGACACCGACACGGATTCTGATGCTGATAGCATGATGGAAGATATTGCCCTGCAGCAATCCAAGAAGAGGGTTTTGAACCTCGTCAGAGGTCTTGAAGTGGACAACAAATCAACCGGGCTTGATCCGGAGGAAGTCGAGAGTGAGAGCGATAGCTCCTCTACCTCGGATTCCGAGTCTGAATCTTCAGACGACACCTCGTCAGAAGCTACAACATCCTCTGATTCCCAATCCGACTCTGAATCCGACTCTGAGTCCGATGCTGAAGAGGCCAAAGCAGAGAGTCCACTTGTGTCCAAGACAGCTCCACCTACAGCAGCCATCCAGACACGTGAATCTCCAGAAAAGCCTGCCAAACCATTGGTAGGCGTTCCCTTCCAGGGAACACATAAAACGCATTATAACAATGCCAGGGTAAAAAGAAGGAGGCGACTCAATGAGCTTAAGAGGCAAGGAGCGCTCCCTGAAAATGCAGGCTTCGAGGAACTAGCGAGATACGAGACCATGGAACAACAAACGGTGGAAGAAGAACAGTTGTCAGGTGTCAAACAGCCAGCCGACCCCCCAGTTCAAGAGGATGCACCAGATGCGGAAAGTCGTACAGACGCAACGGTCAAATCAGCCGAGAAAGAGGGTGACGAAAACTTAAAGTCTTCAGATTACGCAGACTCAGCAGTAACCAACGATGCTCTCACAGCGTCTGTGTCAGCCGAGCTCAAGGCCATTGAGACCTCTCAAACCGAACCACCAATTGCCCCGGAGTCGACCCCAAAAAGAGCAAGACTTGATCTGGCCAGTACTCGTCGTCTTGTCTTCGGTTCTCTCGGCTTAAGAGCGCCAAAGAACGCCAAAGAAGACCAGGCATTGAGGGTCAAGCTGTCACAAAACATTCGGCAACCAAAACAGCAAGAAGGTCATCATGAGAACAGTGTTTCCGAGTTTTCACAACGGTCGCCAGTCGAGGGAAC
Organism: Fonsecaea pedrosoi CBS 271.37; assembly: GCF_000835455.1. Lineage (NCBI taxonomy): Eukaryota > Fungi > Ascomycota > Eurotiomycetes > Chaetothyriales > Herpotrichiellaceae > Fonsecaea > Fonsecaea pedrosoi. Next base: position 996,510 of record NW_013550615.1, on the reverse strand, counting down.
TGATGACGATTTCTGGAAGAACAGATTGATCGTATCGGCAGTCGAATGCGAAGAGCCTGGGGCATTCTTACCACCGCCGCCATTTCCGTTCGAACAGGGGTGGGCCAAACCGGACAGAAACAAGCGGAAACTACGTGATCAAAGCCAGTATTACCAGAGTAGAAATGACCGGTCGCGTGGGAAGGACAAAGGATCTTTTGCACCTGTTGTTTCAACTCTGGAATATGATGATGTCTCAGCAGACACTTCGAGCACTCATGCTGTGCCGACGCTTGATGGAAATTCGGATATACCAGCTCAGGAAGATCTCGACAGCCTTCCAGAACTCGAGCAGGCAATGGTTCTGCCAGGCGCCACTATTGCCTACAAGGAACTGCACGTCGATGCTTCGACAAATTATCAACCAGAAGTGTCTCACTACAGAATTGGCCAAGTAACGCAAGTGGATGAGGACGGTACAGTTCACCTCCACTTGATGAACGGCTCAAGAGCTGCAGATTCGAAGGGTAAAGTCGATCCACGTACAGGCGAAAGGGTCTACGGCAAGTTCGAGCTAGCCAGTGAAGATGCAGATACCGGAGCTGACGATGGTCTCCGCGAAATTTCGCTCGCGGACATGATCTCTGCGAAGCTGTTCAAGCCCTCTACGATCGAAGTTCCCGATAGTAACCATGCTAGCGGGTCAAGGGGCAGCGAAGCACCTCTATCATCGAGCGAAAATCAATTTGTCAACATCCCTGAGTCAGCAGAACAAGATGTTCAGCTGAATGAAGCAGAAAAGCAAAGTTCAGCCATCGACACAATTGATACACCTCGCAAACAAGAAATCAATGGGATAATCAAGGAGGCGGGCTTCAATTCAGCTCTAGATGAAAATTTACTTCGACCTATCCCTGACGTTGCGGCCGGTGACGTGAAAGCGCCCTCTGTGCCCATCGAAGAAGAGGCCCAACCGCAAGGGCAATACCCCCACAGATTTCGTCCAAGATCCCCCGGTCTCGACTTGCCTTTGCCTGGTATGAATACTTCATCGGACGTGGACCCCAGTACCACTCACAACGAAGGATCAGGTGATGCTGGCGCGACTGGGAGCTCCCAGCTCCCTCCAACCTCGTCACCATTGATACCGACCCAAGAAACCGTAGACTATCCTCACATCTCTCAAATGGACATCCATTCTTCAGAATCTATGGGCAACACCAACAGCAGCTCGCATCAGGATGCACAAAAGGACTCACTAGCTCCCTCAATTGATCTATCCTCTGCTTCTGACCCGAAGACATCATCAAACGAGATGTCGAGTGGCAAGAAGGGTGAACTAGGAGCTGAAGGCCTTGGTAATGAGAACCATAGCCATTCAGAAGGCGAGCCTAACTCACTCGAGTCGGAAATACCGGAGTCGCAATCCCAAAAGACCTCGATGCCTTCTCAAAACATGACAGCCGATGGTGAAGAAATAGGAGACAGGAGTTCTTTTTTAGGAGAACTTGGGTACGATGGTCACGACTCATCGTACCATGATTCCGGCAATAGTGACGATGACAGCGATTTGCCCTCCCTGAGCGAACTTCTCTCCACCCAAAGAAACCGCAGACGGACCCGATCGCTCACCAAAAGAGTGTCCCCTCCAGCTCCAGCAAGGAAGTCTCTTCGCAATGCGACGAAAATGGCAGGAAAGAGCCCAACTCCGCAGGGTAGTCCTGATCTTTCGGCTCGGCACCGGGCTAATACCAAGGTGTCGCAAAGCCAGAGCAAGTCTAGACTGTCCCAGGTTTCTTCAGGATCACCTGTGGTGGATCTCACTTTCTCAAGCGATCCGCAAAGTCCGCTGACTGACGATAGTGACCTGCTTTACAGCCAGAAGAAGATTAAGTCTGAAGTCAACAATCTCAATCGTGGCACGAGTGCGAGGACTGGGAAGCAGGATAGCGGGATTGGGAGTAGAAGACTGCTAACCACGAAGAAGGTTAGAGAGTACTATTGAAGAACGCACGACGGAGCAGAATCCTGGTGCTGGAGGGTTGCGACCCCTTCGGTATGGTGCAGAGCCATGAGTAACCATGAGATATAGTCGCTTATTGCAACATGATTCTGGTCGAATCACCGCATGCGTTGTAAAGACAGTGATAATACGTATGATATGTACACTGGTATTCTTAACTGTGGAATATAAGCTTGGGAGCCAAGGGAGCCAGCCTTGCCAACTGGACTAGTGAGGCTTACTTAAGGCTGCAAGGCTGCAGTCGGCGTCATCGCGCACTGCGTCTCCAAATGCATCGCGACAGTCTGGCTTCTTCACGCGATCATTTTCGACTCTCCGGTTGATTCGCTTTCCCTAAGGAGGTAGTCGTATTTCTTCTGTCGAGGTTACCGCTTGCAGTTGCCCTGCGGTCTCATAATGTGTCATCGGTAACGCTCGCCTACAAACAGCCATGCTGGCCCGGAGATTCGATGGGATCTTCACGATCCTCCTTTGTAAGTTGCGCCCATTCTAAAGCCTGGCCCGGGGTCTAAGTATCGTGTCCAGATTTATCCATCGCCCTTTCTATTCTCGTCCCCTCATACCGAACCTCGACTGCGGTGAGAGCCGAATCGTTGGACTCGGAGCTTGAGTCTCCGCGCAGCGAGCAGGAGAAGCACAACTACTGGGCGCAGGGTGGAAATGACATTGTTCACGAGATATGGTCGGTGTTGCGGGACTTTGAGCCGACATGGAAAGACAGCGTGGCTCCGGCACAACCTTCTGGCCTCCTGGGAACGGTATGGCATTACACGAGAATCATCTTCCGCGCGCTGTTCATGAATACTCCGACACGGGACGACAATAATGGCCCCAAGATCAAAGGGGACTTGAAGAAGGGCGTGGATTCCCTCGCCACGGCGGCCTCCTTTGACGACCCAGACGCCATCTTCCTGCTCGCTGAGATGAATTTCTACGGCAACTTCTCCCACCCGCGCGACTTTGAAAGAGCCAAATATTGGTACCGTCGGCTGGCTGATTTGGACGGTAATTCCACGGCACAATATATGTTGGGATTGATGTACGGTACGGGGGTTGGCGGCTTGGAAAGAGACCAGGCAAAGGCGCTGTTGTATCACACGTTTGCCGCGGAGCAAGGGAACATCAAGTCCGAAATGACGCTGGCTTACAGATATCATGCCGGTGTTGGATGTTCCAGAAATTGCGACAAGGCCGTCTCCTACTACAAGAGGGTAGCGGACAAGGCTATGTCATATTGGCATTCAGGTCCTCCTGGGGGATACTCATTTGTCCGCAACTCCTACCGCTGGGTCGAGGTTGATGGAGGCATCTACGGCGAAGGTGCAAGTGTCAGCTCTTCGGGCCCCAACGCTCCTCGAGATGGTGTCACCGCAGCGCATATTGACTATGTCCTCGATTACCTCGACACAAAAGAGCGACAAGGCGACTTCAACGCAATCATCACACTGGGCAAACACTACTACGAAGCCCCTCGGGGTTACAAGCGCAACTTCCGCAAAGCACAACGACAATTTATGAAAGTCGCACGGGTCTACTGGACAAAAGACGGCAAGGTGTCCGCAAAGGCACCAAAGGGCATCGAACGTGTGGCGGGAAAAGCGGCAGCCTACCTTGGACGTATGTTCCTCCGTGGCGAGGGCATGGAACAAAACTTTGAAAAGGCTCAAATATGGTTCAAGAGAGGTGTTGCCCTCGGTGATTCCTTTGCTCAATATCACATGGGCTTGATGTATCGCGATGGTCTAGGCGTGCCGCAGGATGGGCTACGTGCGGGCTCATATCTGAAGGCTGCCGCAGAACAGTCTCTCCCTTTGGCTCAGTCGGCGCTGGGAGTGCTCTTCCTGGACCAGGGGGACATCGAGACCGCTGGACGATATTTTGAACTCGCAGCTGGAGCGGGAGTCATGGAGTCATTTTACTATCTGGCCGAACTCACAAACCAAGGAGTCGGCCGTGAGCGCAATTGCGGCCTGGCAGCTGCCTACTACAAGGTGGTTGCTGAAAGGGCAGAGGTCTTGCATTCCTCCTTTGTTGAAGCCAACTCGGCTTACGAAAGAGGTGACTTTGAAAGAGCGTATATCGCTTCGATGATGGCTGCTGAGCAAGGGTATGAGAATGCACAAGCCAACGTGGCGTACTTGCTCGACCACAAGACGTCGGTGATATCACTACCCGATCTCAATATTCCTCTTCTCTCGACGACAAAATCCGGCGCGAAAAAGAGCAAATTGCTCAACGACCCATACCTGGCTCTGGCATACTTTACCCGCTCTGCCAAACAAGCCAACGTTGACTCCTTGATCAAGATGGGCGACTATTATCTCTCCCTGTCATCACCCACCAACGCAGCACTCACGCTTTTCCCGACCGAAGACAACGGCGAAGCGAAAACCAACCTGGAAAAAGCAACAACATGCTATACCACGGCTGCGGAAACACATCACTCGGCCCAAGCCCTGTGGAATCTGGGTTGGATGCACGAAAATGGCATCGGCAGCGTCTCGCAGGACTTCCACATGGCCAAGCGCTACTACGACCTCGCGCTGGAGATGAACAAAGAGGCCTATCTGCCCGTGACGTTGGCTTTGGCAAAACTAAGGCTCCGAAGCTGGTGGAATGGTGTGAGTGGTGGAAAGGTCAACGGGATCAAAGACGACGAAGCGGAAGAGGAACAGCGGCGGCCCAAGACGTGGATCGAGTGGGTGAACCGATTCCTGGATGCGGCGGAAGAGATGGACGCGCGCGAGGCAGAAGCTCTTGCGAGGGAGCGCGATGGAGACGACGAGCTCTTGGGCTACGCCGACCCAGGGGTGGCTGGTGACGGTAACACCGAATACGCCGATCGAGCCGCACACGGCCACGGCCACGGCCAGCAGGGCGGAGGAGGCCCAGGCCGGGTCGAAGGCGACGTCTACGGCGCCGACGAGTGGGACGAGATCGACGACGGCCTCGTCGAGAGCCTCATCATCATCGCCCTCGCCGGCGCCCTGGCCCTGCTCGTCTACGCCCGCCAGGCCCGCCAGAGGGTTCTGGAGGAAGAGAGGCGTCAAGCCCAAGCCCGGGCTCAAGCTCAAGCTCAGAACCAGAACCTGGGTTTCGCCCAAGCAGCCGCTCCTCAGCACCCGCCACAGCAGCAGCAACAACCCCACGCGAACAACGGCGGCCAGGATCGAGGTATGTTCCCGCCCCCCGGGGATCTGGACTGGAATAATTGGGTTGCCGGCGGGATCGGGCATTGAGTGAGTGAGTGATTATGTTTTGAGATGTTTGGGATGTCCGAGACACATGGTGTCTATTATGGGTTGTATCATACATGAAACAATAAAACGGGGGTTAAACGACGAGATCTACCCGGCATGATTTTCTTCTCCAGAGAGGCTCCTCTAGTGTAAAGAGATCTGGACTGATCTCCGGAAGCGGGCAGTATCCCATGGATGGTATTCATTCATATATTCTATATGGATTTGCGTGACCTTGATAGAAGGGAGTTGAGATGAATTCACTTCGATAGCTGCTAACCCCCGGCTGCTTCGTTGCGACAATATACAAGCAGTTTTCTGCTCTCCAACTGTGGCCCACGCTCAGCGAACATGCGTAATCGTACAAAGGACACCGTCGAGATTGCTGCTGCTTCGGCACCGTCTAAGTCCACTGGCCTTGTGGTGTCGAAGTTCGATCCAAGGCGCTCCCTATTCTGTGTGTCGACAGAATCTCCACGCCTGTACGGTTGCATCTCTCTGGTGGCGGAAGCGAAGTGCTTCATGCTCATAAGCGCATCACTCCACCTCCTTTCTCATACCCGGGAAAAACGTGACCCGGAGCCACTGCCATGCTCAGAATGTGGCTTATAGAGCACTGTACCCTGGAGGAAGGAAACGGCTTTGCGGCCGTGCACGACCGTAGGTGGTGGTCTCTTCCGTGATTCCTCCTTCAAGTTGGAGTTGTCCCGTATGTCCTCACTGACCAGTGCAACGAGAGTGCGGTACGGCCGCGGCAGCTTCGGGCTCTCTCGCTCACTCAGCGTATTCGGAAGTCTTTATACTCGAAGACGGCCATTCGAACCTGCGTCGGAGGTCCTTTCAAGGAAGTCGAGTAGAGTCATCCTGTCAGGCACCACTAGTACTGTCATGCACAGTTTGCACTTTCTTATATTCCTCCTCCAGCTGTCTCTGCATGTCAAAATCGGCTTGTCTCTCTCTCTTTATGCGTTGTTGTTCCATATCTCGAACGACACCGGCATGCATGGCCTGTGAAAGAAAGAAAGAGTCAGTGTCGAGGATCCACACGTGCGCAACAGCTGTATCAGATGACGGATCAGGATCGAGGATATGTGTACATACAGCTTGTTCGGCGGTCTGGGCCCAGTGGACAAAGGCGACTATGCCGGCGGTACCCAGAATAGTGCTGAGGAGGGTAATCTTCGAGGCTGTAGACATGGTGATTGACCCTTCCAAAAACGATGTTTGCTGGTGAAGCAAAGCGATTGAAGGGAAAAAATAAATGTTTAAGCGGGTGGGAGTTGGAGAACAACGAAGCTCCACAGCTTCGAGAGGGAGAGAGAGCTCGGCGGGCAGGCGCATCATCGCTAGGATACGAACACTAACTAAACAGGCTTGACAGGTACACCACCAGCTCAAACACAACTTTCTCTGCGCAATCCCCCTTTCCTTGAGCTCTTCCTGCTTGTTCCTCGTAGCCTCTTCTACTCCTCTTCCTCACACCACTTGTTCGAATTCGTCAATAGCAAGATGGTTCGTATCTGTCCCCTCCAACGGCGTTACGTTTATGCTAATGCCAATCCAGTCTGCCCAAAACTCGGCGGGCATCCAAACCCTGCTGGACGTAAGTCAAGAGTGAGGTTCCGGGAGAAAAAAAAAAGCAAGAGATGCTGAAATATTTGGGCAGGCAGAGAAAGAGGCTCAGAAGATTGTCCAGAAAGGTATGTATCCTACGATCTGTTCCGTCACGCCGCGAGGTTCCTTGTTAACGCAATCCTACACTGTAGCCAGAGAATGTAAGCTTTGACAGCTCTCCGCCGTCCCAGCGTATATCGGATCAGTCTAACGCGCCCCCTTTCTTCGCCAGATCGGACAAAGAGGGTAAAGGACGCCAAAGCGGAAGCTCAGAAGGAGATCGAGGAATACAGGAAGAAGAAGGAGGAAGAGTTCAAGAAGTTTGAGGCCGAGGTGCGCATTCTACGATAACCCCGGAGTCAGGCCTGCGAAGCTTATCAATTTTATGCGCAGCAATCAAGCGGGAACAAGAAGGCCGAAGACGATGCCAGCAAGGACGCAGAGGCCAAAGTGAAAGAGATCGACCAGGCGGGCAAGAAGGCAGGCGCCAAAGTCATCGAAGACCTAATCAAGACGGTCATGTCTCCTCATCCTGAAGTGCCGGATAAGATCTCGCGGGAAGACTAAGATACGGGACCATGGGAGATGGTGCAGCGTTCGATGTCAGACAAGACAGAGAGTGTGGTTGTTCTAGGGGAAGGGCAGGCAATTACACAATGGGCTGGCGCATTGGAGTCGAATCCTCTACAAACATAGACATTGCTCGGAAGGGCATGCTATAAACCATATTGACTGAATTCGTTCTAGAGATTTCTATGGTAGTTCCAGGGAGCACGTAGATCACTGCGGCTCTACTATATGGTTCCAATGGCCGTCTCACCGCACGACACTTTGGAGAAGGGGAGGATTGTCGTACTGTTGCTCCCTCTCTCCAGCCGTACTCTGGGTTGATATGCACGCCTTATCGTTATAAGCACATAAAATCCGGTCTCCCGTCCCAAACCCAGTCTAGAAATACACATATCCCATTCAGTCCTCCCATACAGTGTATGACTTCTATTCCCATTAGAACCCTTGTTTAGCCAACTCCTCGGCCACGGCAAGGTAAAAGGCCACGGCGTTGAATTTCTCCTCGACCAGGCCGACGCGACTGGCCATCTTCTTGAGGCGGTTCGTCCAGTTGATCAGGTCCAGGTGCGTGACGCCGGCCAGGGTGCCCTTGTACTCGCCCCACTTTGCGCTCCTGACGCTGACGAGGCCGTCGTTGGGGCCCTCGAGCACGTCCATCAGGTCGTGGGACAGACGGAACACGGACAGCAAGTGCGGCGTCGCGCTGGCCCCGTACGACAGGTACTTGACCGACGGGTCGTTGGGGGTGCGCGGGTTGAAGTGCTCCGTCACGTAGCGGGTGGTCAGCTGCGCGAAGGCGCCCGAGTCGATGTTCATGCGGCCCAGGAGCTGGTACAGCCGCGGGAGCAGGTCCGGCCCGATGTCCCGGATCAGCATGTCGGCGGTCGAACTGCCCCGGTGCGGCGTGGCGACGGTGGTCAGGGACCGCACGCGGAAGAGTGATGGTGGAGGACACAGCCGCGAGATCATGTACCGCGCGTCCAGGCCGCCCATGCTGTGCGCGATGATGTTCACTTCTCTCCCACCATCGTTTCCATCCTCGCCCTGTCCCCCAGTGGCCGCCGCAGGAAGTCTCTTCGCGATCTGATCCATGAGCACCTCGGCACGCTCGGCGATCGACGCCGTCCTTGGCACCGTCGTCGTGATGCATTGCACCCCGCGCGCCTGAAACGCCTCCTTGATCCCGCGCCAGTAACTGATCCCGGGCAACAGATCCCCCGCAAGCCGCAGTTCGTCGAACCCCATCAGCCCGTGGGCCAGCACGATCGGATACTTGGGCGTCATGTAATGGGCGCGGAGGCAGGCGTAGTCGCTGACGATGAGGCGGCCAGTGTCGGCGAGCGAGCTGGAACTGTCCGGGTCGTAGGACGGGATGTTCTTGCTCTGTTGGTCGCCGGTTTGCCCCATGGTGGTGGTGGTATTAAGACCATTGGTGGATAGTGATCCTTTGGTAGATGTCGATTCGTGTCGAGCTCGGACATGCTCACGAAGGGTCAAGATCTCTGAGGCGCGTGGTCGCCTCCCCCTTATGGGGACTCCAGCATGAAGGCGTGAGACCCTCCATGACATGCTACCGTCTCCTCAAAGAAGCCACTCTGATCCCTTGGTGCGCTGGATGGTGAAGTGGATTCCATTGGCTGTTGACTTTCTGTCAAAAGTTGGGAAAAGCTGTCCACTTGCCATCGACTCCATTTCGAAATCCATGTTTCAACGACATTCATTAGCTTCGGAGCTGCTTTCCGAAGTCTGGCCGATTGGCTTTTTCGTCACTTCATTCGGCTTGTGCCTGAGGCTCTCAAGACGTGACGACCTTCAGATGATGAATTGACGTAGCCCCATCTTCAATATTGTATATACACTGAAGTGGTATCTAATACGCCAGACCTGGATTACAGCTATCACCCGCGCATCTGTCTTGCCAAAAGCTCTATCATTCTTTGCGTCTATCCAGCGACATATTAGCCCTTTCCGCTAAACTCACAGGGCTCGACTCATGTCCATCCAGACCGCTCATAGCAGGAATCTTTGGTGAGGACGCCGGGGTTTGGTACTGGCCTAAACAAACCTTGACCGACCCGTTGCTCCTTAGCTTGCTCGACTGATCTCTAGTCTCGCCCTCTTGACTCTCCCGCATTATCTTTCCCGCAGCGTAGGCACATCCGCCATATGCAAAGCGGATCAGAGAATCACCCGTTAGACTACCGATAATGAAAACATGTGGCGCAACCTCGAGATCTTCGTTCGCCTTTTCGCGCAGTGTCTGTGCTGATATCATACCAGCACCACGTAGCGATTCGGCTTCTTTAGGTATCACTTCCTGCAGAAGGGATGGTGCGAGATACTCCAACGAGCCCCGTCTTCCAACCACATACTCCAAACCACTCACTTGGCGCTGAAATGGTGATTCCTTCGTGCTGGCGTTCTGAAAAGTGACTGTAGCTGCTAATCCGTCGTCAGAGACCTGGACATCAACGACTTCAGTGTTCGGCAACCCTTCGTAGGTCGCATTCCAATCGCGACTCAAATCGAAGTCAGACATGATTCGACGGTATCTCGGGCGTTTGTCCTTAGGCTTTGCAGAAGGGTTCGCGGCAAGTTTCATCCGCCGGTACACGCCTGCGTATTCGGGATAAGCTTGCTGGTGGCAAGCACGTAACGGAGAGGGTGACGTCGACGGAGCCCATTTGTAAATGTGAATGATCTTTTGGTTTGGTGGGCTCGAGATAATCACATCGGCAGCACTGAAGCCGGACCCAATGACTAGAAGTGGGTTTGTAGACGGCCCCATCTGTTTGGCACGAAGTTCGACAAGAGGACGAAGTAGCGGTCGTGGTTGGATGAGCTCGCTGAAAATTCCCGACGCGAGGACGAGATTCTTGCACAGAACATTATGCGACGCGATATAGAAACCATGGCCCCGACGAGAAACCCCCCGGACTTGCTCTCCGTTATGGATTGAGTCGGCGATACCCACATGGAAGGGATATTCAGCAAGATAGTCGGCCACAGCATGGCGGGATGGCCTGGTATAGACGGGCATTGGCCGACCATTTCGTCTTTGGTAGTGTTCATCAAAGCCGTAGCCGGGAAGCGAAATCATTCCCGCATAACTAAGAGTTCCAATATCCCAACTTGCGTGGACAGGATTCTCTACCCATTGCCCGCCTGTACTGTGGGTTTGTCCAATAACCATGTGAGCAACCGCTCGCGAAGGCTCGTAGGCCCATCGAATGCACGTCTTTTTCTCCGCGTCATCGGTTTCTCCCAGAGGTCTCACTAATGTGTCCAGTAACACATTCACCGGCAGGGCTTGCGTTGAGTAGGAGAACCGCGAACCAGCGAAATGCTCCGTCAGGTGGTCGAAGTCGATATCGAGGAGATCATGGCCCAGCCGGAGCAGTTTCTCGTGGAGGATGGCATCCGGATGCGGGCTAGATTCATCGTAGTATGGGATGTGTCCATGGAGGATGTACGAGAGAATCAGAGAGGAGGGGCCGTTTCCTACAGAGGGCGCAAGAGGTACAGAGTCAGTCTAGTTTCCCTCTATCTACCTTTGGTGACGAGAGATATGAGCATCGGTCATGGAGCGAGCAGCACTTACCAACAATGACGGTGTCAACCTTTTGAGGCTCGCCATGAGCCATTGAAAATCTCGTCCCCTTGAGGATTCTGGCATTGTCCTAGGGGCGATGATAAATCCGTATGAATGAACTTTTTTTTCTTCACTTTGTCCATAATCGCGGAGGAGGGGCACTTCGGTTGATTCTAACGGGAGAAACAGGGGAGACAATCTGACCAGCGGGGTGGGCTCTGGGCGGGTAATTGGGGGGGGATGGCGCCCCAATGGGATCTCGAAATCGGCCCTGTGGCCCCTAAAAGGTTCCTAAAAGGTGGGCAGGTCTCGCTAGGTTCGTACCAGCTCACTACCTGTGTAATGTGTGGGTTTAACTAATCTGGGTACCTAGTATCGCAACTTCGATTCGAGGTCTCGAACTCTCGGTCTGTTGGTAATCATTTACCACACAAGATGGATCCCTGTTGCGATGGCTTCTTCTGTCCCTGACTGAAATTGACTGGGACCACCCCACTAGGTCGATCAGATCATCCTATGTCAGGAGACACTGCTGCGGACAAGCAGGAATCGTGGAGGCTTAGAGCTTCCACACGGGCGGTCTCTTTTCAAAAAAGGCATTGATACCTTCCCTGGCATCCGCAGATCTTGCATGAAGAGCCATGAGCCTGCCAGTCCATGCCACGGCATCTTCGTAGCCATCTCCTCCGGAAGTAGAGGATGCCCCAGACAGTCCCAACTGCGTCCAATATCCCCATTTGCCCAGCGCCTGTGGCTGTGCAGCCGTCTTCTCGGATAACTGACTAACTATTTGGGCAACCCGCATCTCTAGGGCTGCCTCATCTGGAAACACCTCAACTGCCCCTCCTGGGAGCTGATCGGCTCGGACTGGCTCGGCCAGGGCCAGCATCCGGTACGTAAACGCATGTCCCAGTCTGCGCGAGACGGCTGTGGACGGAGATGTGCATGGCAACCCTAACGATGCTCCAGGCAGGCGAAATTGAGTTGAAGCGCACGCCAGTGGGAGATCCGTTGTCAGAGCCAACTGGGCCCCTGCAGCTGTCGCCAGGCCTTGGATAACACCAATCACTGGGGCCGGAGAGCGCCTGATTAAGGACATGACTTCGGCACAGAGGGCGAATGTCTCCTTTACTTCGTCGTGGCTCAGTTTTCGTAGCTCGCCCAGATCGTGGCCTGATGAAAAGACAGAACCCTCAGTGCGTAGCACGATAACATTGGGTAGTCCCCGTCGATGCTCTTGCCAGCGTTCGATGTCAAGGAGCCATCCATGTTCTTTTGCAGCTTCAGAATTCTCGGCCTTTGCCGCCGTCTCTAAGTCCTCCAGTATTCCCGGTTTGAAGGGAGGAAGTATTCTCACCCGGCCGTCGACAGGTGATCTGTTGTATGCGTGCAGTTGATCTCGTAAATCCCGCAGGACTGCGAGAGAAAGGGCATTTCGACGCTTTCCATTCTTAATCGCCAGGTAAGCAGCGCGGTTTGGCAAGGCTGGCCAAGTCATGTTGAAAGAATTTCCTTATTGGTGGGTTGAGTACGTTTTCAAGTGTGCCATGCGCTCTCAACAGTTGATTTATTCCTGCTCCTCTGTGGAGGCGCGCCAATGCAAGCTCTCCCGTTCTCGAATATCGCCCTCCACCAGTGGGGCACAAATCACGGGGGCATTTCCGATCCGAGGTCGTTCCTTGAATATGTCGGTGTCATTTCATCGCATGACAAGGCTACCATTTCGTCGATCCATGACATCTGTGCCTCGTCGACGGTATGTACCATTCTCCACCGGCTTGTTCTTATCATTGATGAAGGGCTTTCGTGGCCAAGATCGTGCAATATCGATTCGTGATCTCGGGGCCCAGATCTCCAGGAACAGGAATATGAGATAGTCGATGACAACGCAGAGACAGAATAGCTTCCCAGCCCATATACCACATCCGTAATATCGTTTTAGTCGGTCGATCAGCGCGTAACCGCGGACACGGGAGGCACTCCAAGGGGCATTTGCATGTTGACCGTAGAACTCCTGTTCAGTAATCGCGCCCGTGATACCATCATATACTCGTTCCGTCCGTTGGGCAACATCGGTCCAGGAATACATCATCTTGACCTGATCGTGGAAGCGTTCAGTTTTCACCTTGCCCGAGCGCAAGGCAGCTATAGCTTTACCAGTCGCCACAACCAGGTCGTCCTCTTCAGGCTTAGCAAAGGTCGTCATGTGCGCTGGAAGCACCTCAGGTATCCCACCGACTCTGGTACAAACCACGTACAGCCCACAACTCGCGGCCTCCACAATCACAGTCCCAAACGCCTCAGTCAGGCTTGGATGTAAGTAGATATGCCCCTTGACCATCACGTCACGGACTTCTTCATGGCGCACAGGGCCGAGCAACTCGACTTTGTCTTGAAGCATTCGCCTTTCGAGCATCTGTTCTAGATCGATGGCTTTGGGCCCTGAGCCGGCGATGATGAAACGGACATTAGGATGTGCAGCAAGGATTCTTGGAATGGCGGCAATTAAAAGGTCGGTTCCTTTGTTGTAGAAGAGTCGGGATATCACCACAATCACAATTGTGTCTCCAGGACCGAGGCGCTGCGGAAGTGGCCTGGGTCTCATATATCCGGTATTGTTGTCGGACTTGGAGACGTATGTCTTGGGTTGGAAGTTTTCGGCAACCACGGCATTCGGTATCACTGACACCATCAACGGGTCAAGAGACGCTCTGAGAACGGTGTTTTCCTTGCAAGTATGGCTGACACAGATGACATGGTCAACATCACTCAGGGCGAACTTGAGTAGCTTGTTCGTCAAGATGGAAGCAGCGTCAGCAAACCCGAACAGGGAATGATCGGTGAAAACGGTGCGTAGGCCCATGGTTCGAGCATGAAGAATAGCCTCATGACAGAAGCTGCTCAGGCTTCCATGACCATGAACAATCTGGATCTCTTCCCTGATAACGATGTTGCGGAAAATGGGGAAGAACGAGAACACCGTAGGCATAGTTGTTTCTCGATAGATGACCAGGAAGGGAACGTGGTAGACTTTCAGTCCGTTCGTCAAGTAATGAATCCCCGTGCGGCCATTGTATGCATGTGTGATCACCACGACCTTATGGCCACGATCGATCAGCTTAGAAGATAGCTGATATATGTGGCTTTCCACACCCCCCGGTTGAGGGAAGAAGAAGTCGCTGACCATCGCGATGTTGTAAGGCATGGTGACCAAGTGTATATCTCATCCGATATTGCTAGAGCCCTGAGGAAGACAAGCCACTTTCAAAAATCGGAGCCATCAATGATATTAACCCTTGAGTCTTGTTTTGCGTATGGATATCGCAATGTTGCTCGTGGCCAACACGAAGATGCAGGCGGAAAAAGGGGAAATTCGGGGCATCGCAAGCCCGAAGGCGGTGAGGAAATTCTGCCGGCGAAATTTCCAAACTTTCATCGACCAACATTCATGAACGTCCAATTTTCTCATCCCACGCTCGAGATCACACCACGGGAAAGGAGGTTTTCCCCCGCCTTCTCTTAGCACATGTCTGGCTTCTATGCACGCTATGTGCCCTCTCCAAAAGGGGCTTCCACCATCCCAGATCCCACCGAGAAACCTTTGTCGAACGGGGAGAAGCGCAAGAGACACCAAGAAGCCCCGACGCAGGAGAAGAAGCGCAAGAAGCTGAAAACCTCCAAACCGTCAGATCAACAAGATGACACGCCTCCCCTCAACGCTTCAAAGAAAGCCGGTGTGGTCACCGAAGATCCCCCAACAGCGGCCGCGAAGCGAATCTTAGACAAATATCGCGTTACTGAGGGTTCAGAGTTTCAGCCTACCTCAGTTACAGATGAGCCCAAGGTCTCGGAAGGACTGCAACACGAGAATTTCAACCTGGAAGATGTTATACAAGAAGCACATAACAAGTCAGGAAGCAAGAAGAAGGAGAAGCGACGAAAGACCCACGAACACCAAGAAGCAGAGGCAGATGTTGCAGCCTATGCACAGAAGTATAGCGCACTGCTCACAAAGTATGAAAAGGCGAGAGAACACGATCAGACAGAAACGAAGATCAACGATGCACCAGATGAACCGCCCACAGAACTCCATGGACTTGAACCCATCCCTCAACCAGAACAGATAGACATAGCCTCAGAGAAGCCAACCTACTCGATCCTTCCACCTTGGCAAGAGGACCCATTAGTCGTCCCTTTGGATCTAACCTCAACTTTCGAGTCACTTGGTGTTCAAGAGCCCTTGTCGGCAAATTTGAAAAGACAAGGACTGCGATATGCATTACCAATACAAGCATCGGTATTGCCATTATTACTTAATGGCCCTGATCGTCATTCAGGCGATCTTTGTGTTTCGGCCGCTACAGGCTCTGGTAAAACTCTCTCATATGTCCTCCCCATTGTGGCCGACTTGAAGGATATCCCAGGTACCAAGCTCAGGGCGGTTATTGTTGTCCCAACACGGGAGCTCGTAAAGCAGGTACGTGATCTGTGCGATGCTTGTGCAGCCGGGACTTCTCTTAAATTTGCGACTGCCGTGGGAAGCAAGTCTCTTACCGAGGAGCAAGATCTGCTTATAAAGGAAGACAAGATCTACGATCCAGAGGAATACGAGCGATGGCAACAGAGACCCATTGACTGGACCGACTTTTCTCTACCCAAGCTGGCCCAAACTGTCAGAGATGCGGACCCAATGGAGTGGGTGGGATATGTCACACACTATATATCAAAAGTGGATGTACTAATCACGACGCCCGGTCGGTTGGTCGATCATCTCAAGTCTACTGTGGGCTTCACGCTCAACGATGTGAAGTGGGTGGTTGTGGATGAAGCAGACAGATTACTCAACGAAAGTTACCAGGAATGGATTGCCGTGGTCAAGCCAGCTCTAGAGTCGAGGGCGGCTACTCTGACGAGGGACCAGATTCTCCGCCACATGAGGATGCCAATACCGAAACGAAGTGTCACGAAGATCTTGCTTTCCGCTACCATGACCCGTGACTTATCCAAGCTCAATGCTCTGGGGCTATGGAACCCGAAACTAATCGTGCTGGGCGGTAATCAAGAGAAGACAAGGATGACGGGAGTCATTAGATCTCCTGAACGTATTGATGAGTTGGTGCAGAAAGATAGCGAAGTTGTCTATCTTCCCGAGACCTTGGAGGAAACCGTGATTCCTGTCACTAACGCTGCCGAGAAGCCATTGTATCTCCTGGAACTTCTACACAACCATATCGCACTACCTCTGAAGCTGCTGAATGCGGACGATGTCGCTGGGGTTTCTTCATTACATTCGGACGTCGACTCAGACTCCACTTCGACATCAGAATCCAGCTCAGAAGATCTGACATCTTCAGAAGATGAGCAGGACTCGGACTCGAACACTGAATCAGACACACGCGCGGGCTTGACACCTACCAATGTCAGTTCAAAGAAGCACCCAGAAAGCCAGAAGACACCAGCAGTGGCCCGAGCACTGATTTTTACCCGGTCGACCGCATCAGCTACCAGACTCTCTCGATTATTACAGATCATTGATCCTCTCTTGGCTCCCCGAATTTCTACCCTGACGCGCAGCACCGCCTCATCTGCCTCATCACGACGGGCCTTGGCTTCATTCCGCAGGTCAAAGATATCAATCTTAATCGCGACAGACCGTGCCTCTCGTGGGCTGGATGTACCGGGTCTTGAGCATGTCATCTCATATGATGTGCCGAACAGTCCTTTGACATATGTGCATCGAGTGGGCCGAACTGCTCGAGCCGGGAGAGCTGGCCATGCATGGACATTCCTTGAACATAGAGAAGCAGCTTGGTTTTGGCGCGAGATCGGGGGTAAAGTCAAGCACGCAACATCGAGAACAGGCATTGATGGTATTTCAATCAAGAGGCAAACCAAGATTTCAAAACTCCATTTGAGCGTCGAGGGAGTAGAGGTCAAAAAGCGATACGAAGCGGCTCTGCAGCAACTAGAGAAAGAAGTGTTGGGCAAGTAACCAGGGGTGAATGGTTCAATCTGTGACATTATCTATATAAGCCCTAGTAACGCATTCAATCCGTACTCCTGGAAATCTCCTTCTGATCGACGAATGGGATCAAGGATACGATCTGCCGAAAATTCTTGACGAGTAGAACAACCTCATGGGCGTTTCTCTTTTATGAGGCGGCAGTGTTCCGCAACCTCACTTTCGCTGCATCCAGAGCGCCTATTCTTGACTCTGGTATCTCATCGGGGGAAGCCGAGTGACTTGGATTCGTGCGACAGGAGGTGCATTCGATGAAGCCTTGAAGCCTTGGGCGTCATTGGTGTTGGCGTGGAGGGTGAACTACCCAAGTCGCAACTCACTGCGGCGCAACAGCCTTGAACAGGGACGTCGACCTCTTCACATTCCCTGCCAGATGCTACGCCAAAGACAATTTGCGAAATGCGAGCGATACTTACGCCTGTCTTTCCACTAGACCTATCTTCCCCTCCAGGACGATGCCGGAGTTAGCGACTGAAGCGGCTTCAGCTCACTCAACCTCACCTCAGAGCCCAGTTCTTCAGAGCTCAGCTCTTGAGAGCTCTAGCAGCGTTTCTTCAACTCACACACACAACAGAAATAGTCTCCTCAATACTTTCCTCTCCCGTCCTCCCACCTCGAAACCGGCAGACACTTCGTCTGAAACATCCAATACTACGGTATATGATAGGCGGACATCGACCAGGGTGCTGATAGGACATCCGGAATTGTCTGTGATCCCCATGACTGCGGACATGTTAGGATTATTTGCTGTACAAGAACGATCGGTATGTCCCCCGTCTCCGTAGGAGATTTACATGGCTATCAAGAAGCGTGATGATATTGAGAGAGCGCAGCTTCGACTCTTGTAATAGTCCCGATCCATCTTCCTAACCCGCAACATAGTGCGTGTTGTCGGCAATCATGTCCCCAACATCGGCGACTCAATCCGTCTCTACCTCCGATGTCAACTTGGATCGCGTCTTCGTCCTCGTCTCGTCTTGGCTGACTCACGTCGCAGGTGGCTGGGTTAACAGGCGAACTCTGGTTATGGGCTGCTTCCAGTCATCATCCACAACGGGAAATCATCCACGAGGCTTTCAGACGCTCTAGCAGCAGAATGAAGCTACATATCACGAGAGGCAGGACTACCCTGTTGGTATCGGTCACGCGGGTGCAGCCATGTACCATGTCGTAACTGCGCTCCAACCACCGACCGTCAATTGTTGACATCCTTCGAACTCACAGCCTAGATACCCTGCAGACGAGGTGACCGGGTCTCTGATCTTTGTAACTGGCCAACGAGACGCAAGCCATTTGAGACGATCGGCCTAAAAAGACGGTGACGAGATGGCTCCTGTGTCTACTTGGGTGACATCCCCGTCACCTCTACCCGTGGTGGGCATCTTCCCAAGGGCCCAGGTGGCTGCCAGGTTTGTGGAGTCCCCCTGAGTGAAGTCGACAAGTGCCGACCATCTCGATCGTCATCGATCTCAGACTGGGCTGATTAGCAAGATATTGGTCACCTCCCGTCCAAACCGGATCTGGCAGTCGAATTAACGTAAAATCAAACAATTCCTGCGAAGCCTAACTACAAATGCACCAAAGAGAAACGGCCCTCGGAACACAGTCGTGGCCTCTCCGAAGGGCCGCCAACCTTTGGCTAACTCTGCAGTGTGTGCAGGCGGTGCTCTTTCGTATATCCACATGGTGACTGGTGGTGACATACCTAGACTTGCTGAGTTGAGCTTGCATCAAGACAGGTCACGGACAGCCTCAGTGGGCCAATTTCACTTTCCCCAACATGCGACTTAGTCAATATCGAGTTATTCTGGGAGATCGGGCACGAATCTGACTGGCGGGTCTATCGATCCATTCGTCCTATTGCACGCTTTCAAGGCCTACCGTACCCTGCGACTTGTTCGAAAGAAATGATTCAACACGAAGCCCAGCTGTTGTGACCGATATGGTTGGAGGGTGTCAAGCAGGAAGGTCTCGGATGACAGAAGAGGATATTCTAGTAAAGTGACCTGTCCGGGTTTATGCTCCAAGTGGCTGCCATGCAACCGAGTGTCAGCTAATGTGAGACAGACCGAGTCGCTAGGGGCAGCAGGCCTCGTGAAGCATGTCAATGCTCCTGGACCCCAGCCAGCAGGTTTTATTGCAGATTGTATTGGGCCCCATCAAGTACAGACAGGATTCGGCCAAGCACCATGTCCCATCGAGTCAACAGGTTCTTGTTCACCTAGCGAGGACACTTTTCCACTTCTTGAAATCACAACTTACTGAACAGGGAGAAAGCTTCGTGTCATTGCAAGACAATCAACCATTCTTCCGTTCGGCCTTACATAGTACCGTCCTACTCCGACCTCGCTCCAAGGGATTTCGACGAGCAAACATCCAACCAACGAACAAACAAGATGAGAGGCTAGCAGAGGTAACCAAGTCGCTGTCCTGTCATTTACTTGCTAGCTATCACATTCGATTGTCGGCAACAGATGCTTTCCCTTGGTCATGTACTTCCCTGACGCAGACCTCGAGACTCGAGCCTGGGCCTCTCATCTATCTAAGAGTAGAACCATCCTTATGAGCTTGGCACGAAATGCTCTTTTTGGTGTATGGCGTGCCATCGTTTTGGCGAATGCTGCCTTTTCGGAGTAAAGAACTGTGGGCCTCTATATAATATCTCTCGTCCAGGGCTTCACTGCTGACTCTTCGCAACATCATACACTTTGAAACCCTGCACGAAAGAGACATCCATGTTAAGAGCTGCTAAGTGAAGCTACACAATTGTCCTCATGGTCCAGTTTCTGCGCACATACCTGTTTCTTTGAAACCGCGTTGGCTCATGTATATACACACTCTGTTGAATACGCCGGTTGGACCTTCTCAACAGGATCGTGCATGACATGGTAGATATCGGCTATAAATCATGAAAAATTGACGAAATTCCTCAGTAGAGCATTTCGTTAAACTGCATTGAGAATGTGGAAGGTGGCATCAGTATTATTGTTGTGATGGCGACAAAACGTAGGATTGGACACACCACAGACGACGTGGTCCACAAACTCAGAGGCCAATATTGAATTATCCCAGGTAATCAGTCACATATCTTAATCTCGATTGGGACTCCCCTTGTCATCGCTCGCTGCACGACGAAATTCACAAGAGAAAGAGCAGCCTTGGTAAATGACGGAATCAATTCATGAAAACACTCCCGCGAACCTTTTTGCCCATGATGCATTTGAAGGGTTTTCCACCTCAATGTTCGAGTCAATGAGCCCTTCATCGATTCGAAGCTGCCTCTTTCCCTGCTTGCCGTTCAGCTTTGCAGCCACCCGGCTGTAAATCGCTCTTCCTGTGCAACGAATCCAGCTCTACCTCGACGGAGACGAAGTGTCAGCTGCACCCAGTACCCATCGATTTAATCCCTGCCGTCTTCTCCCGCATCACCCATGACTGGCGCTTTTACTTCCCGCCTAGGGTATCGCCATTACCTGAAACACAAAGGGCTATGTCCAGAAAGAGAGAGTAACTCTTGCGATGTTTGAACAGGTCAGACGAAGACTCGTCTCGGCCAAACCTCTCCTGATATCACTTCAACAACACTTCCGAAGAATATCCTCGCCCAAACAAACACTTGTCAGATCAAGGCTTTCGTGCGTCAGCGATACCTCAAAATCCAAATTCTTAGATCCTCTGGACCAGCCAGCAATTCTCATCTCGCATCTTCCCGTGGATCCATCATTCCACATTCGTCCATCGTGTGGCGAACTCGGGCTGCAACGCCCCCATGGGAACTCGGTACGCCGCTCGAGACCGATGTCCCACGGATGACCCAACAAGTCTTTGGCAAGAGCCCATATACCACATTCCCTGCCGTCGCAGTCAAGGATGTAGTGCTCATTCTGTGAGATGGCTCGGAAAGGTTTCAAAACATGTTCAAATGACACCAGGAAGGAAATAGTCCCACATGAGAATAAATGGCCGGTTGTGTGAGGAAGGCTGAAGTCTTAGGGGCTACACGTTTCCTCAAGAGGTTGTGAAGAACCCGACTATCATTGGAGCCCACAATCAGGCAAAGGGGCCGGATTGATCCTTCGATCACAACATGGAGGAGAGAATGAATGCAGAACTGTAACATCTACACGAACTCAGAGGGATTGCAGGTAACCGACAATTACGTTGCCACCCGGTGCTCATTTACAGAGCAAGGAGCTATTCGAACGAGACCGTCCACCGCAGTCACCTTGCCACGCTTGCCCAAACCGACTCCACTGATACCATGGTGGATCTTGGAGAGCGTCCAGGCGAAATCTCAGGTCATCAGCTTGTTCGGGTGAGTGAGTTGCGAGATTCAAAGGATGCTCCACAGAAACGTCGTCCCGTGGACCATTACCTCATCTGCTGCGCAAGCATGGCTGACTATCCGGCCTCATTTCAGCATTGAATCTTCTTGCGGTATGTATTACCCGAGAAGCAAGACCTGCCCCCAGCAGAGGTCGAATCAACTCTACTTGCGAGTCCTGGTCATGAGCGAATACGAGCAGCTCCACGCCCTCTTCGACCAGCCAAGCACCGTCTATCTACTCGTACGAAAGAGAAGGCTGAAGGATTACAGCATGATTAGTGACTTCAGCCATCGCCCGCGCGACTGATGTCGTCGGGCGCAGACGGCTTGGGTTTTTGCTGTGCGATTCCTGATTTCCGGGACTGATCTATGCAAAAGGAATGTGCCATCCAGCTTAGCGAAGGCGTCTTGCAGCGCACAATACACGAGCTTCAGAGGACAGGATCCTCCCTCAAGGACCCGGGCTCTTCTGGTGCTTCCTCTAGCGGACCTTGCGTAATCACCACTCCGCATATCCTCCCCCCGGCTTCATGCCAAACTATTGGAAACTAAAGCCCATCGGGCAATGCCTGATGAATAATAATTAGTTGCTCAAGTTCCGGAGGCCGTTGGAGCCAGCCACTGCGACTGTTGACTCTTCAAGTTCGGCTCCTACATGACAGCGGCTCCGGTGGCCCAACCAGAATATCACGCCACAAAGTGCCGACTTGTGTTCGCTACCAGCCGTAATGCATCTTCCAGAATCGGAGTTTGACCTCGTTTATACTAAATGATCGACAGGCGGATACCGCGCGACACCATTCCCGACAACGACCCTTGCATATCCGCTACTTTAAGCGAGGGCAGAAGGATGCTGTTACGAGAAACCCATGTGTCACTCCTGTCCAACCTTCAACAGCCTCATCACATCACCACAAGCACTCATAGCACTTCACCTCGCCCGCTCCTACATGACCTCAACCTGCTTCAGTCGCCGCTCGACCTAGCTGGATCTTGGGCCCACCCATCCACCTATATGAGTGGTATTTGAAGGCCAATCCTACCTTGGTCAGCGTTTCCCTCTTCCGCCCTTTGCTTGTTCCTACTACAAGCCGCTGCGGGTTTCGGGGTGTTAAAACCACCGGACCCTTCTGTTCTCGGGGACCAGACTAGCGACTATCTGGCCAGGAGGGGGAGGTAGTTCCCTCGTTGACCAGTGACAGCGCCTAAATCCTCATTCATTCAAAATTGCTCGAAGCAGTAATATTTCTGTCAGAGTCAGGTAAGGCCCGACCCCCTTCGGAAAACCCCCAAGCCTTCGGTTTCAGTCAGGAAATGCGACAACCGCGGCACTGTAGCATTGTAGAAGCCCATTGCCTCCCTTCCTACCGGAATTTGGAGCAAGAAAAATGGTCTCTGAGCGACAGATTCCAATTTCGCAAACCAAATCGCGAGTTGGGTTTCTCCGCATGCATTCGTACTGCATATGGGGAGGGTGACAAATGCCCGTCGCCGTGGGATTGATTGCCTTTCTGTCAAATGAGGCAAGGGAGATGAGGGTGGAAGAGTCTTGACCCCAGAAATGGACGGAGACTTGCCTGGTAGATTTCGCCTTTGCCCTCCTTATTAGTATAACAGCCACCAACTACTCGTAGGTATCTTGGTATTATGTGGTAATATGTCGTTGTCCAAAGAGGCAGGAGGTCGAAGAGGGTCCAGTAAACAGCTAGCTAGCCAGCCTAGCTACTTGAATAGCTGATGGGCGCTGACAACGTCCTGGGCGGCGAACTTGGACATTTGAGCATTTCCCGAGTACGAGTACGAGTAGACAGAGAGAATGTTATTATTTGTTGGTTCTTTTGGAAATTAATGGTCGTATATTAATTATGTATGTAAATATGGAACGAGGTCTCAACCTCGTCGTCGGAGCAATGCGATGTGATGCGATGTGCTGTGACATGATGTGACATGATGTGGCATGATGTTTGATGCAATGTAGATAGATGTAGATGCTACAATATGCAATGCAATGCAATGCCGTGCGCGACTCATTTTGAAATCATTTTTCGGGAGAAAAACAACAACATGGAAGTGCCTGGTGCCTGGTGCCTGGTGCTGGTGCTGGCTGCCATGCTTCTGTAAACAGCAAATCCCGTCCTGTCTCTCAGAGGCCAGGTCGGACAACAAGGACCGGCCGTCAACGGTTCTCGGAGAAAGATACCGAATCCAGTCCCCGGCCCCCAGGTATACTGGTATCATACCAACCAACTCAGAAGCTCTCGCGTGCGGCACTGCCTAACGAGTGCTGCATCTTTTGTTGGCTGGAGACAAAGATTCCAGCATGTCCATGGGAATCGTGTACCGTAAGTGGCTCGTACGGCGTCAGCGACTGAGAGCAGGCCCGCCGCCCGTTGTCACTCTGCCTTGCTGACGAATCCAACTGTGCTTGGTGCTCGACAGGCGTTCAAACAGACCCCATTTTCTGCTTTGGGGACCGGTTTTCGATATTCTAGCTCTTTCAGATAGCACTGTCGAAGTTGAGTCGCCACGGTTCATTGAGTCAACTACCGGCATTTGCTTGTTCGACCCACGTCGTCTGCCCACGGCCCGGGGCGCTTCGGCGGTAGGACTCGAGGTAGAATGCAGGTCCTAATTAACCCATCCTCTGGATTTGCAGGAATCTTCCAGGAAAACGACAAGAATGGAGGAGCTCCACTGGTGTTTCAACACGCAAACTTTTGTTTCCTTTTCAGCTGGCTTAGTTCTTGCCTCCCTTGAAACCCGAAATGGGGCATAGTCACGGAGTTCTGACACTCAGTATCGCAGGTTAGTCTGATGTTGTGGGTTGCGAGCGTAAGGCGACACGAGGCTCCCAAGCTCTTTTCGATATAGCTCCCCCAATGTACAGATCAGTCAGGTTATCATCATCGAAAGTCTGCACATGTTGCAATCGAGGGGTTGTTGGAACAAGATGCGAGAAATGGTCCGAAACGCTGCTGCTGGCGCAAGCGAGCAGCTGTGGAGACCGACATTGCGAGACAGTGCCAGGTCCTCGCATAAGCGAAATTCTCACCAACGAAATCGATGTCGCCACGCTGAACGCCACATTTTTGACAGTATGCCACCGATTCTTTTTGGCATTTCCCCTTCCGGCCCCATTTATGTCGCCTTAATGTGATACCAGACGCACATGCTTCCACCCTCTGCATCGGAACCCGAGATTCCGCAGCCGCGGTTACCCCATGTGTGCAAAGTACCTCGAGAGTAGTCCGAATTTCCCTTCCCATTGGCGGTCGAGTTGAACCAAAATCTCTTTTGGTATATTGCTCTCCCATTAGGAAGCTGACCCCTTCTGCTTCAGCCTTTCGTGCAGACCGGGATTGTACACAATAGACGCAAGGTCGGACTGCGAGGTTTCACGCAAAACCAGAGTCACCGTGACCTGTCAGATCTCACTCCAGCATGACGCTCACAGCGCCATCGATGTTATGCGCTGGCATCCAAATATGCTGTAGAGATCCAAGGGGAGCACAGCTTGAAGTCAGCCAAGAGGAGTGGCACGCATATACGAACAGCCAAGATATTTTGCCATCTCGTTCAGAGGAGCCAATCTTCCAGTTCTCGATCCTTTGATTTTGCTCCACATCAAATACGAGTATACCGCACGCGCGAGACATCGAAGACAAATAGGCTATATTTGTTTGAACATAGCCCATCCAAGCAGAGAAGCCGAGATATATGGGAGAAAATAAGGCAGTCACTACCCACATTGTTGAGTAATGCAATGTCATGTCATGCAGTTGTAACGTCAGATGAGGTGAGGTGAGGCGTGAGTGAGGTGGGAGAAGCTGCTGAGTTCGCAGACTGCTCCGCTCAATCACGGCCTTGCCTAGTATCTGCTCCGGTCCCTGACCACAAGAACAGAATACAGACTCTGGTGAAACACAGGACGAACTTCCGGAGGTTGCTGTGGCGGCAGAAACGAACAAGGCGATGATTGGTCCAATCCGTCGGCCTGGGGCAGTTGCCAAAATGGTAAGAAACGACGAAGGAACGGGCTTGCCAAGCATCGGTGTGGCGTAATGCCACCCAGCTTAAGTAATCGGAGAAGGCGGTGAGGTCGTAGGTGGCCACAAGGGAATTCAAGGCTGTCGCGAGGACAGGGTGACACCATAAAGAGAATGCTGAGGTGCTGGTGAATTCAGTTGAGGAATGCCCGTCTGGCGTTCCTCGCTCGCTCGCTTGAGAAAGCGTCGATCTTGACTCCAATGAAAACTATTTCGAATCCTCCTCGTATCGAGTCTTGGGAATTGGGTTGCACTCGCAGTCGCCACTGTCCTGTACGGATGCTCCATTCCCCGAGCTCCCCCTGACTGCTCTGTCTCTTCCTCTTCTTCGCCGTGGGTGCTGTAAGTCGGCTCGTTTGGATTGGAGCGATTGGTAAGGATGAACGGCCTGCAGCTGACTGCGACATAGGCCCTGCTGGTGTTTGTCTCGTTTGAGGTCGGCGTTGTTGGCTTGCAGCCGTAGAAGGTCCTGGTTTGACAGTTGTCCCTTCACTCATGACATCCGATTCCGACTCCGATTCGCTGGGCGCAGTTGAGGGCCCGTGGAGCATGACCTGACCCACGGAACTGTCAAAGTCGATTTCAAAGCTTTCTCCGTCCAGCATTATGTCTGTTGCAGTCTCGAAGCGCACTTTCACACGGTCTTCGCTGAGGGGTGTGTGTCCAGGGCTTGCCGATTGCGAGGTTCTTCCTCCCGATAACATCATGAGTCCCAGGGGCGCATTTGTCGGCAGGTTCATCTTGTTCGCCACGACCTGGAACAAGGATGACACACGGGCCTTTGCCAACCCGTGAAAATCTGCTCGCATGTCTGTCAGGTCCAAGACGGTGCTTTCACCTCCTATTTCGACGACCATTTCGTAGGATGTGTCGTCTACAAAGGGCCTCGCGTAGTAAACCCATCCTCCAGTTGAAGACTTCTCTCCTAGGGAATCGTCGCTGGTGTAAGACACGCCCGAGGGTTTAACGTCCTCCAGCCGCAGACAAATCTCCTGTTTTTGTCTCTCTGAATTATAGCTGATCTCGTGGGCAATGATCTTTTGCTCCAAACCCCTCAAGTGGAAGTAGCGGCAATCTCGTAGTAGTTCGGCTCGATGTGATTCGTTCCTGATATGGAGAGGGTAGCCTCGTAAAAGATGTAACAGTTCTGCAAAGATCTCAGCAGACCGCCCAGGGACATAAGGTGGAGTTATCGAAGGAGGCCGAAGAAGCCCTCGACGGTCTAGGCCGGGAAAAACCTCTCCAGGTGTCGAGAAGAAAACCGCAAAGCCGAGCGAGAAGAAGTTTGGGGAATTTCCAGGTTCTGAAAAGATGTCTTTCGGGATCTGAAAATGTCGTTCTCCGATCTGGATGAAGATTTCAGACTCAAACAGCTGATCTATCAGGCGAGGTACTATAGAAACCATCAGCATCGATCACAGAGGTATCGCACCAACATACAGCTGTAGAACTGAGCATCTGCGAATAGCTTTACAAAGTGGCTCCCATCTACTGGTTTGACGTAGTAGCCTTTAACAACAGTTAGCACGCAAGCAAAAGGTTAAGAAGGAGTGACCAAACCTTGTAGATGCCTCGCCACGTCCCTGAAAGTCGCAGGATCTCGATCGATATACAACGTCCTGACTCCGCCAGATTCCTCATTCTGTCTGATTTGTTCCTCAAAAAACTGAGTGAAATACGACGGGGCTATAGCATGGTCAGTTTCTGCAACCGGATATTTCGCTGCTGACCAAGATTCATACCGTCGGAAGATATTGAGGCACCTGATAACCTGAACAAATCGGATCCTATCTGAATGGGAAAGACCTTCTCGGGCGGGAGAATCGAGGGTGGATGACCAGAGGGAGGGCGTGTCCCTCTTTGCCGGGTCGAGGCTTGTGACGAGGTTGTAGCAAACACTGATGGTCTAGGTGTCGAGCCAGAGGACTGTCGGGTTCTGCGATTGCCAGCAGATACACCTGGAGCTGCCCTGGAGCCAGCTGGGAGGTCCGAAGAGGTAGATCCTTCATCAGGGGACGTTGGTCCGACGCCTGACATCCGCTCAAAGGTGACAAAGCGATTATTTGCGACGGCAGATTCGGGTCCGGGTCCAGGTTGTACTCTCACTTTCTTGTCGCCGGAAGACTCGGTCGGGGTCGTTGCAACAGAGCTAGACTTTCGTTTCAGAGCAGATCGAGGAAGTAAAGGCGGGATGAAGGCCGTCACCGAACCATTACCATTGGCGGTGGTGGCCACGTCGGCCAAGTTGCTTGTTGTTGGTGGCGGATTCTTCGGAGTGGTGGAGGGAGGTATTGGAAACCTCGAAATGGAAGGGGCGTCGAACTCGTCAAAGGTATGAATGTTTTCGTGGATCAACTCGCCAGTAGGCTCATATATTGGCTGAGGCGCGAAATCGAGAAAAGGGCCAGAAGGAGCAGCCCAGGGCTGTGAACCAAAGCTTGGGACGCCTAGGGTATAGCTAGCGGCAGGAGCTGCATGAGTAGAGGCAGCCGCTAGGTGGCGTTGAGGGTCTGTATCATGTACAGTGACGGTAGGGTATTCTAAATCCTCTGAGAGGAAGACAGGTCGCGTGTCTGGGGAAGGATTAGCGGCGTCAGCAGGCTCGGCATCAGGGTCAGAGATAGTCGTGTAGGCAGCGGCACTGAGTGTGGTATGGGGGTGATTAGTAGCTTTGAAGCCTGGACCATGCCCTGGAACTGGACGGGGACCGTTGGCAATACCGGTGACAGTCGCGGTGGTGGTACTGGCAGCCCCCGTACGACGACCATTGGACATGGGTGAAATCGAGATGGCTGGGGAGATCAGGTTGGTGTCAGTCGTCGTATCCAAGTGAGTAACATGATTGTGATCAAAGGCGAATGTCGAATGTGGGTCCGTCATCACTCAGATTGAAATGGCTCTTTTGGGTACACCGAACTGGAGGAGGCTCGGGGGATGCTGAGGAAATCAGCCCACAACTCCTACCGCTGCCGCTGGAACCACGCCCACTGGCATAGGCTTCGGGCACCAGCAGCACCAGCACCAGCAAGATCCCGGGGGGGCGTGCGAACGCAGTAGCACCCAAGCAGCGTCCTTTGGTAGCAGTAGAGACGGCCTTACCCCCGAAATGCCACTCGTACGGGGCCTTCCGGCTAAACAGAACCAGGTCTTTGTTGAAGGGGGTGTCCACAGCTAGCTCTAGGAGCGCCCACGAGGGGGACCATCGGCTAAGGGGGGTGTGGGCGTTTGGCTCTATGTCAGGGCGGGCAGTGGGTCGTGGAAAGCTTTTTTGTTTTTTTCTTTCTTTTCTCTGACTTTTCCCCTTTCCCCTTCCCACTGGTGACAGCGACTGGGCCTTCTTTGTGGCGGTCTCCGCAATTGGGAAGCAGGCTCGGGAAGGACGAGGATGGATTCCAAGTTCTGGAGACCACTGGAGAAAGGCTGGCGGCAACAGTCAGGAGGCTTTGGCGGGCACTGATCGTTGGTGTGGCCCTGGCGGACTCTTTGCGGTGCTTCAGAGTCAAGGAGCGCAAGATCTTGGCTGAACTGTACGATGAGTAAGCCCTGAGTCATAGGCATGACGGCAGCTCCATTGGCCACGGCGGTCTGACAAGTCCCATGAGACGAGTCTTGTGACGCATGCCGATTACCAAGAGCCGGCGCCATCAAAAGTCAGTGTCGGAGATGTGAGATGTGGACGGGGGAAACAGGAAAAGGGATGGATGAACATGATGATGCTTATTGTGATGAGGACATACATACGTAGCTGTGTACGTACTAGAAATAAAAGGTCAGGTAGAAAGAAGACTCTTCTCCGTCTTCTTTTTCCACTTACCCGCTGCGGGGCGGGCGCTTAAGCTGCCTCCGGGGAGGGGCCAGGAGAGGGGGGTTTGGGTCTTTCTCGAGCCTGGGTGGCTTGGGGGCCTGGGTGCCTGGGAAGCTGGGCCAGAAAAGCACAGGGACGCTACCAGCCTCAGGCTTCTAGCCTATTCGTAGGTGGAAGAGTTTCCGAGATTCGCTCTGCGAACAGCGCGACAAGCCTGGAATTGGGCGGACGCCAACGGACAGTCGGGACACTCCCCGCCGTTCACGACGAGACACACGCCAGATCTCAAGCCTGCGACAAAGCGAGCAAGTAGAAGGCCGTCTGTCCCCTGATCTTCGGCTCCCGTCCCGCCTGCTCAACAGTCACCCACCCTCTTTTAGACGTTCCACGGCAAGGGAGGAGTAGGGTGACTCTGATGAACCCGGTATTATTAGCTTGGGACAGTGGACAAAGCGAGCTAGGTTCACGACGGCGTCGAAAACGTGGAGGCTTTGTTCCTCTCACTTAGCCGAGGGTCGGTAAAGATGAATGAATGACGTGCGTGGTTCGTGTCGAGCGAGATCAAAGGACTTGGGAGGACAGCCAACAAAAGAGCTTCACTGCGACGAGTTCGCTAGTCCGACAAAGGCATTTCGCGCAACAAGGTCCGGATTGGGTTGACAAAATGAGAGTCGTCCCAGAGATCAGGAGAAGCAGGTGGTGCTAGAATTGAAGGCCTTGAAAGCCCGCCCCTAGAGGCTTGTGGCAATTTGAAGACAAGTTTGGTTTTGCTGTCGGGACGTGGCTGTATGATTCGGAGAGGAGAAGGGATTGTGCGAGAGGTTCCCAAATGTCATTCCCTCAAGTCGACTTTCAAGAAACCCAGTGTGTTGTTACTCGAACCATTTAGGATACTGGTCATATGCAAGGCGGTCCTTCTATTTGGCGATATACACAGATGGTCGGCGACACACCGCGGTACTTGGACCGTCAGATCACTGGGCAATCTTGGCCATCAACTGCTCTTCTTTTATATCTGCAAGAGTTTCCACCGCCATCTTTAATATTGTCTGTCTGCCACGTCGCTTCCCAGATGCTTGCACTCCCGAAAACCAAACTCATGTCATGAGCGTCAGCATCACTGGGGGCAATATTGGCGGTGCTGGTACAATGTCCAATCCTGCGTGGCTCACGCTTGCCCCAGCACCGAAATTTCGCCCCCAAGAACCTGGAACCATGGCCTTGACTATTTGTTGTTGGTCGGCTTAGACTCTTGTCGATCTACATCTGGAGCGACATTGCGGCTGAGATCAACCACACCATCTGATTTGCCTATGTCGTCCCCCTAGAAATGACCCTGAAACGAAGTGAGATATTAGCAAGACGCGAGTCCAGCTGGATTAATTCACCGTAAAACATATCAGACCAGATGATCGAGGAATGGGTAAGAACCCCTTGCGGCAGGGGGCCAATTCGGTCAGGCCGAACCAGCATCATCAGATATTCCGCCCTGGAGAGTTTTATCACGTCTCGTCCAGAGGAAGGGGCGAGGATCCAACAAGTCAATGGAGCTCGAGGTGATTGCGAAGCTCTATGGAGAATAGCAAGTGAAACTCTTGTACCGTGGCGCAGACCCCGTTTTCTCGCTTCGTCTACTCGATACATGCGCCATGCTATATAGCCACGCATTGTATTTTACAGTGTGGTCTTGAATTCGCCCTCGATTGCCACAATCTTGGCCACCGCACGCTTGTAGGCATCTCTTTCGTGCAGCCGCTCAATGTATCCCCAGATTCTGGGGTATTGACTCTCAGCAAACCCTGATCTGGTCTGACCTGCTTCCAGTGGGAATGAAAGCATTATGTCCGCAGCCGTGATGTCTTTCCCACATAGATAGTCCCCAGCGTCTGGAGACGTTGCGAGTTGGGCTTCTAGAAAGTCGTAATGGTTCTTCATGTTTCTCCGAAGAAAGGATGATTCGATCTTGCCAGCAACGCTATTTGTGATCGGTTTGATGAAGAACGGGACGGGAGCATTCCGGATGCCTGGTATGGTCAGTGTCTGGTGTCCTACGTGGAAAATTCATAGATACTAACCTCCAACAATCAGCGATAATAGCATCAGTGGCATGAGGCTGCCCTCGGCATAGTGCATGAACATCCTGTAGCGTAGCCATGACTCGGTTTCGCCTCCAATTTGTCCATCTTTACCTTCTTGGTACCTGCTGGGAACCAGAGGGGTCTCTTTTCCGTAGTAATCGCAAAAGTACTCGGCAATCGCTGCAGACTCTGCCAGAATAACTGGCGCGGTCGAGCCTGGCGTTTCGATAGTGACAACGGGAGATTTACCCAGGGGGTGAATCTTCTTCAACTCTGGTGGTGCGAGTCGTTCTTGGGTCCGTTTGTACGTTTTGAGTTCATACGGAACACCAAGTTCCTCAAAGAGGAATAGGATTCGATGCGCACGAGAGACTTCAAGCCTAGCTTATGTCAGAATGGCCGTTCAATAAGCAGATTGAATATTTCGGTAAGACGTCTCACTGCTCACCAGTGAAGAGTGATCTTCGGTTGCGCAGGTGCCATGTGTTCGCCTGGTGCAGGGGAGGCCATTTCAGAGCAAGGGACAATGCAGCCAGATCGGTGGCGTTGCAGCCACTCTAGTCAACACCGAAATGGCTGTACTAGAGTAAGCGAAATCTCTGCCCTTGTTGATTCGTGTTCTGGTCAGCTGCGGCGGGACGGAGTGAAGACCTCCTTGCTGTCAGCTTGAAAGAGGGTGCTTATCACAGTTGAAGCCAATAACCAACTTGGCCCCACCAGTGCTGCGAGTCAAGCGTCGGATGGATAGATGCCCAGTAAGAGGCCCAGAGATATTGTGGAAGCCTTGAGCACAATTTTGTGGTTCACTCGCCAATGCACCTGCAAGCCTGTAGTAAAGGACGATGTATTAAGTACTTTGTAGTTCGTTACCTAGGGATTATGTATTTTACAGGTAGGGGGAATTCTTACCGAGTGCTCGGTAAAAGATTCCGCACCGCCACTGAAAGCACGAGCCACAATCCAAGGCGCCAAGATATCGAAGCCACATGTAGCTGACCTCGACCCAACCTCAAGTCGACCTTGACATTGCAGGCGTGTCGACTTGACCTACCAACACAAAACCTCACACTCAAGAAGTGGTAAATCATGGCCGGACCAACACGTATGTACTCATCTCAAGCACTCACAGAAACTAAAGAATGCGCGGGACGCTGACTTTGTTACTAAAACAGCTCTACGCCATGATCCCGCTCTCGAGAAATATAACCGTACGTTTCCCCTCCGCACAGACGAAGTCACTGTCCCTGCCATGAACCCTTTCCTGCTCTCGTGGGCACTTCGCACAAGGACCAGCTATCCAAGGGATGAGGAGCTGATTGCTAGCCACAGAATTGAACAAAGAGCGTTGGAGATACTTCCGTTGGACGCCGCGCACAGCTTTAATCTCCTTCATGTATGCCATATTCGTACCTTCGGTCGTTGGGTATGCATTTGCGAAGACAGATGTAAGTTTGCAAGCAAGCAAGCGGCTACCGAGGCCTACGATATATCCACGATTACTGACTGAATGTTGCCGCGGCATAGGGCAAATGGGACTTGCGCGCGAAGCTCAGAGGCGATACGATCAGCGAGTTCTGAGTCCCGGGGGGAACTCTGATGGCAGCCTGGGTGGAAAGGATAGAAGGAAAAAAATTGTACATATGCATCTCTGGCTAGAGACATGATTCGAAATTGAGGATCCGGTTCCTATGGTTGGAAGCCCACTCAAAGGGGCAATTATCCAAATGGACGACACGGTTTTGAACGGTTCTTAAGCCCTCTGGTGTCGAGACCAAACTCCTCCGGACTTGCCGCCAGTTGTGTTCCTGCAGTTACTCACTACCCATGATATTGTGCAACAAGGTTTTAATCCCTACACAGATATTCCTCCTCAGTCCAGTCCTGCGGGTCCCTGAATATGCAAGGCAACTCCGTGCACATTGGTCTCAAGGTCTGTTATGTGATGAAAAGAACGTGTCGAGCTCTACAACGTGCATTGGTACTTGCGCAATAAACATTACACACTTCGATTTGAGGTATCCCCCTTAGGGAACTTGTGTTCGACGTCACTTCGTTGCCACAAACTTACGTTTGCTCATCCATCCCGACCAGCCAACAGCCTATGTACACCCATCTCCTCACGAGGGCGAACCACAAGATCTTTGGATTCATGTTTTGAGCAAAAGAAGCATGACGAAGCGGGCTTGTCCCTGGCTCCGTATACCCACCTTGTCGGTTCCTTACACCTGTAAAATATTGTATAGGCAAGGTGGCTTAAAGCCACAGCAAGTATCAATGCCGAATATGTAACTGTTGCATCCAGCACCTGGTGGCACTGCTTGGTCGAAGTAGCGTTTCTCCCGTACCCCGCATTTTCAAGATGTCTCAGCCAAATCCCAGCTTCGACTACGTCCCGGATCCTGGATTGTCGCTTCAAGTGCAGAGATCAAGCTTAGCTGTTGGAGAGAAACCCGCGACATAGCTTACGACTCATCGACGCAGACAACACCATTAGATAACTCATGCCTTTCTTGGGCAACAGTTAGTCCAGGCACGGTCGCATGATAAGCCCTCAAAGGAAGAGCTCGCCGGTCGGCGGATCAACGACAACGAAAGGAAGGCAGGGAAGGAGAGCACATCAAGCAGGGAAACAAATCCCTCCGAGTCAGATCTTTGTGCCCTACGAGTCCCTTAGCTGCCTCCACATTCCAAGATGCTCGATCCCCTCTTCTTGCCAACGACCCAGTCTCTCGTCGGTGACAAACCCCAACTTCTGGTACATTTTTTCCACAGAGGTTTGACCATGGCAGAGCACAAGGCCTCGCCACTCCGGAGATACCTCATGCCTGTTTTCAAAGGACCACTGCAGCGCTTTTTCGGTCAGGAGCCGGCTGATGCCTTTCCCCCTGTGCTCGGGCAACGTTGCGACACGCCCAAGCTTGACGTACGGTTCCTCGTTCGGGTCGCTGAAGCCATTTGGATGAGGGCCATGGGGCGGAGGGACGATTCGTACGACAGCAATCGGCTCCAGCTGGCCTTCCCGTGTTGCGTGATAACAGACCCAATGCCATGATCTCGGGTCATCCTCGTCCAACTCTACGTCCAGGCCGCAATTTTGCTCGTCACAGAAGACTCGGATGCGAATGTCCATAGCATCACGGAACACTTTGGGTCCCATTGGAGGCTGAGGTCGGGGGTCTGCAGGGAAGCCGTTGGGTGCGATCACATCACCTGGGGGTCTCACAAATAGGAAGCTGTAACCTTTTTCCATTGGGAGGCGTGGATATTTTCAGTGTCGAGGAAGACCGAATGACATGAGTTGCGGAATGAGGCGTAAGGATGAACAAAAAATGCTCGGAGTTCACGTAGTGACCGACTCACACCGACCATGCCTCATTTGTACAGTGGCGAGCGAAAATCCCCAAAAAAAGAAAAAAGAAAATAGTCGTTTTACCGAGACCGTATCGACATAATAGCAAATAGTTCCTTATAGAGTTTAAATTACGGTATAGGCCACGAGCCTTCAACCTGGCGTTATAACGCCGCATTGATCACTGGAGGACTACTTAGATGGGGGCCAAAGTATCCAAGCCTGGGTGGATGGGGGTTAGTTAGGCTATTATGTGACGCCAACGTCGTCAGTACCTACATAGGTAGGGGCCCGGTAAAACCGGCGATGATTGGCTCTAAGTGTGCTCTAAGCGTATGTATCGTAGCTGGCCACAGAATTCTTCTCCAGGACACCCAATAACCTGTACTCGGCACAGATTCACCTGCGACTGTCCCTTAGATGTCTCTCTACAGGGATGCAGAAACGGTGCTAACGGCCAGTGCCCAGGAAGGTTCCCTCAAGTCTCGAATATACGGGAATAAACAGGGGTTGAAATCGAAACCGGCACATATTTACGCACTCATTTCAGAGACTACAAAATACGACCACTTCATCAAAGAAGTTGTCGACAATGCGGACCTCCTGGCTCGGGAACCAAAGGTTCGGCATTTTCTCCAAGAAGTTTCGTGTCTCTGCTGACTGACTTAGCCTCTGGGCTCTTCCTGATATTAGTTGACACCAATCCTTTCCTTGCTTCTCGTCCACGACCATTTCTTCTCGAAGAAGGGCCTCGCAGCACCTTCTGCACATCCACTCCGACAGGCGATTGAAAGAAACAAGGCCAGACTGCAGGCGGAATTTACAAAGGCCAGGCTGCGGAGGAGGTGCGCCACCCTAGATGAACTGCGAAGCAGTCTTGTGGCCGAAAGACCGCGAGCAACTCGATCTCAGCCAAGATGGGTCCGCATCAATACATTGAAGACGAGCCTGACACAAGAACTTGGTACGACTTTTGAAGGATACCAGACCGTACCGACCATCACGGAGGTGACCAATTCACTGGCTACGGAAAAGGTTCTGGTTGTCGACCGGCATGTGACAGATCTAATCGCTCTTCCTCCAGAGGCAGATGTGACGCAAACACATGCTTACAGGACCGGAAAACTCATCCTCCAGGACAAAGCTTCGTGCTTCCCTGCTTATCTCCTGGTCGGGGAAAGGGACTGCGGTTCTGATATAGGTGACTGCATCGATGCCTGTGCTGCGCCTGGCAACAAGACTTCTCATCTCGCGGCGCTGCTTGTCAAAAATGGAAAGGTCGAAAGCTCGGTATTTGCTTGTGAACGGGATGCCAACCGGTCGCAGACATTATTACGCATGATGCAGAAGAGCGGGTCAAATGCTGTGATAGTTCAACCAAGCTGTGACTTTTTGACCCTCGACCCTCGTGATAGCAAGTATAGGGAAGTCACGCATCTTCTCCTTGACCCGAGCTGCTCTGGCAGTGGAATTGTTGGGCGCGAAGATATTCCTTCCTTGGCATTACCTGTTAACCCAACGTCTGAAAAAAAGAACTCCGCAGCCTCTGAAAAGTCCTCCAGGAAGAGGAAAAGAGACCATGATCACACCGAGACTGTCCACAATGCAACTGAAGCCGAGGAGACGAAAGACATTGTCTCAGATAGCATCCGACTGCTGAAACTTTCGAATTTGCAGACCAGGATTGCTGAGCATGCTCTTTCTTTCCCAGCCGCCACCCGAGTTACTTATTCGACCTGTTCAGTACATGTGCAGGAAAATGAGGCAGTCGTTTCCCGAGTGCTACAAAGCGGTGTTGCAAAGGAAGGCAAATGGCGGCTCTTGCGGAGAGCAGAACAAGCTTCAGGGATGCGTGACTGGGC
The DNA here is from genome assembly GCF_000835455.1 of Fonsecaea pedrosoi CBS 271.37. Lineage (NCBI taxonomy): Eukaryota > Fungi > Ascomycota > Eurotiomycetes > Chaetothyriales > Herpotrichiellaceae > Fonsecaea > Fonsecaea pedrosoi. The sequence goes on along the minus strand of NW_013550615.1, from coordinate 960,004 downwards.
GCATCGGGGTATGACCATGTCAGAGGAGGAAGAGAACTCCGGTTCCGCTTTGAGCGACGAGGATCGCGAAGCATGTATTCGGTGCTATCCAGGAGACAATGAAGGGACTATGGGATTCTTTGTATGCTGCTTTGTCCGTTCCCCTTCTGGAACAACGCAGCGTTCTGCCGAAGCTATCGATACTCGGAACGGAGAGGAGAGCTGGGAGGGCTTTAGCGACTAAGGTATCCAAATCACACTCGAAATGTACTTGTACCAGAGTCGGACAAGGATTTCAGGGAATAGATTTGATAGCGGTGATGAGGGTCTCCGATTATGTTCCTTGACAAAATCCTCGTCGATGCCATTGAGCAGATGACAGTCAATCAAATATCATGCCAAGCTCGCACTTTGCCTAAACAAGCACTGGATCGATCGACATCGCGAGGACTGGAATCCAACAGCAATTCCTCCATTCAATCTCACATCATCCTGTTCTAATTGTTTATCTACCTGATGAAAAAGGCAAATCAAATCCTTGCTAAGCAATTATACAAGTAAGAGAGTGGTTCGGCTTTGAAGCAGTTGCAACGAAGGGATAAGGGTCACCGCCAGCCATAACGTCCAGGTACAGGATTTGTCAGCTTGTCCACGAACCACAGTCGACCACCGAGAGCTCCTTGAAACTGGTCGCAAGAACGACCAGAGAGCACGAACAGATCATTATTATTTGTTTCAACACTGGCGACGATGTTTCACTTCAGCGCTGGCCCACCAGGCGACGAACCTTCCCTCTTGCACGGTTCTAAGCCAACCCCGAACCAGGCGAAGCCCGAAAAACGTCAAATCACGAGAAATCGGGCTAGCTACAGCTGTCTCACTTGTCGAAGGAGGAAAGTCAAGTGTGACAAGGCCCGCCCAATCTGTGGAGGCTGCCAAAAAGCCGATGTAGAATGCTACTACACCCAGGATGATATGACATCCACCTCGGCACAGCCTGGTCTGCCAAAGGAAACCACAAGCCCGGTGTGGAAGAAGCGAAAATCAAGTCCCATGAGCCAAGGCTCTTTAGGAACAATCACCGAAGCACATGAGTTGAGAACGCCCGCTGACCTCAAAGCCATCGAAGAGCAGCTGCACCGCTTGACCAAGATGTTCGATGCTTTTCGCCAGGGTAACGGGAATGACCTGCGGTTAAAAGACTTCCTTACACCTGAGGCATCAAACTCGGATTCAGGCTCTGATGGAATTCCACCAAAATCAAGCATGAGTCTGGACATGTTCCAACCCAGCAATTACACATCAGCGAGGGAACCCTCTGACCTCAGCAAGCCTCTATCAAGTTTGAACCTGAGCAATGGCGACTCAAGGTCAGAATATCCATTTTGGATCAATATATCCGAAGAGATCGATCAACTCAATCACCTGATGCGTCGTCGGGATAATACCTATGCAAGCTCAATCAGCCCAGAGAACAAGCAGTGTGACAGGCCACGAGAGTTTGTTCCTCCTGTGGACGAAGACCACGAACAAGAAAAAGATGATGTGACCGATCCCACTGATTTTCACAAAGAAGCTGGCGAAAAGATCCCGGAAGACCTTAGGCCTGACAGCCACTGCCCGATATGTAGGCTCATGCCATTCACCAAATCCAGTCTGTTGCAGAACCTCCCAATCAAGTGTACAGCAGAGACTGCCTTACAGCATCTGACGCAGGGCCTGCCCACCAGAGCACAAAGTAACGTTCTTTTCAGGTGTTGGCTATCAGGGGTATATCCAATATTGGGGCTTCTCTTGCCCTCGGAGATGAGCAGGAAACACGAAGAATTCTGGGACCAGGTCGAGTCGAATGGTCTCTCAGAATCCAATTTTCGAGATTTGGACTTCTTGGCCGTGATCTATGCCATTTGGTATGCGGGTTCGCTAAGTATTTCTACAAAAGGTCTTCGGCAATGGTTTCCTCAAACTTCAAGGGCACAACTTAGCACCCGGTTCCACGATCAGGTGGTGTTTTGCCTCCTTATCAGTTGCTTTGCTCAAAAAGTCAGCTTGTACAAACTTGCTGCCCTCGTCCTCCTGCAAAGTATGCCTATAGCTGAAGAGGACCCTTTACAAGGCAGCCTGTACCTCTCACTGGCGGTGAGGCTGGCATTGACCATGGGGCTACACAGAGAGCCCACTCTGTTTGAGCTGTCTATTACCGAGGAAAACATGCGACGACGACTCTGGTGGCAGATCATCCAGTTGGATGTTTCTCACGTTGTCGCGAGTGGCTATCCTTCTCAGATATCTGAGAAATTTTGCGATACGAGAATCTTCTGTGAAGATAGAGATGCCCATGTGTCTGAGGATGGGTCCGCAAGCGTCAACTCGGACAAGTCTTTGAGAATTTCACCATCCTCTAGTTCGGCTTCGAATGGAGAGAGTACGAATCCAAAAGCTTTTGGCACACTGTCCCTCGTGGCAAGAGGAAAGTCGATAATGGCATGCGCAATAAGAAGCGTCGTGTCTCTACATCTGGAAACGAAAAGACTCACGAATGGAGATATGCAAGAAATGAAACGGATTATGACTGAAGCAGGGGATCAAGTCAACGCTATTATCAAGTCGATTCCCAGCAAAGGAGTTCCAGAAATGGGATTCGTTCCGGATTCGCTTAGAGATGCGCAGCCCCGTGCATCAGATACCGATGTGTCCATGGGCGACCCTATCACTGCAAATGACATTGCATATTACAAGACTACTGTCAACAACACTGACCCCTCGTGGCCATTGGCCGCTTACTATCGCGCAAAGCAAGCTGCCTACAACAAATGGGCCCGAATTAGCCTATCTATGCTTATTGACAAGGTGCATTGTGTTGCATATGCCCCATTCCTGAAGAACACGAGAAGTAAGCTGTGGGGTATGGGTCGACAATGCGCCCTGCACAATTGCCACAGCTTCCTCCGAAAATTTGTATCACTCGCAGCCGATCCAGACTTGGAGCCTTTTCGATGGGCCTGGCCGGCGACTTACGGCCCTCTTCACGCGGTCTTGATAGTTCTTGTTGATCTGTACGAGAGACCGACCAGCGTTGAGGCACCCAGATCAAGAGAATTGATCGACAAGGTATTTGGGTTAGCTGCTCCCGGTGCTGGCATCGTCGGTGGCCCTGATGGCGTCACTGTTCAGAGACCGCTGCGGGAGGGCGGCATTGAAGCGTGGGACATGCTACGAGGCCTTCGTTCTGCTGCCTGGCAAAGAGCAGGACTCGATCCTACAGTTCTTTGGACGGAGGCGGACCAAATCGAGCTCGGCATCGCGCAACCATTGACGGATGCGCAAAAGATTGCTCAAAGTATTCGAGAAGATTCAATTTATGACAGCCCAACTCCAGGTCCACAAACCTCGCCTTCCTGTACGCGTGATGCACAAGCAGAACATCCTGCATTGGAAAAAGGTGTCAGATACATGGTCCATTTGGCCCACAAAGAGCTTGTTAATGAAACCCATGAAGCGCAAGAGCCCATCTGTTCACAAGCCATGCGGAGCCAGTTGCGGCAAACTCTTGAAAACGAGTCTGGGTCCAATGGCGGTCGAGTACTGGCACGACGGGAGGGTCAGCCAAGAATGCCGTTTCCACTCAGTAAACGCATGGAGAAGTGCTCTGGAACCGCAGCAACCAGCGACACTACGCCAGTCCATGTCCTACCTTTCCACACGCACACGCCCAGAGCAGAAGCGCAGCCTCCTCTTTGTCCCACTCAGACAGTGCCGTTTTTAGGTGGGTATGAAGCCAAGAATGGCACACAGACGGTACAGCAAGAGTCTGCACCACTTCAACATAACTGGGGGGAGGTGCCCGCCAAAGATGTGACGGATACAGAGCAGAAATTGTTCAATGCTCAGTTATCTAAGCAGCAAACCATGGAAGCGTCTTACGGAAACAATAACGTGAATGGCTATAGCACCGGACTGCTTGATCACCATGATGAAGAGTCACACAGGGACCAGAGCTTCGTCTATACCGAGTTACACCAGGGTGACACGGAGATGAACATGGGCTTTGACTGGGAGCGTTGGGATTCCGTATTTGGGCAATACTCTGGATTCACGGATTTGATGGAGGATGTGACAGAATGGAGTGAGTATCTCGAGTCCTGAAACGCCTCTACATTACTGGACAGCCTGTTCACCGTCACCAATATAAATTTACCTTCGTCCCGCATGCTAAGGGATTGGAACTCGTGCACGACTTCTCATACTACCAGTTCCATAACCCTGATGGAGCGCACGGACAACCAGACCACCCACGAGCCTCACAAGAATCTCTTCGACTATTCAAACGTGGTAACATTTACAGCCGGCAAAGGGAGCTACCAGCAGTACTTTGCATTCGACGGGCCACGACTCTGCCGTGAATCCACGTACTTTGCACACCGGCTGCATGGAGATCACCCAGAAGCGAGGAGCCGACATTTCGATTTTGGGAACATCAAGCCTGCCGTCCTCGCATGCATGCTGTCCTGGTACCGTGGCTGGGGTTGCGTCTCCTGCGACGAAGACAGCAGCCATGTTAATGATGCATTGTCGCTCGCCGAGAAATGTCGCATTGTTCGGTTCAAAGAACATCTGGTTCAGAAGACAAAGAAACGGACCCGCGCCTTGGGACTGGAAAAGGCGCAGAGTGACTATCCCTTGTCTCCTTGCGGTGACGACGAAGGAGGAGTCCTTGCCACTGAACTCGAGCCAGCACTTCCACAATGGGAGACCAAGGATCCTACAGATGGAGACGACGCATCTCATTCTCTATGTGGTCGAGGGATGACCGCTCTTTAGTATTCTTCACATGCCGATGTATGATTGTGTCTGGATATCATGAACAACTCAGCCTGCTAAAAATCGATCGAGAGTTTGTGTGTGACGGTTCTGTGATCAGGCCAGTCCAGGGAGGTTAGCCGTTCGTTAAGGATTGAAAATAAACCTGACCAGACTTGCACATTAGACGGCAAAGAATCAGGACTTGGTGAATACTTCAAAAAGCCGTCAGAAACAAAATTATACCTTTTTCATTCACTTTTCGAGATCACTCAAGCTCCATTCAAAAGGCCTGAATGGTCTGAGGTTTTGTTGACCTCAGTTGTACTAGTTGACTGAGACAGTCTGCATCGTTCTCATCTTATCAGGGTCTATTGATCAGGGACGCACCCTTGATCTCTCTCAGTACTCGTCCAATACCGACTCCGATTTGCAATATCTCATTACCACATAGTCTCCAGAATGAGTTCAGCCATGGCATTAGTTGCTCCTCGTTCCGTCCGGTGTGCTTATCTCTGAAGCGAGCCTGTTATCAGTCACGGCTGATTTGCGTGATAGGTTTACCAAGTCTCCCACTGTTGCTGTGGTTGCGCACCAAGGCTCCCGCAAGTCAGGCCCGCATTACATCCATACGGCACTCCTCGAGGATGGATCGAAATATTTTGAAACGATGTTGAAGACACGGCTCACCCAAATCATCCCACTTGATCTCGACCGCGATGTCGATGTGACTGATTTTGATATCTTTGTGACGTGGCTCTACAAAGGATGTATAGACGAGCACACACTCGGAGATAGATTCGTCAACATCTGGACTCTAGCCTCTCAGCTCCAATCAGACACCTTCAAGTCATACATCATGAAGGAGGGTAGGGTCCATTTGCAGGAGTCTGACTATCTGTCCATCGCCAAATTTCTCGATGGCGATGTCATCTCGAAATGCGCTCTCCGCGACTACATACTATCAGGTCTTGCTACCAAGATTGCCAGCAATGGTTGGGTAAGTTTCATTGAAAGAACTAGGGGTGGCTGGGAGGATTTCATGAGCCACAAGGACAACGGGGCCGGAACGAAGGGGAAACTCATTTCCTTCCTCATGGCGCATCTGGATCAGATGCGTCAGAATGGCACCCAAAGCTCGCCAGCAATACAGCTTGAAGGGCACGGAAGGGCGGTCTTCCACCATCCGTCGCCCCAGTCTCAGCATCGCAGTCAAACGCTTCCGGTGTACGTGGCTCCCATGGAGTCGACTCCGCATATACCAATACCCAACCCCGTGTCGAAGAGAAAATGGGAAGCCGAAACTGTACAACAGCATTAATATGCGTGTGTCTCCTCAATGAGGCCAGGACCAGGACTGTACTGGGTGGGCTGCTGTGAGACGGGGATGGACAACACCACTCTGCGTGTTGACCTGAGGAGGATCAAAATAACAAGACAGACAGACACATCTCGATACTCTCTCTCCTCTCTCTCGGAATTGGGGGACAGAATATGCAAGGACTGCTTGATGGAGGAGAGGCAGCAATCCAGGCCGAACCACAAAAGTTGAGCTCTATTTGGTGTTGCTGATAGAGAGACGGAATCAATCAAGTTACAATCCACAGCCGAACTTTGGTGTGAGATGAGACGCGCAGCTTGTCACCACTTCATTATCAGCCTTTGCTTCACGGGCAAACATGGTCTTCTGCCAATAGAACAAAGTCTTCCCTCTTTCACAGTAGCTTGTCTCGCAATTCACCTTTGTCTTCTTGCACATAGCATCGCCAAGCTGCAGGCAAGCAGTTGTTTTATTCACTTCACCTGATGTTGAATCTGAACTTATTACTATCTTCCTCACCATTTCGTCTGATCACTCTTCTCATTTCTCTTGCATCCGCACCTTTCAAGCACAGGCACATCAGAAAAGTCCTCCGCAGCCTCTTCCAAACAACCTCCTCAGTCCATTAGAAACATGGCGGCACCACCAGCAATGACTTCAAGGTGAGCAGCAGGCAAGACCTTCTCAGCATTTGAAACGCGAACTGACCTCCTAGCAGCCACGCTCGCGCCCCCGTCATCAAGGTGATTGCAGGCGAAGACGAGATCTTTGGTGAGGAAGACGCAGACGTCCCACTCAATGTCTTCCACGTCAGCAAGTCGCTCTTGTTGGAGAACTCAAAGTACTTTGCCATCATCCTCGATTCCTCTCCTGATCGCACCACGGTCCGTCTCCCCACCAGCGACCACGACGTCCTCGCCGACTGGCTCGACCTGATCTACCAAGGCGGCCTGACCAAATCCGGCAACCACCCCCAGCCTCTGGCGTTCAAGGATGTGCAGCGCTACTTCAAGTTCGCAGACCTGGTCGGCTCCGAGAAGCTCCGCAACACAATCATGGATTCGATGCAGGACGTTCCCATGAGCCACTGGGATCTGAAGTCCTTGTGCACTTTGGACGCAGAGTATTCCTCCGACCTCGGGGTCTTGCAGGACTACGTCCTCGATTGTCTGGCATACAAGATCGTCGTCGGGGGCTGGGCCGAGTTCACCGGGTCAGACCGTGACAGCGAAGGGAGTACCTGGCGCGACTTTGTCAGCGAGACGGCCAACACCGGGTTGCTGAATCAGCTGTTGTTGAGGGTCGACAAGCTGAACGAAGAGAATCATCACCACCACCTTGTGGCCCCGATGGCACAGAGGAACTGCAAGTGGCACGAACATGTGAGCGACGACACAAAGGCCAAATGTCCACGAAATACCACGCCGGGGTGGAAACCCTTGGCTGCATACAACGGTCTCAAGAACGGGCATGGCTCATCGCTCAGCACATTTTTGGGGCCTCGCGAAGGACTATTTTAGCGTTGTGGCCTAATAATACACCGACATACTTGACCACTCAAACCACTTCAGGTTGATGCTTCAAAGCTTGAAGGACATTCGGCAGCACATTGAGCAGACGAGCAAGCAGACACTGTGACAGCTTCTTCTTGCTATGATATGCCAGGCAGGATCTTGCGTGACGGTGCCACGGTGCTGGACGGTCAGAGTGGGTTTGGTGCATGGGTCCTGCGGGCGTAGCTATTTTCTTGATGAGAGTCGCTGGTATTCTGGACAGCACACCCAGCGGACAATGAGGCTGGGGCTCTAGGACACCGAGGTAGCATTGCTCAATATCGTCAGCTCCAACTACGCTGGAAAAGATACATAGAGAAGAGCTTCACTCTCTAGACAGCATATTGACATCACCATCTTGCTTATTCTTTCTCCCTTTGGGGGGGTTTTTTTTTGTCTTTGTGACCCTGAGGACTAAGATGCCTTCTCTTCTTCGGATCAACTTACATACCGAGTACTTTGTTGTCTTTGTCGCGCTTGTCGACCCGAGATTCAGCCGTAGATAACCCCAAGTGCCTAGGTGAACTCTTTCTTACTGGCTCCTGCACAACCTCTCCTTAACTAAGCTACAGTAACGCGCACGTGTAGTCAACACACTCGTAATAAACATGGGCAACCCGCGCACAAGGCAGGCGACAAAGAACAAATTCTATCATGGGCTCAAGACAGCCAGCGGAGTGGGATGGAAGTGCCATTCACTCCGGAACCAGAGCGCCTGGCGACAGTACCCCGGACATCAAAGTGACATATGACCGATGACAGATGACCGGTCTTCAGCTTCGGCGTCGGGCCCCCCACGCGTGCCCAGGTTTTTGACGCATACAGCCATGATGGGTCTGTTGTCCTCAAAAAAGTTGGGTCGGTCGATTTGACGATGTTGGGCCCCCTAAGTCTGGATGGGATGGACGGTATGAAATGGGGGATGGAGGGGACAGCCTGAGGAACTTTCTCTTGAAGTCATCCTCGTGCCTCATGAAGTTCACAGACGAGCAAACCTGTCCTGGTATCGCTCTGAAGCAGGAGACTGCTGTGTGGCGGTTTGTGAGTGATGGATGAAAGGGAGAGGGAGAGGGAGAGGGAGAGACAGAGACGACTCTGAACCGGATGAGAGGTGGAAAGCAAGCTGTGGACAGCAGAGACTGGCCCCCGACGGCCTGATGCTCTCCTGATTCTCTCCTTCACCCTCTCACCTGTGCTGAAAGCAACGACATCATCGACGCTCCGCCGAGAATCCAGCCAAGACAACGTTAGGGTGACACTATCTAACCCTCTAAGGGGAATCCAACGACGAAATCTGATATTTGAACCCACGGTCGACTTCAGTTTCACAAGTTTGTCTCCTTTGTCGTTTCTCATGTTCATCGCCCTCTGTTGTCGTTGTCCAAACCACTCAACAATAACATTCACACCTAAGCGTACGCTTCAGTCATCGCCACGGTGATCCTCACACCGCCCGCTGTCTCAACCTGGACCATGGCTTCTGTGCACGGCTCGAACGCTAGCTCAACCTCGTCCCTTGCCCTTTTGCCCGACTCATCTGCCCATAGTCTTCTGGACTCTCTACCCGGGTCCCCGCTCCCTGAAGTCTCGGAGTACGTGCGAGCCATGTACATGGAGAGGTTAGTCCTAGTCAATGATGAAGACCCAGCACGCGTGCCCCATCCATATGATGTGCAGTCGAGTTCTCTGACGGTGGAATCACAACGCAGCCTGAACAAAGTTGCCTTCTTGATAGGTTCCGACAACTCTGAAACTTGGTTCAACATCTACATATTGCCCGCGGCGCTCCGGGACGCATCACCTCTCTTTGAAAGGAGCGGACGTCGTTCCAGGTCCCGCCGTTCGTCAACATCCCCACCCTCGCCCGGCTCGCTCTGCTGCCGCTTCCGAGAGCAGGATTGCCAGGCCGCTGTGGTCTTTGGGCTGTGGCTGGGCCTGTACAGCACCGCAGACACTCGACTGTATGAGGACTTTGACAACGTGATTCAGTGCAAGTTCGGCCAGAAACCAGACTTGTTTGTCCGGTGTTGGGATGTCGCCGACCGATTCGAGGCACAGCCATTCAAGAACTACCTGACCACCACCGCGGTCGTCATGTCCAACACATGCCTTGTAGCACACTTTGGGATCGCCGACAATTTCTCCCGAGCCGGCCTCTCCCGCACCTCACTCGTCGGCGCCCTGCTCGACAGCCTAGCCTTTCAGGTCGTCGAGATGGACATGGTTCTTTTGGAGGTCCTCGAGAACTGGTCGGTCTTCTCTGGGCTCATGGAGGCCAGCCCTCGCCTCCTCGCCGAGTTCCTGCTCGCGATCGAAGACTTGAAGGGGTTCCGGGATAGGTTCTTCCCGTTCCATCCACGCGATCGTCTGTGTGCAAAGTGGCACACGCACAAGAGCAGGGCAGAGCGCCGAGCGTGTCCCGACTTCAACGCCGTGGAATGTGCGGGGCTCGATTCGAGTGACGACGACCAACGCGATGGCAGTGGTGATGATGGGGGCGACGACCATGAACGAGATAGCGACAATGGCGATGACGAAAGCGTCGACCGTGACCAGGACAATGACAATCACGATGAAAATGACGACCACCGCACTGAAGACATGAACAACAGTGACGACAACGAGGGCTACGTCTGAATTGAAGACCCGTGAGCAGGGGTTTACAACGGAGAAGAAGGAGAAGAAGGAGAGAAAGAGGCCACCGACGCACTGAACGGTGCACAATCAACAAGCCATCCTGCAACGTGCCGCAAGAGCAAACAAGCCACCTATGAAGGTGAAGGCGAAGGATCCGACGAAGGCTATACACATGATCAAGATCAAGACGAGGATCAAGATCTGCCACGACCCAGAGATTCTCAGGGACTGAAACGAAGCGCCGAGGCAGCTGGATTTGAGGATCACGATAGGGTGATGATGAAGATGGTGATTGAAGAGGATCACAGCAAACACGGAGAAAGACCCGCCCAACGACAAAGACAAAGACAAAGACAAAGACGCGGGTAGAGCGGTCGGATGGCCTGCCCTGCCTTCCTGCTGGAAGGGTATTGATGTCACGTCTGTACTTGGATTAGGTGTCGTGAGAAGAGGGAGAGACATGCGATTTTCTCTTCAGAAGTTACGTGGAGCAAGGGCTGAATTACAACTGGAGGATCTGAAAAGATAGGATTCTCAAGAGAGCAGAGAGCTGCCCGGGCCACTCGGTCATCGCGCTCACTCACTTTAGGGGGAAAAGAGGGACTTCTTGGGTTCAAGGCACGGCCAGGCCAGGCAAGGCAAGGCAAGGCAGATAGATTGCTCTTTTGTAGCCATTGACATGATATGATATGATTGCCGTTCAGCAGCTCTGCACTGCACACGGTTTGTGGCACACCGCTTCAGAACTCATCAACTCTTTTTCTTGTCTTTCTTTCTCTTGGTACTCGAATCTCCACCACCTCCTCCTCCGCCGCCCCCGCCGCCCATCAATCCGCCAAGACCTCCCATCCCGCCCATCCCACCCATGCCGTTCATCATGCTCTGCAGCGCACTCATATCTGGCATGCCGCCACCAGCTCCGCCGGGACCACCCGCGGGCAATTGGCCCTGACTCTGGGCCTGCCTGAGCTCCTCCATGGCCTCCTTGAAGAAGTCGTCTCTGACACCGCCGCCGCTCACGGCCGAGGAATGCACGGGGAGGATGGTGCCCATCTTCCAGCCGCGGGGGACGGCGACCTCGTACTCCAGAAAATTCTCCGGCACGGGGAGACCGGGCAGGCGCAGCTCGAGCGGCGACTCCTTGGTGGTGGGGTGGTCCTTGAGCCAGCGCCCGATGATGGTGTAGAGGTGCGCCTTGCTGCGGATGGTGCGGTTGAGGGGCGCGTGGGTCTCCGGATCCTTGAGGAGGAGCTTGACCCGGCCCGGGTTGGCCCAGTCCTTGGGGTGCGTCTTCTCGGGCTCAAACGCCATCTTGAACACGTTCTCCCCGACCGCGAACCGCACCGCGCACAGCACCTGCCACGCCAGCGGGTTCGGGATCGCCAGCTGCGCAGACACGCGGCGTCCTTGCTTCTTCGTCCGCGTGCTGTCAAAGTATACCGGGTACAGAGACTGGAACCGCTTGATCTCTTCCCGCGACTGTTGTCGGATTTGAGGGGTTGGTCCGGCCGTGGATGCCGATCCAGGCGCGGGGCGGAACAGGGTTGGGTTTGTTCCTGACGTGGACGAGGGAGGAGTTGATATCGAGGCGAGTGATGATGCCGTCGTCTGGCTCGCCGGCCGGATTATGTGCTGGTCCGATTGTGGCAGGAACTCGGAAGGGTCGTCAATGTCGGGGTCCGAGTCGGACAGTTCTTCCACTCGTGCGTGCGACATGTCTGTGAGGGAGGGGATGTGTCGTGTGTCGTCTGTATATAGACGTTTGTTTCCCTTTCACCCGTCCTCGTCTTTCCTCGCTCTTTCAAACTCTATCCGACATGTGCCAGGTATGTACGTAGACGTCGTCTCGTCGTGAAGGTGGTTGCGCTCGTCAGTGCGAGAGTGTGTCCGGTTTCGTTCACAATAAGGGAGGTGCAGAGGCCGGCTCTCGGATCGCAAAGTCTCAGCCAGGCTGTCCTGCAGCTTTTCGATTTGTCTCCCGTGATTTTGTGATGCGAAACACAACTGGAATCCCTCCCCAAATCTATCAGGTTTGCGTGAAAGTCTAGTGGGAGAACGTATCAAGCACGGTGCCAGTGCAGGTGGGGAAATTTCGCTTGTCTGGCTTTCCCTACAAATGCGGGCTTGGCATGGACAAACTCATAGCCTTACAGCCTTTCTTTACAGCCTTGCGGCACTTACAGACCCCCTGCCTCCTTCAAAGAGGAAACTCAGCCTCGTCGGCGTTACCACGACCCACTCCGTACTTCGTACATACCCATTTCCACATGGGGATACCGGTCGTTGCTCGTTCAATTTCCATCCCTTGACGGGTCTCAGGGGATCCAGCTCAATTCTCTAGCACTGATTCATCTTCGGGCTCTATCTTTATTCAGCAACGCAACAGTGAGATCGACAGGCAGGACACATTCGTCCGCTCATCCGCATGCATAATAGTTCGTCCGTCCGTCCGCTCTTTCTTCCACAACAACTCGGTAAGAATACCAAACGCATACTACTCCTTGGAGGCACGACCCTTCTCCAGAGATTACTGAGCAGCCTGCTCTAGCCGAAATATGCCCGTTCCAAGCTAGGCTGCTACTACTCGATATCCCACTCGACGTCCTCGCTGTTTCTGATGTACGGGACCGGCATGTCCTTGGGTCCGTACTTTGTCTCTGTGATGGTGAGCCCATTACCCAGGAAGGCAAAGACGTTGCCCGGGTCCTTGTACTGCAGGTCGTAATGCTCGTAACGCGGGCGCTTCAGGAACTTGAGGTGGTGGTGCAGACTGCCTGGCCAGATGTACACGCGGCCGTCGGGTTTGTTGTCCTGGTTGAGCATGTCAAGTTAGCATCGCCACAACAAAGGAGGGCAGTTATGCTGTGTGAAACGGGAAAAAGAAAGAAAGGGATCGCACTCACCTTGTACCAACTCTTGCAGTCCTCGGCCCACACGCTATATTTCCTGTGCCATGCGTCCATGTACAGGTTCAATTGGGTCGTGAGGTCCTGCTTGGGCGCCATCCAGCGGATTCCATCCTCTTGCAATTTCCGACAGCACTGGAGGATGTAATCGGCCTGCACCTCGTGGCTGGGGAGTGCGCAGCCCTGTCCCCAGTTGCCTCGGGGCCCGTTGACCACAAAGTAGTTGGGAAAGCCGGGGGCGGCGATCGAGGCGTACACGTTGGGTTGCTTCTGGTCTTGCATGACCTGGCCGCTGAGGCCTGTAATGCGGAAGTGCGGTTGATACTGGACAAAAAACCCCGTGGCACACACCAAAATGCCGACCTTGTGCTCTCTGCCGTCGCTAGTAATAACGCCCTCAGGGGTGACCTTGACAATGTCCTCGAAGACGCAGGTGACGTTGTCGCGCACCAGCGCCTCGAGGTAGCCCTCTCCGGGCGTCAGTCGACGACAGCCGGGGCTCCACGCGGGGATGAACTTCTGCTTGAGGTCCTCGCGGTCGCCGAGTTTCCTCGCCATGTCTTCCTGCAGCAACTTCTTCGCGGCGAGGTTCTGCTCGGTCCCGCGCAGGTACATGCGGAAGATGCTGGCCACAGACCGCTCCACGTCCTCGCGGTACTTAAGATGGTAGTCCGGGTCGTCTCGGAACTTTTGCTTTTCCTTCTCCGTATACAAGTGCTTGCCTGCGGTGCCGGGGTCGGCGGCGTCAGGGTCGGCTTCCTTGTTGGACGTGGACAGAAACGGCGTGGCGATGTACGTCTGATTGCGTATGAAGACGGTGAGATGCTTCGCCGTCTCGGCCAGCTTGGGCACCATTTGGATCGAGCTCGAGCCTGTGCCAATGACGGCGACGGTCTTGCCCGCCCAGTCAATACTTCTGTCCCACGCGGCCGAATGCAACAACAGGCCCTTGAAGTCATGCAGCCCCTCGATGGTCGGCCACTTCCACCTGTTGACCACGCCGGCACCGTTGACGAGGACGTCGCAGGTGTCTGTGAAGGTGCTGCCGTCCTTGCGCTTCAGGTCGACGGTCCAGTTCGAGTTGGTCTCGTCCCACGTGGCGGCCACGACTTCGGTGTTGAGCTGGACGTACTTCTCGACGCCGTACTTTTTCGCAAACCGCACGAAATACTCCTGGATCTCGTCGCTTCCGCTGTAGTAGCCGCTCCACTCGGTGTTCGGCTCAAAGGGGAACGTGTACGTGTGCGCAGGGATGTCGCATGCACAGCCAGGGTATCTATCAATACGGGTTGTCAGGAGGGCCTAGCTTTGCGCGAATGAACCATTTGACCAGGAAACTGACCTGTTCTCATACCATGTGCCTCCAATGGAATCGTTCTTCTCGTAACAAATCAAGTCGTAGTTCTTTAGCATCCTCTCCGCCTTGTGCGCGAACAACAGACCAGAGGCACCCGCGCCGACGTGGATGATCTTCAACGGCTGCGGCGCGCATTGTGGGTGATCGGGGATGTCATCCGGGGAGTACGGTGCTTCATTGATGAGCGGCATCTTTGTATTGCTCTACTGCAGTGACCAACAGAGAGAGAGAAAGGAAAACAGGAAAAGGCAGGAGGACAAGCCAGAAGGACAAGGCAGGCTTTCGGCAAGGTATAGTATAGTATAGTATATAGATAGAGTTCCTCGACCTTTTCCTCCCCAAAGATCGAGAGCACACCATCTATATGTACCGTGTCACGCTACGTGCCTCTTCCTCCGCCACCCATCACTCTTGTATCCTCTTGTCTTGTCTCTAAAAGGGTCCCCCTCCCCTCTAACCCTCGTCCCTGGACATCGCTCGCATCAAACACGTCCGCCGTCTCGGCTTTCTGCTGTGCAGAGATCGCAGCCTATCAGACCACTACCAGACGCATCTCGTCTCCAAGCCAGCCGCCGTCGTTCGTCCGGTATCACCGCCGCAAGTCACAGATCGGTTGTTGTTCCTCGGGTCTCTCTGACCCTTGATGTGACACGCCAGTGAGTGACCTTCTCCTATTCAGGTATGCCTCCCAGGTGGGCATAGCCGAAATATGGAAAGGGCGGGTCGGCTTACCGAGGTCAGCCGCAACATTCTCGGGGGTGGTGGTGGTGGTGGTGACCAGGGAAGAAAAGAAAGACCTTGGATGGGCATTCGGAAATAAAGATGCTGCACAACAAACAAAACGTCTCGTCATTTGTCCCCCTCGATTGGTGGGAGAGGTTGGGGGGAGGGGGGGGCGCCTGGGTACATAAGAGTATCTCGGCTCCCGAGTCGTAAGAGACGGAATAACCAAGGACAAGATTTCAAATAAAGCAGATAATACACATAGGGGACTCGATGGGCATTTTTTAACATTTGGTACCTGCATTGCTTGGAGACTCCAAAAGTTTCCTTGCGAATAGTGGAATGCAGGGAATTAAATCTGTAAGAGAAAGACACAAGCGAAAACGAGGCAGGCTGTCAAAATGCTCGGCATCTTTTTTTTGGGCCATTCTATCAGGGATACTTTAGAGGAAAATAAATATATTGCATGCCCCCCCAAACCCAGATCCCCACGAAACACCCCGCTTCATGCGCGAAGGCTATTTACAGAATAGCGGCAGCACCGGCAGCAACTGCCCCAAGAACCATCAGTCCGTTCGAGACCATGTTGGCGCCAGCGGCGTTGCCAGAAGGAGAAGCGCTGGCGCTGGAACCGCTTGTGGTTGCCGAAGCCGAAGGAGTGCTGCTGGAGCCCGAAGAGCTAGCAACCGCGGCACCGAAGATGCCACCTTGAACGGTCTCCGGTGAAGAACCTTGGGCGTTTTGTGCAGCAGATTTGTATGCATCGAGAGTGTTGCCGCTCGATCTATAGAGTGGTTAGCATATGTGTTTGTTGCGTGAGTGGAGCAGTGGGACTTACGGTGGGTTGACGACCAGAGCCATACCGCCCTCACAGTGGCCAGTCGCCGAGCAGTACAGCCACAGAGGGTCCGTGCTGTTGACCTGGATCCGCCACACATCCCCATCGTTGGGGAATCCGGAGTACACACCAGCGCCACCACTGATTGGTACGCAGGGCGCATCAAATGAGCTCTGTGCAACACTGTGACCCTCGCCGAAGGTGAATTCAACCCAGTCGCCCTTTGCAGCGGTAACGGTGTCTGGAGTGAAGGTGAGGCCGGGTCCAACTGTGACAGAGTGGATGTTGGATGATGAGGCCTGGGCCGCGGCGGCAGTCGCACTACTGCCTGCGGAAGCAGAAGTCGAAGAACCAGAAGAACCGCCGTAGTCGTATTGAGGGTTGGCGAGGACTGATGTGGCCAGCACACCGAACAGTAGGGTGGTTGAAGAAAGTAGGGACTGCATTTTGTATGTGAAGTGTAGATGTGAGATGAACTGTCTTGTCACGGGACGATAAAGGTCGATAGCTCTGCTATGAGAATAGGAGAATTACAATTGTAAAGAAGATTGAACGTTTGGTCGGGTTTTGTATTCGTTGGGGGTGGACGTTAGAGAGGTGAAGGAAGAGCCTCTTTTTACAACGGGAAGTTTCTCAGCTCTTTATATCCCGCAACAGAGTGCGGCCAGGGAGGTACCGGCACAAGGATCAGATACGAATTGACCAAAATTAGCCAAACAGGGAGTGTTTGAGCAACCTCACTCGGGTTCCTGCGCGGCGAATGGCAGATATTCAGTAGACAGAGTGGGGATCATAGACAGGAATATTAACGACGCGCAACCTCCTCGTACCCTGACAACTCCAGACTCTTCACGTTTGAAATCTCTTGGTTGGATAACGGCCTGGTGGACGAGGGAAACAGGCAAAGGGAAGGTGGAAGGATTCTGGGCAGCTGGACCGCGTCGAGTTTCCGTAGTTTCTGGCCCAAGACGGTTAGCGATCGTAACGAGGTCCAAGGGGGTAGATTGGACCAGAGCAAGCGCCTGTTTGGCCCGGTTGAGTCTTGGTGGAGAGGCCGAAACGCATTGGAAACACGAACCGCATCTCCCGTATCAGACCGGCACCATCACATTCACCAACACCACCATCCTCGTCACCACCCTGAACTCCTGAATCCTTCTGGACCCCCATCGCAGACTAGCCGGTTGAGAAGAGCAAAAGAAAAAAAAAAGCCATTATCACATTTGATCCACAGAATGATGGCGTACGACGTACCTAGGCAACATCCCGAACCAAAAAGCTAGTGTTTGGAAAGGGTAGAAGTCGAAAATAGATTTTAGCGCAGCTGGCTGATAACTAGCTCTGAAGCCGTCTGGTGTCTGGTGCAAAAGGGAAAGACTTTGTGTGAAAGAGGGAGAGGAAGAGAGAAAGGTGGATTCGTGGAGACTAGAGGGAAGCGCCCTAGCTTGGGATTTTTTGCAATGCGGATAATAAAGGCTGACACGCAACCGGCAAGCAAAGGGGAGACTTGGGGGATGCAGGTAAAGGAACATCCCAGTAGTTAGTGCTGCTGGGCGAGTTATGCCGCCTACTAAACGGCTTAGTGGATGGCTAGCAGCAGGTGCTGTGGGCGCTCGGGGGGCACTTTCAGTTATGGTGGAGGGCATCATGGACACCCAAGGCACCTAAAGTGGCTAGTGATTGTATTAGTCGCCTCGAAGGATGACTAACTGCTCGTGCCGCTTCACCTACCGCATGCATGTTTGCCACAGCCTCGCCATGTGCCAAAATAGGCCATGCGAGGCTGTCACTCAGCGCACGTCTCTTCTCAGCCAACAACACACTGACCATTAGGTGACGACAACCTGTCATCAACAACACCACTTCTGGTCTTCTCACCACAGGTTCGCCACCAGCGCAGCTCGAATGAGTCGGAAAAGACCGAAATCCCCCCGGGTGCTGGCGTCACTTTTCTCACCCGGGAAACCGTCCACCTCGCGCGGCCTCTTTCCGGGGAAAAGATATATATTTAGCCCTCTACCCTCTGCTGGGCTTGCTGAATGAGCCAATCGGTAATCCAAACCCCATTTCCACTTCATCTACCTTTTCGAAAAGAAAGAATCCATCTGCGAACAAGACGCCATGCTGGCCCCTGATTTCATTGCTTCCTGCCCACCTGATGAACGAGGTTTGCTGGATGTTGAGGCGGAAATTTGCCCTCTGGTGACGTGTGCGCGCGGATGGATCGCAGACTGATTATGCGACAATGATTCCAACAAGAGCTACTCAGTACACTATCAAGGCATAACGAATAGATAATGAATTATACAACCCCTCCTTCCCGCTATCCCAAGAAGCCACAGTCCTACTCTAGGTTCGGTTCAATGCCAGAGATTGCATCCACTTACCCGAATCATACCCCATCTCCGAAGAGATTGCCATGCATGCTTCCAACCGTGCCGCCAGTCAGTCTCATGGTCAGTTGTTGATCCCAAAAATATCGCTGACTTGTTTGGAGTATGGCCTGTAAGCCAGCACTCGCACCACTGCACGCGCTCATGGTTTGCCCTCCCAACTGCCATGCTGGAGAACCCTCTCCTCCCGTCGCCATCAACATGGCCGCGACCCAGATCATGCTCGGGCGATATTCATTCCCGATTGGGGCAATAGGCTTGCCAACTAGGGTCATACAGTGAAGTCGTTGAGCCCATTCCATCACCGAGTAGATCGCCTCACCGTTCATGAAGATGCAAAAGGAAAACAGGCCAATCACCAGCAACCGCTCCTTCTCCTCGAGCTGGTCCTGTTGAAGCAGGTCAAATGCCCGAAATGCATCCAGCGTCATTGCATGCACCACTGCTGCGGTCTGGTCCCCATTCCCTCCTGCCTCGGGAAGGTCGGCAACTTGCAGGGTCCATAGGGACATTCTTTCCACGAGATTCAGGAGCGGCATCTTGATAGGAGTGCTGCAGAACAGTTCTGAGAACCCCGGGGGTAACTTGTCCAGCCGAGCACGGGATACCGGCAGAGGTTGGGGGTGAGATGCTTCCGCTACCTGCGACGCATCCTCGAAGCTGGATCTCTTAACATGGTCAAAGTGTCGGTAGTTCAAGAAGTTTTCGAACCTGGGATTGATCAGCAATGGCATAACTGGGACACCCTGGACAGTGAACTCTTACTGGAGAAGTGGAATCTTTACCCATCTGCTCAACGATGGGCTGTCCATTCCGCCCCGAAGTTGGATGATGTGCCGTAAGGCCCCAAGATGAGTCCCCATTGCATCGATGTTGTCGTGGAGAAGCTGAAAGTGTCATTAGAAGAGCTTGACCATAACTAGGGATGTATTACCTCAGTCCCAACCAGCAGAAGAATTGTCATCATAACAGCATCAGAGGCACATGTCTCCGTCGAAGAGATTCTTTCGCGGAGCTCTCGGATAACATCGTTTCGCTGTGATAAAAGCATGTCGCTTGTACTCTGCGTTCCCGGTCCGAATCGCTCTCGCATGTCTGCCGCCCAAACGAGCACAGCGTTTGCGACCATACGATCTTGGAACATGACTCCATCGAGGAAGTCGCCCGGCTCAAAGAGGATTGTTCTGTGTCGGCGGTGGATAGCAAAAGGAGCATAACACTGGAACACTGGCAGACGAGAATTAGCTGGGACAGAGTTATTCGGAGAGAGACGGCTCACAGAATTCGAATGTCGCATTTGGGTCCAGCTCGTGGTCCATCCTGAGGCTGTCACCAAGGTTCCAATGTTCCAGGAGATCGACGACAGTTTGGAAGGCAGCACTGCCCCCGTCTGCGACTGTCTCGTTTGCAGCAGACCTGGGTGGCATCGACTCCGCGGGATGAGAAGGCTGTGCATGAGTCGACGACGACGAAGCCGATGAAGAGTGGCGGCGGTGCGCAGACTGGCTGCTGGCACTTGCCGCCGGATTTCCGAGCTTCATCCTGTACATGTACCCCTCCTGCGTCAATTTGGACCTGACGGATCCCCAGGATGGGTTTCTGTTCTTCATGTCGTCCGGAATGACAAGACTTGGGGCTCGCGGACTGATAGTGATATGGTCAACGCAAGTGCACCCTAACAGCTCGAATTGATTCACGACACTCCATCCTCCAACGGCGTCTATATAGCAAGAGTGCCATGTTTGCCCAGCTGAGTTCCATGAGTTCATCTTTCCCTGGCGGGAGCATTGGGGAGTCTCGAGTCTGATCATCGCGCAGCCTTGCCAGAGTGAATTACCAGATCTGCGAAGACAGCGATAGTGCTGCTTCCCATTTTGTTCGCGGGTGGAGAAAGGCGGCCTGTGAGGTGAGTTCCTTCTGGTGAGACGTCCTGGGGTCTCATGGCCGCAAGGCAAAGCGGCCCGTCCAGGTTCTAGCCACTGAGTAATGGAAGTGGCTCGCCAGGTATTCGTCGATGAATCCCAAGTTCAATCAAGCCAGCCGCATTGGCTTACCTAAAGTGTGGCATTGTTCAATGAGCTATACCTGTTCCAGTGTTTGTCCAACTCGCCAGAGTATTGGCTGGGCGTTTGGTGGTCCGTGCGCTGAACATCCCTCATAGGTTAGATTTGGCTGTCCCTTGCTGGACTCCCTGCAGAATTTACTCTCCGACTGTCTGACAGCCTATCATAACAATCCATCAGCCTGGGTTCGGCGATCCCGTCGCCAGGGTCCTGCAAAGGTGGTGAATTGCAAATGGCATATTCGGTAAGGCTTGCTTTCTGCACTTCCATAATCCGAATCTCATCGGCGAATCTCTGTCAGCCTTCAGACGCTCCCCGAAAACAGGTGCAATTCCTGATTGTGGAAATTTTTGGCTGGCGGCAGCGGTTTTTGCACCAGGGAAAAAGAGGGGGTTGCCAATTGCCGACACGGAAAAGCTTCACATGATAAGCATAGCCATCAGACCTCGTGAATGTGATGGATGTGATGGTGTGACAGGCCCGGACCGATCGCTCGCAGTCGACCTGTCACCCCATTCGCCCGGGTCTGGGGACGTGGTTCGGCTCGTGCAATGTTGTCATCTGGCAATGGCGACTTCGTTATCAGGAAATTTTTCGGCTCTTTGGAGAGGGGCCGTCCAGTTTTGTGTTGCAACTTCCCAAAACTCCCAGACCATCAGAGATTTGGTCCCAACGTGTATCAATCGTTGCCTGGGTGGGAAAATTCACCCCTCTCCATCCTGCAGCAACGGTGGTCGCGCATGTGGTTGGCAGAGGGGTTTAGTCTCGGTATCTTGGGGCTATCTTCAAAGCGGTATGTGTATCATCAAAGGTATCCTGGTCGGCATCAAGCGGCCAAGAGCCCCTTGTGCAGAAGTGGTGAGTGTAGGTGATCGTTGTGTTTGTGGGGGCAAATGTGGTACGTAGATGTCCGTATAGGCATGATCCGGCACGGGGCTTTTGATGTACAATCTTGGGAAAGTGAACTCGCTTCGAGTCCCAAAGGATCCGAAGGGTGACCGACTCAATGTGCTGTCGAGAAAAGAGCTGCTCCTTTGGAATGACCGGATGCGTGGGCTGTGGGCGGCCCGGGTAGCGTCTTCTGGTGCGATTGATTAGAGAGAGAGATGAGACTCGTAGGAATAGCTCTCGTCCTGCCACCTGTGTCACAAACACTGAACATGATAAAGGACTGCTAGATAGTCCACGGCATTAACATTGAGACAGGGAGAGCTATAGGGCACACCGCAGAACAATGCGGAGGAGTGATATAACGATGGTATCTCTGTGAGATGGGACGAGCATGTCGGCCGTAAAGGCGAGGGAGGTTCGTGTTTAAATACGACAAGACGCAGAACATTATGAAGTGTACTGGACTCGGTGCACAGCACGAAAGGAGTAAAGGGAAAGTGTGGTTGACGAGGTTGGCGCTGGTCTGGCTGGCTGGCTGGGATCTCACATGCAAACCAAAATGCCCAAGAATTCAACCTCGGAATATTCGGCCCCAGACGAAAACAACAGATACAACGGCCAAAAGTTGGTCATGGCATGCGCCATCGGGCTCAGCGAATATCATTCGAGATTCACTGGACAGTCAAAATTCTAGGTCGATAACGCTTGGGTTTATAGATATGGAAGAAGCCGCGATAAAATCCCTGAGCGCGATGCTGAGGGTGCTGGCTGCGCTCATGTCCAGTGATATACGAAAGTCTCGGTGTTGTTCATCAAATCCACTCCGCTGGTTGCTCTCGGGTTCCGTCGACCTGACAAGAAGCCTAATAGACGAGCAATATTCCTTTACAAATTGTGGATGCACCAGCCCGCAAACTCCGCTACGAGGACAGTAGGGTGTCTGGCAGTGGTCTACTCGCCAACTGTGTACCAATGCCCTTCCTCGACTTCGTGACGTGAACTAATCCCTTCTCTCGAGCTCAGATGGTGGGCAAAGGACACGGGACACAAAAACAGAGGGGTGGTCACAAGACAGACAAAAACCACAAGGACGAATCTCAGACACATCTGGGCACAAAACGGGGGAAGAATGGAGGATTCACGCAGGGTAGTGTGGATGCGCCTCGAGGCTGCTGGAGAAACGGGCAGACAGCCCATTGGAAGGTAGCATAGTCGAGGTGCTCAAGGTGAGCAGAAGGGTGAATTGTAAGCAGGTTAAAGGCACCAAGGGCAATCCACGAAGTAGCGGAATGGACTGTCTGCAGAACTCAGGCAACGTATATGTTGTTTGATCCGATGCCTCACGTACCGTTGCGCCCTCGGTCAAATGCACCAGGCGCGATGGGAAGCTGCGGCATTGTAACGATATAGTTTTGCTCTTTCGAGGTTCCGTTGACATGTTTCGGCATCTGATTTTGATATTGTCACATCTATAGTTTGGCTTTGGCAGCACCGCCAGCTTTTGAGAGAATGGGTTCCATCTTTGTTGCTGTTCATGCTCGTTAGCTCTCCATCCTCTCGCAGCCCAACGTTGACAGACGTACCTTTCATGATATTTCCCTTGATCTTCAATTTTCCACCCATAAATAGCGCCTGGGCTTTCGTCTTGCCGACGAGTAATTTGCCAAAGTTCTCGTCGGAGAGGTGAAGTGTCACTGTTGACCTCGTTTAGTCTTTCCTGTCTTCTCTTCTCCACTGGTGGCTGGGTGAAAACTGACCATCAGCCTTCTTGCCCGCGGGGGCCTCGCCCTTGCCAACCTTTCCAGTCTCTTTGAGATCGATATACCACGCCTCTTCCTTGCCGCTGCTGTTGGTCAGCTTGAAGGCGAAAACGGCGCCTCCTTGCTTGATGGCACTCTTCCGCTCGGCGTCGTTGGAGGCGAGGGACTCATTGATGGCATCAAAGGCCACGGAGGAAGGAAAGGCGTCTGAAGGCTGCAGTTAGTTCTGTCACGTTTTGGGACAAAATGTGAAGGGCTGCTTACCGTCCTTGAGAGACATTCTGTGGCAGGCTCCGGGATTGAAAGGAGAGGACTGGGAGACACGGAAAACTCGGAGTGATGGTGAAAACGCCGGGTAGGGAGAATGCACAAGACAAAACGGGTCGGTACAAGAGGTATTCGAGCGTGACGAACTCGATATTTATGGAGATGGAAGCAAGAGTCGCGGTCGGGAATGATCACATGGCCATTGTGCAGATGAGCCGCGAGGACGGAAACCGAAGATGAAGTCATCTTGCGCTTAGGAAAACATGTGAAAGCCTCTGCCACCAGCTTCCGTTTCCAACGCCGAGGCTCAATCCGCACCACCTCACATTTCTACTACGCCTTGGATCCGCTACATTAATTACATGTCCGATGTCGCACCCTCTGAACACAATCATGCCGGGACATACTTCTATAAAGAACGTGTGACTCGAATGGATCTACAGTGCCAAGTCCTCTCATCAAAGGAAATTAGCTCAGGACTTTCTTGGAAGGTTCCTTCCACAGTCGCTTTCCCTGGTGCCAACCAATATATCAATCTTGAGGTTAGAACGATCAGAACATTTAGGGAGACGCGACGCAAATATAATATGTTTTGTGTGAGATAAAGCAGGGAGGGCACGGTCTACCTTATCAACACGTTTTCTATACAAAAAGTATGGGTATCATTGCTTTTTGGGGATCCCACGGAACACTGCGTGATGTTCCACACTGCAGGATCTTCTCAAAACTCTGGTTTAACGATCGCGTCCTGACATAGCACAGCCATGCGCTTGAAAAACCTTCGCCACTCCAACGGGTCACCCGATGCCTTGACGAAACACACCTCTATCAGGCCTTCGCTGACCACTTCCATTGCAATGTTGCCACTTAAGGGACAGCCACGACTATCCTGCGTTTTCACCTTGACCAGACACTCATAGTCTTCAGCCGTGGGTCGAGGAATATTGGGATTCGGCACCCCGAGCCGGCTCAAAGCCTCTAGGATATTGGGGACAAGGAGATTCAACGTCCACCCAGAATAGAACTTCGTCAGCCCCGAAGAGGGTAAAATGTCATGAAACCGCCGAGCCATCTGTGTCCGGCTCAGAGGGACGCTGGGGTTAGACTGAAACTGTGACATCGATGGCTCGTCTTCGAGATATTGTGCTGTGGTCATCGACTGTGTTGCCGACGTGAGACCTGCTCCTACTTGCGTGCTTGATATAGCAAGTTGCTTAGGTCGACCCCAGTCAAATAGCATATCTTCGCCAGGTGTTTCTGGTTGGGTTGATGCGAATTTGGTCCTGAAATCCCCATCGACTTCCATCGCGTCTTGATGTCGACTCCTCTGCGTACCTGCAAAGGGATCTGCATCGAAACTAACATGGAGCGCTTCAAACATATTTGTGGCCATTGTGATCGGGTCCTTCAGTCGGCCCTTTTGGTCCATAAATCTGTTTGGTCTTGTAAACCAGGGATGCCGGCGCACGTCCTCAAGCGAGAAGCGCGTTTTGACGTCGACTCTCATCATACCTCGAAGAAGGGATAGGACCTCGGAGGGGAGAGAGTCCCACAACTCGTCAGACGGCTTGCCGTTGCTCTGGACATACTCGCTAAACTCATTCGGCCTCCCATACTCATCACGACCCTCGATTGGTCTGCTCCAAGGCGTATTTCCTGCAAGCAAAACAAACAGGACCACTCCACAAGACCAGATATCCGCCACGTTGGCTGCGTAACCACTTCCCTTCGTTCCGCCTTGCGTACTACACGACAGGACTTCTGGGGCAACGTAGGGTGGACTCCCGCACAGCGTAGTTGCGAGTTTCGTCCGCCCGTGGTATTCGAATAACGTGGCCATTCCAAAGTCTGCAATCTTGAGGTCTCCATCCGCAGACAGAAGAACATTTTCGGGTTTGATATCTCGATGAGCCACGCCTTTAGAATGCATGTAGCCGATTGCACTGACAAGCTGGGTGAAATAGACGTGTGCAATGTCTTCTGCAACACCAGCATCGGCTTCAATCTTGTCAAAAAGGTCACCGCCCTCGGCCAATTCCATTGCTATCCAGAACCAAGCAGGGTCATCACCATGGTGGTAAAACTCAATGATGTTCTTGTGAAGGCCGATATGCTTGTGTAGGGATATCTCCATCTCCAATTGTTTTTGCTTGATGCGGCCATATTTCTGTGCAAATAGTTTATTGATAAATTTGACTGCGAAGACAGGATTATCGGCGCTGAGAGGAGCGGCTTTCTTGATGCTGTATGGAATCATCAGCTAATTTCCCCAATGCACTACAACACTGAGGGCAGGGAGTCGAATACCATGCGTATGCGCCAGAGCCGATGGTGGGAGAGACAATTCGGAAAGGCAGTTGGGTTGGCAGAGGTGCCAACTGAGAGTGAGGGATCCCGTTCATGACGGAGGTTGGCGACGATGTTCAGGTCGAGCAGGACAATGTTCAAGGCTATGCATTAAACGACGGTAATTCCATGGTAGCGGTGCGCCTCCAAATGGTTTACCACGCGGAGCAACGCGTCGGGTTACAGACTGAGGCGCGACAACAGTAATGAAGTGGTTGACCGAAGCCCCGGGTTACGCCCCACGCGCGGTCGACGTCATTTGGGGGACTGCTTCACAGTGCTGTTACTACAGCGACCAAAAAGTCGACCACTGAGGGTAAACAATCTTCCCTACTACTTGTAACTTTCTTGGGCGCAGTCGATCTTGCCAGCACAAGCACGACTCAACTCGACAACTTCACCCTTCACTTTCCCTGATTATCTTGACATCTTTTTCATCTTTTACTTATCCTCAGTTCCAGTCATTACTCTCCGTATTGCGGGTCTACAACCACTGCTGTCAAAACTGTAGTTGTCCAGACCATTCTTCCGTTTTCAGCATTCCTTTACTCGCATTCTGGCCGCTTGCAGCCCGCAGCTTAAATACAGCTCCAACATGGATTTCTCGCTTGAGGACTCACAGAACGCTGCTCCAGGATACCCTACCATGGCTGAGCAACAGAAACTCAGTGCCTTGCCCAGGAAAGCAGACACCCAGAGTGTCACCAAACGGTAGGACCACTCTCTTCCCTCACTGCGCTCAAAGCACGGGGCTTATCAAGCACAGACTTCAATCCGAACTTATGAGCCTCATGATGTCTCCCACGCCGGGCATCTCTGCCTTTCCTGACACCGACGGCAACATGTTGCACTGGACCGCCACCCTGATCGGGCCCAGAGATACAGCCTACGCAGACCTCACCTTCAAACTCAGCTTCGAATTCCCCAGCAACTATCCTTACCGTGCCCCCACCGTCATTTTCAAGACACCGGTCTACCATCCCAACATCGACTTCAGCGGAAGGATATGCCTCGACATTTTAAAGGACAAGTGGAGTGCTGTTTACAATGTCCAAACCGTGCTGTTAAGTCTACAGAGTTTACTGGGAGAGCCCAACAAGTATGGTTTTGCTCGTGTTTGAAAAATAAACAGCGATACTGATACTCGAGTGCAGTTCTAGTCCGCTGAACAGCGAAGCCGCCCAACTTCACCAGAGTGACCCTGAGGAATTCCAGCGAAAGGTCTTGGCTCGTCACCAGGATCTAGATGACTAGACATGGAGTTAATGTGCACGAGCACGATCTTGGCCATTGCTATGGAGTTCGCCATGACTGGACATGATGGCTACGCGCATACCCCTTGCATTGGTTCATAAGCGTTGGGCGTTGGTGCGACGTTGTTTCATTTTCAGGTGGTGGTGATTGAGCACGGTTTGAGGGTATATCCTACAGGTCAACAAAGGGGTGTGCTCGAACAAGCGAAGGACGTCCTGGTGCTGGTCTTTGAAGTCATGACCTTGAAGTTTTGTATCCACACAGAGGCGTAAAATATACAACATTGCATCCTTTGATGTTTCCTCATTGTGCCCAGATCTTCCCTATATGTTTTTCCGGTAATTCCAGGTTAAATTGTGCTCCGATGCGGCTGTTCCAAAGCACTTTTCTGTCAGCATGCAGCAGTCAGAGTTTCTCGTCGACCATGAAGCGGCTACTGCCATCATCCAAGTCCTCAAAAAGTTCGACACCCCAACTCTTGCTTGGGTTGTTGAACCTTGACCTCTTGTCCTGCTCTACGATCTTCAGCATCTCCTTGTCCGTGAAAGACACCTTGAGCGACCTCAGATTCTCCTCGATCCGATCTCGATGCACACTTTTGGGTATGACAATGGTTCCGCGCTGCCTGCCCCAGGCGAGGATGGCCTGCGCGCTGGTGACGTTCTTTGTGGCGGCGAGGTCGGTCCAGAAGGGGTCCTCGAGGATGGGGGGTAGGTCCGAGTACTTGCCGTCGTAGGTGGGGTTCATGTTTGCGAGGGGCGAGTAGGCAATGACGGTGATGTTGTTCTTGAGGTGCCAGTCGACAAATTCCTGCTGCTGCAGGTACGGGTGGGTCTCGAACTCGTGTGCCAGCGGCCGGATCTTGCACTTGGCCAGCAGGCTGTCCAGCTGGCGCGGCGAGAAGTTGGACACCCCGATGTGCCGGGTCAGGTTGGCCGCCACCAGCTCCTCCATGGCGGCCCACGTGTCGTGGATGCTCGTGTCCTGGTCGATGACGGTGCGGCCGGGTTTTTGGCCCGGCAAGAACGCCACGGGCCAGTGCATCAGGTACAGATCCAGGTAGGGGACATGCAGGTCGCGGAGCGTCTTCTCCAGCGCCGGCCGCACGTTCTTGGGCTGGTGCGCCGTGTTCCACAGTTTGGAGGTGATCCAGTACTTGTGGCGCGAGGGGGTTACGGACGAATTGCCGAGTGTGCGTCCGACAAAGTCTTCATTGTCTATCGAGAGTGGTCAGCCTCGTTATGACCTTTGTCAAGATCAAACTCTGATCAATACTTTCCCAAGTGAGGAGGGATGGGATCTTTGTAAGACTCGAATAAATCTCCCTGGGGTTGTTAGGCGTTCCGACTTACCATAAGCAGCAGCCGAATCGAGGTGTTTGTATCCCGCCTCGAAAGCATATTCGACAGCGTTTGAAGCCTGCAGTAACAATTTCCCACGGGAATATCAATGTCAGCATTTTTGATAAGCGTTCCCTTCTCAGAAACGTTGAAAAAAACCCAGGGTTTCTACGATGGTGGGGGAATTTCGATACAAAAATAACAACACGACGGTGGTGATAACAGGGGAGAAACGGACATCTTCGTCCTTGGAATTCCATAGCCCCAAGCCAACGTGCGGGATCTCTTTGATCGGAGTTTTTGATAGAGGGTGTTGGTGGATGGGGACCTGGTCTTCCGCCAGCGACGCAGGCAGAAGCGTTGTCACTAGACAGAGACTCAGACTGAGACTGATGGAGAGCGCAAGGAAATGCGGGGATGAATGTTGTCGCATTTTGACCACCGCAGAAATTCGATGAAAATTGAGAGTTTGGTTATTCGATTCAACGGATTAAGAGAGAGCACAGACACGATGATGTCTCTTCTCGCTCGGACGGAATGGACTGAGTTGGATTGCACATGTGAAGGATGTAGCGGAATGGCGTCTTGCGTGTATAGCGGAGCGTGAGGCGACCAATGCTCGATCTTAATGTCGTCATCCTCATACCTCATTTGTACAAGTGCCCAAAGGCGGGCCGGACAGCGCATCCGCGAATAGCGCATGGCGTATAGTGACTAGCGAATGACTAGATAATCCACCTACCGAGGTATTCAAACAACATGCCATGCATCGAGCCACGTACGAGTGTGTGCAGCATAAAGAAAGATTGTAGCGCCCGAAAAAGAGACAAGATATGTCAGCCTCCAGGCCTGATTAGCCCCACTTTTTATTAATATATAAATATTAACACAACAGAAATCCTTCCACAACTCCTCGCCAGAACTGGTCAAACTAGCATTCGGCTTGCAGGCGTTCTGATGACGAATTGTCAACAACCGATCCTCCCTCCGAGCGATAGAAAGACAGGTACAATGGGTATACAGTCAGTATCACTGACCTCCCTACCTCGTCATCCTCCTCCTCCGCCGAACCGAAAAAAAACCCTGCGAACCCGGGTTTTAGCTCACCACATCCTCCTGTTCAACTGGAGGATGTGGCAGAGTTTTTGCTTTTCGTTCGCAATGTCATCTGGACAATGTTCCTAATTTCTCTAGTAGACTGAGAAAACAAAGCCCAAAATCTAATGTGCATAAATCAGATACGTCTGTCAAGCATCTCTAGATCTGCATTGCGTGTTTGCTTCAGGTCAGTGGCCGGCCTTGGGACAAGGGGAATGTCGAGGATGCACTAATCCACGCTGCTGCACGGAGCCATGTGTCTGTGGAGACTAAGTATTGCCCACTAGAGACAGTTTGATTAAATGATAGTTAATCATATATATCGAGCCATGGAACACCGTGAGAGCACTGACAGTCAAAGGTAAAGATGGTTTTGCTGCACTTACACCTTGGTACTGACCTTATTCAACAGGTACTCGAAGCTCTCATGCAGCCTGGTCTGGCAGCAGTATGTGTAGAGACCAAAACACCGAATGAAAATCATCCGCCTCCTTTGGACTTGCTCCGGAGTAATCAAAGAAGTGTGAGTTTCGGCAAACTGGGCGAATTCGCCGGCACCGGTTCTCCATCACAACCTCACCAAGTGTCTCTTGCCATAGAGTGGATGTTACGGGCGCTTTGGCTCGATGGTATGTACTCGCGAGAAGTGTGATGTTAATGGGAAGGAAAGTCGCGTCTATGTCTATGGTCTCGGTAAGTCCGTGCATTTTATACGCCTCTGACGGAACTCCAGTCGCCAAAGGGTCGTCTGAATCCAACGGCAATGTCATGACTCCGTTTACAGAAGAGATGAAAGACTGGTTCGACATAGCCTTCCGCTCCCAGTCGGAGGAACATCCTGTTGATTTCAATAAGCGCTTCGTCATGGCTGTTAATAGCGATATGCCTTGATTTGACAGACGTCGCATTGAGAAGTCGGGCTACGATCATGCCTCCTCACCTGGAGCGTTCATGAGTAAACTGGTATGGGAACTATTTCTGAAATGGGAAAGCACCAAAAACGGAGAGAGGAACCGAGAAGATAGAAAACAAAGACAATGGAAGAAAAAAATGAGGAAAAAGTAAAAGACAAGAAAACATAGTTTGGGTGGCAGGTTGCCCTGGCCAGAAATGGCCCGAGTAACTCGCGACTCGTATCTGCATTTCGGTAGAAAACACCGTCATCACGGCTTTTTCCACCCAAACCATACACCATCTTTCGACTCCCTCCTCTTTTAGAGTCTCTCAGTCGGATTCACCTGTTCTCACGCGCAACCATCTCAGACAAAGCGGCCTTGCCGTTTCCCTTCCACAAGGCTGCCCCCCCTTTTTTCCGTTCTACCCGCGGCGCCTCTTTTTGGGCACGAGACTGCAAAGGGAAAATAAATGGGTGCCTCTG
Source organism: Fonsecaea pedrosoi CBS 271.37 (assembly GCF_000835455.1). Classification (NCBI taxonomy): domain Eukaryota; kingdom Fungi; phylum Ascomycota; class Eurotiomycetes; order Chaetothyriales; family Herpotrichiellaceae; genus Fonsecaea; species Fonsecaea pedrosoi. The sequence goes on along the minus strand of NW_013550615.1, from coordinate 929,100 downwards.
GATTCCGGATGAATGGTGGCCTGTTAGGAGACTTAGATCGAATAGCATCGGAGGGCCAGCTTTTGTGTAACGTGCTGTTGTCAGTAAAGCTTTGCACAGGCACCTAAAGTGTCTAACAACGTAAACGACTGTGAGGGCCTGATGCCGGATTATAATTCCTCCGTAGCCCCTCATCCCGCAAGCCCGCAGGGTGCAGGCAAACTGTGGAAGCAATACCGCCCGTTTCGATGATGATGATGATGCGTATACCTCGTACTCGGTCTAGGGTCTCATGCTACACATTCCTCTTAATTGTGATAGGGGTACCGAGTACCATATTTTAATTCCGCGACACACCAAAAAGGGCAGTAGTCTCTTTTGGCCCCCCCGTGTGGCGGCGGGCTGCTGGCTGGCTGGACTGCGGACTACAAGTATAAGCACCCTGGCACCCTCCGAATCAGGAACGATACCCTGTTCCGGTTAATCAGAGCCTAAGTAGCACACCCCCCCGCGTGCCCCGTTGGGGGGACCGGGACGACATTCCACCGCCCATCTGTCCAGATGCGCCAATGATATCTTGAGCAAGCCGTGTTAATCCGGCCACCCCCCCATAATACCTCCCCTGAAAAACCATCCGGAGGAATCGAGACTAAGTCCTACGCTTATTTGTTGTCGATCGCCGCAGGTCCTAGCCGGCTAGCAGGGCAAGGGGGTCAGCCTTGTTTGTGACCACAGAGTTTGCTTTACTGTTGAGCGAACTTTTCAGCTCCAATTGTAAGTATTCTTACGCCTTCATGGTGCGCCTTGAAAGGTTGGGCAGCATAGGTAGGTAGGGAGAGAGGAGAAGACCTGGAGGTAGGTTCAGAGTAAAAGGTATAAAGAAGGTAATGTCCACGTCTACTTCCCTTGAGCTGTTTATCGGCAAAGCACACCAGAGAACCACGCAGGACTGACATCAATCGATCGACAAACATGTCTTCCTCCAAGCCCATATCCTTCCCAGAATTCCCCATCTCCCAAATCACCATGCCCACCGACGACCTGTTCAACGCCGCGTACACCTACGTCCAAGAGAACTGTACCAATGCGACACTCAACCACTGCGTCCGCAGCGTCGCCTTTGCTCTCATTCTGCTCCGCAAGCTCCCGCCCTTGACAGCCAACCCGGACATTGACAGGGAGGCTATCGTGCTCTCCATCATGCTGCACGACTTGGGCTGGGCGACGACCCAGTCCCTGATATCCAACGACAAACGGTTCGAGGTCGACGGCGCAGAGATTGCCCGCAACTTCCTCCGCACCGAGATCGCCGCCGCCAATGGCGTTGGGCCGGGCAAGAAATGGGACAAACACCGCCTGCAGCTGATCTGGGACGCCATCGCGCTGCACACGACCCCGAGCGTCGCGCAATACAAGGAGCCCGAGGTCCTGGCCACCCAGACGGCCATCACCGCTGACTTCTTGGGGCCCAACCTCCCCGTCCCCGTGCCCGGCGGCCCCATAATCACCGTCGACGAGTACAAAGAGATTCTTGAGGTGTGGCCCCGCCTCGGCTTCAAGGAGGAGCTGCGCGCCACCCTTTGCGGGCTCTGCCGCACCAAACCCCAGACCACCGTGGACAATTTTGTCGGCCAGTTTGGCGCGGCGTACGGCATTGACGGCCACGGCGGCGGGAGGGCAGAGTTCCTCAAGTTTTTGGAAGGCAACAACGTCGTCAACCTCTTGGAGGGCGGGTTGACGGCCCTGGAGCAGTATGAGAAATGAAACCTGAAGGTCCAAACACGATCGAAGTGACTAAATTGACAATCAAAGAACGTTGTTTTCTGGGTTATTTTGGCGGGTGGGAAGGGATGAGAACAAAAATGGAAGGGAAAGGAAGGGAAAAAATTGAAATGAAAGGCAACGCATCGTAGTGTTTGGGGCAGAATGATGTTCAAAAATCCCAATGACGGCCGAATTCTCCGCCGTAATGACCAGCGCATTTACCAATATATAATGATCGATCTATTTGGCTAGGACATTCTCCTTCCCTCACCTTCTGGTTCTGCACTTCCATATCGAACATGACAATAACGACATTAGGACGTTTTCTCCAACGCGTAGACAGAAGCTATAGGTTTTCTAGAGATTGTGAGTACTCGGGCAGGACTGCTTGCGGCGACGACACGTAGGCTCTGGACACAGAAATCTCAACTCTGTCTCTACGACGTGCCTCTTTGGCCACGGCGTGGTGCGGGTGGTTCAAGTCCACAGTCCTGTGGATCAATCCGTCTTGAGTTCTTCCTTCATCAGCCCAATCTTGTCCCACAATTGTGTATCGCGAGTAAAGCTGCCGATCGATCCAAGATACAGCACAACACAGCACGGATGATGACGAGGAATTCGTTGACGAAGAATCCACACGGTGCCGACTCGAGAACGTAGCAATCGCATGATTGTCTTGCAGGTTTTCATTGGCGAGTCGCGTCATTTTCGAAATGATCTCAATGCATTCTGATAAGATCTCCACGGTCGAGAGCCATGTCGAACCAATCCTATATAGCCGAGGAAATATGTCGAGGTTGAGTCGATTTGCGTGGCAACTCGGATTTGAGATCTAGTAAGCCAACGAGAAGTACCAAAGCGGTTTGCTTTCTGGACAACAATTGTTCAAAGAAACTTGCAGCCTTCTATCTGCCATTGCCTCCACATGTGTTCCACGGCTGACCGCAATGTCTCCGAATGATTGCACAGTACATGATACTCACCTCCCACCGTCCATGAACGGGCAAATGCATCTATATTTACGACAATTTGTCAAATTCTCGCGTCAGAAGGTTGCTCTGACCCGTTTCAGTCTGTTTCTTGGACACACCGTATATGTTACCGATGATTTTATAAGCCATGACAACCAAGCAGAGAACGTTCTTCTCCTCCATTGTGGCCTGCGTACCGGTTGATTTGTCGCCCATTATGGGGAGCCGTTGTTGAAGAGAGGCGCACCGAAGGTAGAACCTCATAGACTGCGAGTACAAGCGTACAGGTCTATTCAATCTTAGAGAGGTAAGGTTTAAAGCAGACACTGGCCACGCGTTTCATCACTCCGGCTGAGCCCAGCCTGAGACTTTGTTTCAATGTTTTCCATCTCTTTGGTTGTCTCTTTTCATAGTGGACAGTCAGGATACTCAAAGCAGCAGTAGGAGTAGTGGAAGGGAGGAAAGAGGTTCTGTGTGACCTCGGCTGCATGGATGTATCGCTCGCTTGCTAGCGGTAATAAGCGAGCTCGGCTCACCAGAGGGCGGGTTGGATAGAGCCGAGAAGCAAGCAGTGCGGGTCACGACAAGGCTGCGGTGCGGACGCCACGGCCGCAGAGGCACCAGAGGGAATGATTATGTGTATTGAATTGAGGGCACAAGGAGTTGAAGGAAGTACCCTGGTGCCTGGGCACCTTGGCACCTTGACACTCTTGGTCCTCCATATATCTTGACGTCTTCAGGACAACATCGGCTTCGTTCCAACCACATGCTACTCCGTTGCTGACACCAATGGATCCTTTATAACGGCCCTCTGAGTCACCACATATCCACCCTCACTCTCATTCTGGGACCACTTCCCGGCTGGGACAAAGGTCAGCCTTACCTGCTAGGCTCGTGGTCAGACTCGTAGCAAAAACCAAGTCAATATCCGCATTGAATCGTGGACATAACATAGCCATGTCAACCTCCAGACCTCAGCCATGTACCTCCTCGGAGATTTTAATGCCTCGCCACGCCCCTTATCAGGCAGAAGCTCCCCATCGGCCGCTGCTGACTCTCTGACCCAACCTCAGGGCGGTTCCTGCATCTTTCGAATATCGGCTGAAGTTGAGTGCAATCCACCAACCACAGCGGTCAGCCGTGGCCTCGTACGCTTCAGGCACATGTTCACATGCAAGCGCGTGGCTCCGAAGGGACCACACTAGAGGGCGATCTTTCCAGGCGGTGACTTGACCTCTACCCAGATATACTCTGCTTACATGAGTGGCATCCATGAGGAATCCCGTCTGAAGCGGCATTTCTGTTGCCAGATCCGCTATGCTTCTGATGCTATGACATTTGCCATGATTTATAAGGGATGCTGTTCTTCTTCTGTCGGCCCAAGTGTCGTTAGATGTTTCCGGCAGACACTTGCTGCTCTATTTTCCAGGCACACCTCCAAGACATATCACACGTCATGCTCGATACAATCCGAGATGCACCCCTGGGCCAATTCCTCCGATGGATAGCCCAGAATAGAATCCTCTTGTATCCTGATGAGCGGGAAGGATTCGTGTTACCCAAGCTGGTGAGCTGCCTACAGTCTCCGAGAGGGCTTCTGGGAATGACATGTGTTCCAGGCATCTGGTACTTCTGTCGAGGACGTTGCGAACCCCGACAATTCTGTATCCGACCCAGTCGAGGCACAAAAGGAGAGCCCTGAAACACAGAGTTCGGAAAAAGCAGAGGACTCGAGACCGGATTCTGAGTTGGCGGACCTTGAAAAGGCTGGGGGGAGTAGCGGACCGTCGACACGCCCAACAAGAAGGTCAAACGATGAAAATTTGGAGCCTAGCCTCGCAAGACAACGGAGTCTGTCGTTCACAGAAGAACGTTACGCCTTGGATCAGCAACTGGAGCTGGAAAAAACCAACAGCAAGCCTATATCACTCCACAAATCGGCTGATGGCACCATTCTCGTTGACTGGTATACGACTGATGACCCAGAGAATCCGCAGAACTGGTCGCAGACAAAGAAGCTCTTTATATTGGTTCAGATATGGTATGTTCTCTCTATGACCCTGGCCGCGCAACGATTGAGGCCGAGAAACTCACGTGAAGTTTGCAGCTTATACACCTTCGCCATGTATGGAGGTTCCAGTATTTACGTCGTCAGCGAAAGGCGGGTTTCTCACCCACTATTCCGAATCCTTATACTGACGAACTTCTAGTGGGGTCATGCATAGATTCGGCGTTGGTGAAGCAGCGGCAGGAATGGGCCTTGCCATATATGTGATTGGATGTACGTTGGATCTCCTTCTTCTCTGCGAAGCCGATCCTGACCAAGTTCATTCTAGATGGAGTTGGCCCCCTGCTGTTCGCCCCCCTCTGTGAGATTCCTGCTATTGGCCGCAACGGAGTTTACACGCCTGCCTTTATCTTATTTACCATCATCTGTATCCCGACAGCGGTGGTAGACAATTACGCTGGTCTCTTGGTTCTTCGATTTCTACAAGGCTTTCTATCTAGCCCTTGCCTTGCCAATGGAGCTGCCTCGGTCAGTGATATGGTAAGTTTCCCCGGAGACTCAGACCCAAGGGAAGCACCCTAATTACCGTAGTTCTCCCTCCTGTTGCTCCCCGTCTATCTCTCCTCTTGGACGGGTGCTTGCTTCTGGGGCCCTGCCCTCGGACCAGTCATGGCGTCGTATGCCGTCAGTGCCAAAGGGTAATTTCCCCTCCTCCGTCTCATAGAACGCCCTCAGCTAATAAAAGTGCAGATGGAGATGGTCGTTATGGGAGCTACTATGGCTTAGCGCACCAATCCTGGTCGTCTACCTGATTGCTTTCCCTGAAACCTCTGGCGCTACAATTCTTCGACGACGAGCTGCGCGACTTCGGAAACTTACGGGCAGGACAGATCTACGGTCCCAGAGCGAGATCGACCAGGAACATATGAAGTACTCGGAAGTCTTCTTTGACGCCATCATTAAGCCGCTCGAGATCATGATGAAGGATCCTGCTGTTGCGTACACTAACCTCTATGTGAGCTCCCCTTGCCCCCAGAAATAACCCCCAGAACCAGTGGCTACGACTCCCGCCTGTCTACTTCTTTCTGACTCCGTCATCGTGCCAATTTTCCAGAGCGCTCTTCTCTATGGCATCTACTATTCCTTTTTCGAGGCCTTCCCGCTGGTCTACGTGGGGATCTACGGTTTCAATCTCGGCGAACTGGGCTTGACTTTTGTGACCATCGGAGTGGGGTGTACGATTGCGGTCGTTGTCTACAACACATACCTGCTCCTCTACCTAGTGCCTGACATCATCAAAAACGGCCTGCGGGCACCGGAGCATCGGCTAGTACCTGCATTGTTTGGCGTCTGCACGTTGCCTGCGGGATTGTTCATGTTTGGTGAGTCGATCAATCCACTCGCATCTACCCCTAGAATATGAAGGCGCAGGTGCTGCATGAAGGGCCCGCGAAACGAACGAAAGGAGAAAAGACTGAACGTTCCTGCTGACAAGATCTTCTCGTTATGAAATTATACAGGTTGGACGTCTCGCCACGGCGTGCACTGGATAGTCAGCACCATCGGCGTGATAATCGTGGTTTGCTCCAACTTTGTCATCTTCCAGTGCATCTTCGTATATCTCCCGTTATCATACCCGCGCTACACGGCCTCGCTGCTTGCCTCCAACGACCTCTTCCGCTCCCTCTTCGCCGCCGGCACCGTCATCTTCTCCCGACCTATGTTCGTCAATCTGGGAATTGGTCCCGGTATTAGTCTGCTTGCAGGGCTGGCGTGTGCTGGGGTGGTGGGTATGTTCTTGCTGTGGAGGATCGGTGGTATGTTGAGGGCAAGGAGTAAGTTCGCGGTGGGTTAGGTTGACATGGGCACGCATCATCGGTGCAGAGAAAAACGGACGGACGTTCGCTTGAGTCTTGATGTGGCGATAGAAGAGAGAGAGAGAAGGCCACGAGATAGTGGTTGGTGGGACAGCACAGCGGCGAATTTAGGAAATAGGAAAAGAGCGGTAGGTGGGTTCGAGACGAGTGTCCGGGATGGCTGTATTATACGTATATTGGGTGGGTATATGAACAAGGTATATTTGCGCATACGGCCTGTATCCAAAGGCCTTGGAAACAAAACAAGACGATATGAAACGCTCCCACGGGACTGTTCACTTTACACGGCATCACCCTCGACTGTCTGCAACGGGACATAGTTGCCCCGTTCTCTCCCTTGTGCTCTTCTCCGCGTCGCCACTCCCTCGAGTCTCTCGAACATGGACTCGGCAACGCCTTGGACTCTGACCATCCAGCCGCCGTCATTCATCAGCTTCTTTCTCCTCTTCGCTCCGATCACGGGCGCACTGTATCTGTCTCCTTCCATCTTCAGAGCTTCGACACTGAGCCACTTGGGCCTGCCGACCCACCGCAGCGCCAACGAGCTCAGCGTGACAGAAATGCTGCTGAACATCATCGCCGTGGCGCTCATCAAAGGGGGCATATGGTAGCCGAGCGGTAAGAAAATACCCATTGCAAATGGTAGTCCGATAACGTTGTACGCACAGGCCCATATCAGATTGATCTTGATCCGTCGGAAAATGACACGGCACAAATGAAGAGCAGTCGGGATATTGAGAAGATCATCCGAGCGCATTATCACAATGTCTGCGGCCTCGACTGCGATGTCGCTCCCAGAAACGAGACCCATACCGACATTGGCGGTTGCAAGAGCCGGGGAGTCGTTGATCCCATCCCCAACCATAGCGACAATTTCCCCTTGAGACTGCAGCTCTGAGACGATGGACTGCTTTTCACCTGGAGAAACAGATGCACGGATGCATTCTCGAGGGATCCCCACTAATTCAGCAATGGAAAGTGCTGTGTTATATGTGTCTCCAGTGACGAGGCTGGTAGAAATACCCATCTTGTGCAAGGCGGTAATAGCAGCAGGGGCAGTAGGTTTGAGCGTGTCAGAGAGGCCGATATACCCAGCATATTGTCCGTTAATCGCGACATAGATAGTTGTTATTCCGGTCTTCGATTTCCTTCGGGTTGTGGGAGACAGAGCTGCATTGATCGAGCTCTCAACATCTGCCGGGATGTCGATCTTCTTGTTGGCCAAAAACGTAGAGTTGCCGACATAGACTTTGTATTTAGTTTCGTCCCCTGGATTGTTGAGCTCGATGATGGCGGATACTCCCTGACCTACGGTGACACCAAAGGTGCCAACCTGGCCGGGGAATCCTTCCTCTGCTTCGAGGCCGAGTTTCTCCCTGGCAGCTAGAACAATGGATTTCGCAATGGGGTGTTCAGACCCTGTCTCAGCGAGACCAACGAGTGTCCACCACAGCTTCTGACGCCATTCGTTGGAGCTCCAGAGAGCTGCATAGCTGCTATCGGCAACATTGAGCTTCCCAAAAGTCAGAGTACCGGTCTTGTCCAGGATGATATGCGTGACGCGGGTTGCCGTCTCAAGAGCGGCACCTCCTTTGACTAAAATTCCCAGTTGCGAAGCTGTCCCAGTTCCCACCATGACTGCCGTTGGGGTTGCTAATCCAAGGGCACAAGGGCAAGCGAAGACAATGACTGAGATGCAAAGCTTTAGGCAGACCATGAACTTGCCGCCATTCTGTTGATCTGTAAAGATTTTGGGAGGGTTGGGCAGGACGTGGCTCAAGATCATCCAGCCAACAAAGGTGATCAATCCGAGAAGAATGATGACGGGTACAAAGTAACCAGCAACAAGATCGGCCATGCGCTGGATAGGTGCTCGGCTCGTCTGGGCCTCTTGGACAAGATTGACAATTTGGCTCAGTTGTGTATCCTTTCCCGCACGTGTGACTTTGAAGTCAATCTTGCCGGCGCCATTGACGGTACCCGCAATGAGTGTGCTACCCTTCTTTTTCTGTATAGGCATGGGTTCACCAGTGACCATGCTTTCGTCCACAAAACTCTCTCCACGGGTAACGACTCCATCAGCGGGTATCTTGTCCCCAGGTCGAAGGATGACAACATCTCCGACCTCGATCAATTCGGTTGGGATGGTCTTTTCTATCGCGGAGGGACCGGAAGAGCCTGATGGGCCGGGACCTGATGGAACTCTCCTCAAATCGTTGGTTGGCGTTTTCTCGAGCACAGGAGACGATGGAGCTGTCCAGGCATCGGCAAGCTTCTCGGCGTATAGAGGGTCCTCATATATGGTTGCCATGCTTGGAGCCAGAGACATCAACTGTGATAGAGCTCTGGAGGTCTGCCCCTTGGCTCGATTTTCGAGCCATCGTCCGAGAGTAATGAATGTGATGAGCATGGTGCTAGTGTCGAAGATAGTGCTAGGTTTATTGTGAGGGGGGATTAAGACTGCCACAATGACGGCAAAACAACTGAAGAAAAATGCCGTCGAGGTACCCAAGACAATCAGCACGTCCATGGTTGGCGACCTGTGCTTCAAACTTTTGAACGCTGAAACATAGAAACGCTTTCCAATGCCGAACTGTACAGGAAGTGTCAGGGCGAAGCAGATCACGTCACCCAAAAGAAGGCCTGGAATAATCTCAATGCCTCCAAAATTGATCGATGGGAAGAACATAGGTATAATCATGCTGATCAAGAGCACGGGAATGGCACAGCTCAGGGATGTAAGAAATGCTCTCTTCCATTCCTGGATTTCTTTTGTTTTGGCGAGAGATTCCAGCTGAGCATTATTGTCTTCCATTTCTGCAACTAGGGCATTGAATCCAGCGTCCTCAATGACCGCGACAATCATTCGAAGACCGGCAACGGTAGGATCATAGGTGATGGTGGCGCGCGACGTGGAAAGACTGATCACCGCACTTTTGACTCCTGGTTTTGATCTCAGGATGTTTTCGAGCTCAGTGGCAGTTTGTCCGTCTGGTAAGCCATAAATCTTGAGTTGCTGGGAAATGTAGTTTGAGCTCTGTAGATTGGTCTCAGCTTGCGAGGACACAATCTTAGCATCGAAACCGGCATCTTCAATGAGTTCGACGATCTTCTCGGAAGGAAGGGTGACGGGATCATGAGAAATGACTGCTCGTTCTGCGAGAAGGCTTATGTTGAACTTGACCAGACCAGGAACGGTTTTGAAAGCGCCTTCGACAGAAGAGGTGCAAGCACCGCAAGTCATGCCCTCAATAGCAACAGTGGTAGTCCACGTCTGCGACTGGTCGTTGGCCTCTGCATTCCCAGCTGTGGGCCTAAGAGTGTCTTGAGTTTTTGAGTCAATCACGGTGGCATCAAAGCCTCGGTCTTCAATGATCTCGGCCAGTGCATCGGCATTGATGATATTTGCGTCATGCTGGACGATGGCACGCTCCGCCAGAAGGGAAACACTCATGCTTTTCACGCCCGGGACATTCTTGAAGCCGGCCTCAACAGCCGAAGTGCATGCCCCGCAAGTCATTCCTTGTATGGATATCGTTGTGGTGGTGAGCTGGGACTCTGAGCTGGATACTCCAGTCGAAATCGACAGAGTGGGAGGTTTGGGCATATCTGTAGATAGAACTTCGGCATCGAACCCACGATCCTCAATGATCTCTGCGATCTGCTCGGGAGACAACTTCTTCGGATCATGATGTACCACGGCTCTTCCCATCATTAAGCTGACCGATACAGCACCGGCACCTTCAACGTCCTTGAACCCTGACTCTATTGCGGAGGTGCATGCACCACAAGTCATGCCATCGACTTTGAGGGTTGTGGTAGCCATATGCGCCGGGGTCGGCGAATGTTGCGGCGCCTCGTGGCCGCTGTCACTGGCAAGACTCATCGTAGCGAACGTTCGTGGGATTAACAGCAGGGCTGAGAGAGAGAGACAATCATAAACGCATCGTTCGAGGGGCACGCGTTCGGGGGCCGACTTCGGAGCAGGAAAAAGGAAGTCGAAAACGGAGGTGGTGCAGATCGCGCAGAAAACAAGAAATGGCTTTAAAAGAGTGTATTGAGAGAACGGAGTGCGAAGATGATATGTAAGCGGCCTTGAAGCGTTCGTGAGCGGACCGAAACGTGTTAAGTCAGAAGTCAGACGGGGACTTGAAGCTGAGAAATGCCTGAAGAGCGAGATTGAGGCCTGAAACCGAAAAGTGACACCATCGACGGATTGGGTCAAGAGAAACACCCCTGATTTAGTATCACGCCACCTCTAGCCGCATCAGGGCATCTTCAGGCTGGAGGGTAGCCTCGCCTCGGTACAGATCACGAGAGAATTGGCAATATTGGCGTATCTAACAAAAATGACATTTAACAAGCCATGACGATCGCTGGTTCGACATGAAATCAGGTCGTAGGGTTGAAACTGGTACCAGCCACCCGCAGCCCAGCCACCAGCCTCAAAACCATGTAATTAAATAAGCCTGAACCACGTGCAAATCTCAGCCTCGTCTGTTGCCAAGCCCTAACCTCTGCCCGCAGTGACAGCCTCGTCTTCCAGTTCGCAGGCTGAGTATCAATCCCCGCGCTCTTCTCCCACCTTAGCATCAATCCCTCTGCCCTTTCGCTCTTCCCACCTCTGCGTAAGATGGATCAATCACAGACAAAAGCTCTCGCTGCGATTCAGCCTTTTGTTCACCTCGCCACTACCACAAAAACTCCATCACCACGCTTTATTGCTGAACTGATCAAAGGCGCAATCTCCGCTCCTGGGGCCTACATCTTCACCGAGCTTCTTCAACTGCCTGTCATACAGAGCTTGAGAGGCACGCAAGGGGAATCTTGGTTGAAACTGTTGGAGATCTTCAGTTGGGGGACGTATGAGGAGTTCAAAGGTACACCTTAAGGGGATATAATGGTAAACGCATATGCTGATGGACCTATGTGTTTAGCCGACCCATCTCTTCCACCCCTCGATGAAGCTCAGACCTTCAAACTGCGGCAGCTTAGTCTCCTGACTTTGGCCTCGCCATTTGCCCCCACTAGCAAGAACACAACAGCCAATGCTTTGACCTACCCTGGGCTGCTTGCGACCCTCCTGCTTTCTACCTCCCAAGAGCTAGAATATCTGGTGACACAGTCGATCTATTCCGGTCTCCTCACTGCCCGTCTCAGTCCCACATCGAGTCCCCCCACCGTACACATCATGTCCGTTGCCCCTCTTCGCGATCTGCGCCCTCACTCCCTCCCCGTACTCTGGCAGATCCTACAGACATGGGAATCCCGCTGCACCGCCGTCGTGAGCGACCTCGAAGCGCAAATTTCCGCTATCCGAGCAACCGCTCAGCAGAGAGCGTTACAAGAAAGAGCCCGACAGAACGAGGTAGATTCTCTAGTTCTCAGCACTGACCGACAGCAAACATCAAGCGATAATGGCGTCACATCAGGAAACGGACGGGCAGGGCGTTCCGCCGGATTTGGTGTAGGCCAACGTCCTCCGAGCAAGCGAGACCTCGATCAGCAGATGGAAGGCGAGGGTGACGACGTGGACGATGATTACGACGAGAGCAAGATGGATCTGGACGAGGGTGTCAGTGAGGGCACAGGTATCTTCGGAGGCCCTGCGTCGCGAGGCGGAGGGAGTGGGGGATCAAGGGGTGCAAAGCGAAACCGTGGACGAGGCTCGTCAAAATGATCCCTTGGGCCAGTATATTGACACTGATTGCATCTTAAAGACCGAGTGCATGGTTCTCATGCGGCACAAGTCTGATGATTCAGGGATGCTTGTCAATAGAGATGTCCAGGACGGAGCCCGCCGTGTCGAGACAAAGTGCTCACATGTTCTGAAACCAGGACACCCAGGAATTAAAGCACATCTGGAGGACAAAGTTGGTTGGTTGGCTCGTGGGTTTGATCTGGGACAAGATCCAACGACCGGGTTTCTGTTCCTGCACGACACATCACGCCAACCGCATACCATCCCACCTGCTGCTCCGGATCCACTGCATCCAGCCCGAGCGCATCTGCGCCAGACGGTACACATACAATGCATGCTAATGCTCCCGTGGCGCCTCGAAGGGGACATCAATAACACTAGGCCCACCGAACCCGCCATGACAGACGGACATGTCCTGTGAAGATCCAATAGACGAGATACACGATAATGAAGGATGATGAAGTAACGAGATCCCCCCTCACCTTACTCACTCTGCCCTGCTTCACAATTACTTTGCTAGGCTATGTTGTGCCGCGCTGTCGCTACTTTACTCCAGTCTACTCTGTTCTGCTCTGCTCTACTTTGCTCAGACATAGCGTAGCAATACCCCTTCCTGTGGAGTTATCCATTTTACCTACAGTACGTCTCACAACCCAGTGTCTATAGAACAAAACGGCGATAAAGGCAGGTGTTGAACAACCCAATCTGCGACCATTTCGGGCATACAAAAGGCTCATGTGACCAGTTTTGGTTGCCAGTTTTCGCATAGCTAACAGCATACATATCCAAGCTCCATGTATCTTTCCTGTTGTTTTGATCCGCTGCCTCAAGCCTGGGACGTTGTGTTGCGAGATATCGTGCTCTGTGGAGGCGGGCGTTTTGCCATGTCTGCAATCACTGTGTCTTCCAGTCTCCATGTATTTCATCGTTTGTCGCAGTTAGATTGATGGGGTGCACGATGTCCATTCGCCATGGCTGACTCCGTCAACGCCTGTTGTTTCCCGAAGCAAAACAGGACCTCCCATTGCTCGTTCTCAGCTCCGCTGGACATTAAGCATGCAACCTCTCACCACGCATCGACCCCAACCACCCTCCAAGCACACAAAACGCCGAACCAACCGCTGTCATTTACATCACTCCGAAGTCGTCACATGTCCACTGATCCCTAGAACCTCGTACCCGGAACGAATATAAACAGGACACTCAATGCCACCGCCGCCGCCGCAAACATCAAGAATGCCATGGTCGCTCGCGTCAGAAGCAATCGCCGCACAAACGGCTCCCTGACGCGCGACCAGTTCATCCACGTGTATTCACTAAATCCCAGGTAAGCGGCAACGATGTCGAGCTTGTATTGGTAGGAGACGAGGAAGTAGCAGCCGATTGTGAAAGGAAGGATAAGCTAAACGGTTGGGTCAGTGGGATGAACTGCAAATGAACTTGAACACGGAAGCCTTACCCAGCAGCGAGTAGCCCTCGATCTGTCCCTCAGAATCATGTAATAGCCAGCCCAAAACCCAGCCATTAAGCTCGCCAGACCAATGGCGAGTCTGATCAACACACTCAATGGGACTAGATTTCCCAAGGCTTTGGCCTGCAAAAAACCTGGGAATGCATCCCTTTCCATCGCCTGGAAGACGTAGTCCTTGGCATCATCAAACACCTCTGGGTCGTCTCGTCCTTCCTCCTCAATTGCCCGAATGATCCTGTTCAGCATGGTGTCTGGCAGGACGATCTCTCGCTCCGAGCCGGGCAAGACAAAAGTGTAGAGAATCTTCTCCGCACTGGCTTTAATGTCGGCCCTAGCGACACTATGTCCAGGGGAATTCGAGTCCGTCCGCACTTCAGGGGTGGAGTATGTCGGCTGTGGAAGTTCTGAAGGTGAGGGTCGGTCACCGGAGGGACGACTGAGGTTTCTTGAATTGGCTGATCCCAAGCTATGTGAAGGTGAGTGATCAGTAGCACCACCACCCTCTCCTCTGCTTCGAGGTGGCTTGGCACCTGCTGCGCCGTTATCTGATCTCAAGATGGCAGACACCCTTGATTCTTGTCCACTCTTTCTCGCGTCTATTCCTTCACCCAGTTCAAACTGATCGAGTAACGCCGAAGACCTTTTGCTGGTGGTGGTCTTTTCCATCTCCGGCGTGTCGACGAGCATCGAACGGCGCAGTTCTCGGACATAGTGGCGGCACAAGGACATGTGTTGGGATACATCGAGCCTGTCGAATGAGTCAGAATTGATTTACACCTTGATTTCATGTCGACAACAAACCAGAAGTCCAGGTAATCCACCGAGCGTTGTTGGTCGCGCATGTAAATGTAGAATGAAAATAGATCAACCGGAGCTAGCGTCCTTCTTCCCAAAACCTCCATCAGAGTAGGCAGGCGGTTGCGGACCTCGACATCCTCACCCCGGCTCCCTGGATGTGCCATCGTGTTTGTTGATCTCGTGACGCGCAAAGTGAACCGCTGCACTCGGGGGAAGGTGAATGATGTCAACAGACAAGAGGTCGCGACGTTTTCGAGATGGAAGGGGTTGGTTTCAGAGAACGGGGCTCTTCTCGGTGGGATCGATGCAAAGACCACCAGAGGTGCAGTCCAAGTGACGTGAGGACTAAGTTACGGGGTCGCGAGTGGGAGGCTGGTGGATCTTGGATTACATGGTGGACATTGTTGGCAAACAGACAATAGCGAGCGTGTCGAAGAGAATTCAACGAGCGGAGAAGGGGTGTAGAGGTACAGCAAGACGTGGAAAGTCCCTTTTTTGTCTTGTCTTGTCGAAGATGAGGGTTGAAAAGGTGGTTAATTGTGGGAGAAGCAGGGAAGGGAGCGAGCGACCTTTGGGTAACGGAACCTTGAATTGGGATGCGACCGGGGCAACCCCCTGCATCTCCCTTTTGGAGCATCTGATTGGTTCCCTTCCTGGTCCGAACAATCTGCACGTCTCCGGAGTTTTGTCTTTGGCATCAGCCACAGAGGTTACACATGTCATTCGTCATCTCGATATTACTGAGAATTAGTTGTGTTGCTGGTGACTTGGACTTGCCAATCTCATAATTGGCACCTATGGCAATGGCTTGTGCAACGGCCAGAACGGCTTTACAAGTACGTGGTTGCGTCAACAGGAGAACGTGTTGTTTGCGTACTACCATCTTTCATTGTCATGTCTTCATGTATCAAGGTGGAAAAAAAGCCATTCATACTGATTGGGTATCATGTTATGTGCATGCAATAAACCGAGCGAGATCATAATGCTGTGTTTTGGTAGTGTCATCGTCCGCTTCTCTGCGCCAATCCCGCCCAAACGAAAGCCACCCCCAAAGCCATGAAATCGGCACCAACCGCATTGCATGCCTGTAGAAAATTCGCCAGCAAATCGGTGCTTATTCTGCAAGGTGCTATACAATCCACGTCAGTGTGTCGGAACTCCGAATCATTGTCAGGGTATCAACCACTCACCGACCACTCCGGAATATTCTTGATCTGTTGCCACATGAACTTTTCCAGTTTGTTTGCGCTCTTCGCGTATGGTGTGGTCTCGTTGTTATAGCGCCGGCAATTGTCAAAGATTAGTTTGGCATCCTTGATGAAATCTTCTGGTCTGGGATATAGATCGTTCTGCAGCCGTTCCTCCATTGTTGACAGGTCCATTGGCTCCTTGATGACTTCATAGTAATCGGGAACTTCGTCCTTGTTAACCGGCTGAGCGAAGGGCCAGGCTGCTGTATGATTCTGCATGTCGTTGAGCAAGTGAAGAAGCTGATTATAGTTTGGACCGTGTCGAGGTTGCCGGGAGAGCTCATCCATCGAAGGTGACCAGCCAGACTCTTTGATCGCCGGAATTGACATCGGGTCTATCTCGACGATCCCGTTCTTCCACTGTGCTGGCGGGGGATGAACAATGTGAGACTTACTCACTGCTCGGATCTTAGCCATGACTGCCTCCTTCTGCTTTTGGAGCATTCGAGGGGCCTGCAGATAGCGGATCTTGGGCAACATGCTGCATTGCATGATTGTGCCACCTTCGTAATCTTTTATGTATCCCATCCAAATCGACTTTTCGAGAGTAATCTCCTTTGTAAAGCCCTGCTTCTTGAAGTAGCCGATCGCATAGTTGTCGGCGTAGGTCAGGAAATACATAATCGGTGAAGTGGCCTTGACATAGTCCTTCAAGTGCGCCATCAGATGAGCACCGTACCCCTTGACCTGCTGATCTGACGAGATCGCGCAGAAGACAATCTCAGCAAACCTTCTCGAGTTGAACGGTCGGTAGGTTATACCACCAACCACCTCGAGCGGCTGCTTGACAATAGCGATGGATAGATGTGTTTTATCGTAGACCAGGCGAGCGATGTAGTCTTTGGGCATCTTAGGCAGTTGCTTCTGAAAGATACATTTCAACCCGGTCAAGATGATGTTACTCTCCCTCGAATTGTCATTGTTGACCACCCTGAACTCAATAAGTCCTTGTTTCTCTTCAACGACGGCTGGCTTCTCGGGGAAATCAACTGGTGTAGGTGTGATGGGAGGATCCGCATCGGACTGCTCAAAGACAAAGTTAGCGTTGTTTGTCCCCAGTGAGACACGCTCAGCCTGTGAAGAACGGCGATGTAAAAGATCGTGGTCCTCGAGGTATGAAAGGGATAAAGTGGAATCTGAGTCTACAGAGACGTTTGTTCTAAAGCGATAAAGATTATCGTCGGGCGGGAACATTCCCGCCGGGGGAAAGTTGAAGGGCATGATGGCCGTGGTCGGAGGGTGCTGGTGGATTTACCTCTTCATGTTTGATGCCATTCTCTAGAGCCGGTGACTCGGTTCTGGCCTTTTTGGAGCGAGAGGACGCCGCATCCTCAGATGCCTTCCTCTTTGTATCTGCGTCATTCACCAAATCAGTACACGTGCACATGTCATTCTGCCACACCCAGAGGTTCTCACGTTCACTGTTTATAGGCGCCATCGCGGCGATACCAATGTGCTGGATATACTGAACAGTCCCAACATAACACGTCGCGGGCGTGTAAAAGGGTGTCGTCGCAATCTAAGAGAGACTTGAAGTTGAGAGGCGATCTCGGCCGCGGTTCGAGAACGCTGAGACGAACATTGCCAGATATGGATTAGCGCATAACCTCGGAAATCTTTCCCGAATGAGACGCCAGGTCTGTCGCGTCTTTCTTCGGGAGACCACCTTGCAACTCGCAGGCATTTGTTCGCCCTGAATTTTACCAGACCAAACACCTGAAGCCGTGATCAACAGTCTTGCAAGCTACCTCAATGTCGCTCTACGACGTCTGGCAAGCAGCCGCAGGCAGCCCTTTCCAGCCCATAGTTGGCAAGGAAAGCCAGTTGACCATCGGACTGTTTTTGTTGCTTATTGGTGAGACTCGTTGTCGCATTGGGGTCTCATTGGGTTTGCACTGACTTGCATAGGCCTGATACTCACTGGACTCTTCGCATTAAACAAATCTCCTCTTTCTATACCTGTCTTCGGAATCCCTGCCTCTCTTGCATTTGGGTATGTGCAGAAAACAATAGCTGGTTGACATGGAGATTGACACGGGGCAGATTTGGTGCAGTCTACGCGATCTGCGGGTTTGGGGTCTATGTTTAAGATCCTGTAGACCATTCTACCTCAACATCTGCTTTCTCCTCTCCATAACTGCGGTTCACCTGTCAAAGACTTTACAATCCTACCATGGCTGATGCACCCATCTTTACGGCAATATCTACATCTGCTAGGCAGTTGTACCTGTTGCTTCGGTGCATTGCTTTCTCTCAGCGTGCAGAGGTGGAGATCACCCAACAAGGAATCAAGTTCTCTGTCGAAGAGGCACGAGTTGTTCAGGGCTTGACGTTTCTGGACAAAGCCCTCTTCTCGTCGTACAATTTGAGACTCAACGATGAAGATCATGCCTTGCCCCCATTTGCAGTCTCAGTTGATGCTCTCCTGGAAACGTTACAGATATTTGGCATCGCTGAAACAACTTCCTCAGCGCGGAACCCCTATGGTGGACTTTCATCGTCGTATGGGAACGCTTTCAATACCCCGGCACTGGCACTCGGAGGCACATGCCGAATTTCGTACCAAGAGGCTGGTGCACCGCTCACCGTCACCATTCAAGAAGGATCAGTCACCACAACGTGTGAGATGAACACATACAGAGTTTACGATCAATATGGTGACGATGGTGGTATCCCCCTGGACCGGAATTCGTTGTGTCTGAAAGCCATCATGCGCAGTGCTTGGCTCAATGATGCTATTGGGGAGCTCTCAGGCACCAATCCGACTGTTCTTGTAATCAATGCTTCTGGCCGTACTGCTCCCTTTTTCTCGTTGGAAGGCGAAGGAGGACCATTCGGCGATAGCACCGTGGACTTTTTACCAGAGTCCAAGAACGCGCCTAGCTCCAGCGTACCCAGGGCCAAAAAACAGCCGCTGGTCACGGAAACGTTTTCGGTCGTCGCACCGTCGGGCAGCCGTGGAAGAGTCTGCCAGAAGTACAAGTTCGACATGATCAAGAGGGCAGGCAGGGCAATGGCTTTGGCCAGCAAAGTCAGCATTCGTCAGGATCAACAAGGCGTACTTAGCCTGCAGTTCATGATCGACTTGGGCGACGGTGCCAATGCTGGCCCACGCCGAGAAGAAAGTGTTGCTGTCAACGCACCGCCGACGCCTAGCAGTGTCGCTTTTGTGGATTTCAGATTTGTTCCACTCTTGGACGACGAGGAGACCGAAAGCAATGGCGAGCTGGAGGACGAAACAGCTGAGGAGGCGGACCTAGAACCAAATGACGATAGTTTATAGTCAAATTGAACCATCCGTGTCTTCTGATGCTACCCGTATCTTGAGTCGTCTTTGTCGGCACTCTTATTTTCGTTCATTCTGTGTTTATTCATCTGCAGCACCTCTCAAGGAGTGGGAATTTTGATCTTCGAGAGCGTCTGCCAACCACATATGATTGCTCTCGACAAGGCTGGGTTTCCTCGCCGTCGATGGAGTAGCGAATCTAGACCACTGTCCTTTGGCTATTTCTGTCTAGTGATGATGTCCATATGAAGCTAGCGTGACTAGCGGGGAGTGGATGACGTCCCGCCACTCGACCGGCCAGATTGCCGCGCCTCCAGTATCCGATACGATTCCAATATCGCCGCAAAGGATAGTGGCCAACGTCATCTAGAAAAATCCCCGTACCCCCTGGTCCTTCGATCTACTCGTTTATACACACACACGAAATCTGTGGCCTGGGAACAGGATGTCCGACTCGCCCTTCTCTACACCATCGTCCACAACCACAGGTTCACATTCATCACCATGGTCGAAACTCCAGACGACGAGGACGCCAGAATCGAGCGCATGGCGTCCAACAACCCTGCCATGACCATCCCCACCAGCCAACTGGCGTCGCGACCAGACTTCAACCGCTTGCGCTCACGGAGCAGCAATACCCAGACACAGACCCCGAAAACCATCCGTAGATCCGACCCTTCAGGCGACGCCGAGTCCATCACCGCCGTGTCCAAGTCGACGTCGACGTCCCCCGAGGCTCCGCCTTCCAAATACGACGTTGGCTGGCGGCGCGTGGTCCGCAACTTCTCGCCTTCGTGGTTCAGCGTGACCATGGGCACGGGCATCTGCTCGCTCCTGCTGATCACCATTCCCTTCCAGGCGCGCTGGCTGTACTGGCTCTCGGTGGCGTTCTTCGTGCTCAACAGCGTCCTCTTCACCCTGGCCTTTGTCGCCTCTCTGCTCCGATACACGCTGTACCCGGCCATCTGGTCCGTCATGATCGCCGACCCCAACAATTCGCTGTTTCTGGGCACTATCCCCATGGGCTTTGCCACCTTGGTCGAGAGCTGGATTCTCCTGTGTTGTCCCTACTGGGGCTACTGGAGCGTGTGGGTCGCATGGATCGCGTGGATGGTTGATTCTGTCGTGGCCGTCGCCGTGACCGTGTCTCTGCCGTTTTTATTGATGAGCCAACGTGATTCGCAAGGGCTGGATAGGATCACGGCGGCACAGCTGTTGCCGATTGCAAGCACGATTGTTGCTTCTGGAGCTGGTAAGCGTGAATCTTTAGTTCCCAAATCCCATAGTCCTGTACCGTCTTTTGTCTGGCCGAGGCTGAAAAGTACTATATTGACAAAATGACTTTAGGAAGCAAGGTCGCTGAACTACTCAACTCCCCGGACCACGCGCTGGGGACGCTGATAACTTCATACGTTATGTGGGGAATGGGTAAGTTGCTTCCAAGAATATTTCTTATATCGATGGACATGCAAAACAGTAACTTGGTGCACACTTCCCTATTCCAAGCACTCCGCTGACAAAACCCCAACACAGCAACCCCCCTCGCCATCACCGTGCTGGTCATGTACTACCAGCGGCTGGTCCTGCACAAACTCCCACCGCGAGAGGTCGTCGTCTCGTCCTTCCTCCCCCTCGGCCCGCTCGGCATGGGCGGCTACACGATCATGTACCTAGGCAAAGTGTCGCGCGTAGTGTTCCCGCAGGTGGCGCTATTTCACGACCTCCCCCTCGCAGGCGACGTCATGTACGTGCTGGGCTTTTTCGTCGCCTTGATCATGTGGGGGTTCGGGCTGTGCTGGCTCGTCTTCGCTCTCGCGACCATCTACTCGACGCGCCCGTTCCCCTTCAACATGGGCTGGTGGGGGTTCACCTTTCCGCTGGGCGTCTACGCCATCTCCACCGTCACTTTTGGCGTCGAGATGCCCAGCAAGTTCTTTAAGGTCCTGGGAACCGTCTTCGCCGTCGCTGTCATCCTGCTGTGGTGCGTCGTCGCCGCGGGAACCGCCAGGGGCGCTTGGTCCGGCCAGCTGTTCTACGCGCCGTGTCTGAAGAATCTGCCTGCGCCCAGCGCCGATGGGGACGGGAACAAGGATGACAGGATGGTGGATACGGAGAAATCGCCTGGGAAATGATTTTGCATTGTTAACGTAGCTTTATTGCCTTGCGCTTATACATATATATTGTGACCTTTTTGAACCAGAACTAGATCACGTTGCCAAATCATGCGTATATCTCTGTGAAGATAGGTAGTATACTATCGAAAGATACAAGGTAACAAGTGTGAATCTGTCCAACTAGGCCATCCGTTTCCTAGCTACGCTGTTCCAATACCTGTCAGCGGTCCAAGCAACACTGTACTACTTGGTTCCTATAATCGTGTGCACAACTTAGATACCCAAGTGTCGATATGGTCCCGACGTTAGATCGTGCCTGGTGTCTCAAAGTAAAAGAACACGCACATGAAAAGAAACAGCTAGACTGAAAAGCAATCACCCACCGTGGCATAGGATCGAATATGCGTTCAGATTTGAGGGGCGAAAAGTATAGATATGCTTTTTTTCAAAAAGAAATTTAAAAAATTCTACCTCTAAACCTTTGGATTCATGCTTCAATAGTACAAGGCTTGCTGCCACCACGCGCAGCGGGGGTTTGCGTCCGGATCGGTCATTTGTGTGATCCCCGTGACGTTGAGGACGGTTTCGACAGCGTTGGGCCCGTAGAGCGCGAAGACGGGGACGCCGGACCCGTTGGCGCTGCCCGTCTGGACAAAGTCGACGATGTACCGCTGTAGGGCCTGCGCGACTTGGGGCACGACGCCGCTGCCGTTGACGACGCCGTTGAAGAACGTGTACGGCACGTCCTGGCCGTGCAGGGCCGGCGGGACCGCGAACTGGTACTCGGAGATGTTGGCGCCGAACGCCTTGCCCAGGTAGTTGACGTTGCAGCTAAAGTAGCCTTCCTGCACGATCAGCGTGTTGCGCTCCGTCGGCGTGTGGTACGGCATCGACCCGTCGTAGCTCGCGGGGTATAGCGTGCCGAGCAGGAAGCCGACCGCCGCGTCCGAGATGTCGGGCAGATTGATCTTGAACCAGGTGGCCTGGTCGGCGCTGGTCTGGATCCGCGGGTCGCTGAACAGGGGTCCCTCGTTGGTGTTGTGGCCCGCTACGACCTTGACCGTGTTGGCGAACTGGCCCCGTGCGAGGAGTCGGCCAGGCTGGTCCGGCACAAAGTCCCCATCGACAACGGGCCCGTAGGTGAATCCGCCGTAGGGGGACATCCCGACCTGCTGGGCATTGGCCGCCATCACGACCGAGGATGGGAGATTGCGGGCATCCTCGATCGAAGTCACGTTGAGCAGGGCCAAGAAGGCCTGCGTTGTGTTCTCCTTTTTGAAGTTGCTCGACACTGGTAGCCAGGCACCAGACTGAGGGATGGCCTGCTGGAAGGGTACCGATTTCAATCCCCCATAGGCAGTCATCTGGTGAATCACCGATCCACCACCGGCAGATTCACCCATGATGGTCACCCGGTTTGGATCCCCCCCAAACAGTCGAATGTTGGTTTGAATCCACTCGAGCGCCAGACGTTGGTCGTACAGACCTGCATTGGACACGCCGCCCTCGGCAGCTTCAACAGTTGGTCCGGACAGCCACCCAAACGCCCCCAGTCTGTAGTTAATCTCAACAAATACGATGCCATCCGAACCGCTGGCCTGACTGGTGTGAATGAGACCAGCCGGATTGCCCGATCCAGCTTTCGATCCCGCCGTATAACCACCACCATATATCCTGGAAAGGGTCAAAGTTAGAAAGATCAATTTCAATACCAAATTCAGAGCCGCTTCAAGACCAGGCACAAGACTCACCACACAAGAACCGGAGCTCCCTGATAGCCAGAAGATTGGTTTTGAGCCTTGTCAAAGACAGCCTTTGGAACGAATACATCCAGAAACAAGCAGTCCTCCTTCACCCTCGGGTCAGGAGGAGAAGGTTTTGGCGGGTTGGCTTGGACTTGAGCGGCGGCGGCGGTGTAGTTGAATGGCAACCCTTCCGCGAATGCAGTGGTGAATAAATCAGCAATGGCGAGCCAAGTTGGGTTCGCTTGAGGGCAGATAGCGCCATCACTGCCGTCTTGGACAGTCGTGTTGCGACCTGTTGGGGGAACAGGAGCAGCGAAGCGAAGTTTGCCCAGTGGTGGCTGGGCGTAGCGGATGTTGCTGAAGTTGTATATTTGACCAGTGGTCTGTGATTGACATGGTCAGCTCCGCAACTTATTCCGGTCTAGAAGGTGGAACATGTCATACGTTGAAGGAAGATGCTTGCTGTATCTGGTAGCCCAAGTCGACTTGAGGCAGGCTCTGAGCGGCAACCACGGCCAAAAGGCTCCAGCAGCTGGACCAAAGCAATGTCAGTGTCACAGCTGAAGGCTTCATGGCTGCTACCAAGCGTGGCGAAAATAGGAACTTCCTCCAAAAGTCTGGGAATGGCTCGGTATCGCGAGCAAATCGAGGCGTTCTCACTCTGCCAAGGGCGGCACCCAGAGATGTTTTATGGCCACCATTCTCTGGTCGAGTGGACACAGAAACATCGTCACAACCCACATCCAGAGTCACCTATACCGAGGTGCAACTGATCTTTTCTGGGCGGGGTTCCTTTGCAGGGTTTGACACTGGTCATCTGTGTGCCAGCTTGCGGGTGGATAATGCTGTCGGCAGTTGGACCACAGCTTCGGTGGAAGCAACTGTTGATACAACACTGTCAGTTTGTGATCTCGCAGCGGATAGTGCGGCGCTGGCGATTCTCCATTCGGACTTCCAAGTCTATGCGTAATCGAGTACGTGTCCGAGATATACCCCGCGTTGGTGGAGTGTAGTTGAGATGCGCCTTTGCAGGACCATGCGAATCGCAAGATGTTGAGCATGGAGGTCCTCCGGAGCAATAGAGTGCAGAAGGCAGCTGGGAAGACGAGCGTTTCCAAGTGCTTGATTGATCGATTCTGTCCGGAATCCTGGGACCATTCTAGTCTCGCATAGATGGGGCCCCGGAGAAGGTGGAGAGGGAAGGGTTGGAGAATGGTGTCGGCAGACTTCCATTTGGGAGGTGATGGGGAAAGAGAAACTCGACTGAAGTCGACATTTGGGTGTATTCTGACCAGGCTCACTGAATAGCACAATGGATTCGAGGCGAATACGACCGAGAGCTCGGTACTCTACCTTGGATGTCAGGAGTAGATCGTATCTCGACCCACATCGGAGCAGCATTGCAGAAAGCTTGGTGGGCCAAGGCGCGCAGTTTCTGGGGCTTTATATAGACCCCGCTGGTCCCGCGAAACTTCCCAAGCCGTTAACCCTTGCTTCAAGTCGTACCTAGACGGTCAACTAGTCCCACTGACTCGGACAGCGCACCACGAGGTGCAGATATCTCTCGTATTGCTTCCATCACGGGACTCGGAAAGCTGCCGTAGAATATGTGGCCAGAGACAGATGATGGCTGATTTGTGGCGCTGTCTTTACATTGTGGTCTGGGTCCGATCTCCTCAAATCTTTGACTGTCCCGACAGGAACATTGGTCTCGTTAACTGCTGTTCAGGTGCCGATGGATCTCCGCATATACTCGTATGCTGCGGGGAAAGGTGGTGGGCCACTATATCGAAAGAAGTGAAAGGATGACCTGTAGCTTCCTCTTCCAGACAAAGCCCATCGTCGTTGTTGCACCCAATCGCCTACCACTCGGCTTTCTCGGAGTGTGTCTATATCGCCCTGCTTCGATCTTGACGTATACCTCGGTTCGGCGTATTCTTCTTTTCAGGTACTCTTGAGCCTGAAGCGTCGGGCTCGGCTATCTGCCACTATCGACAGCCCGTCGCCGCCACGAGGGTTTCACATGAGGATAACAAGTCGCTGCTGGACCACCGTAGAAGGGTGCGAGACTGGTTATTACTGTATAACTGCCACGTGGAAGGATAGCCAACCAGCTCGGCGGTTGGCTTCAGGGTGTCGACGCTATGAATGACGTGTTACAAGGGCATTAAGACTTGTGCGAGACTCACCTCTAAGCATCGTCATTCACAACGCTGTGGCATTCACATGACTTTCTCCGGAGCTGCAATGTTGCGCGGTAGCTAGTCGAAGGACGAGGCATGACCCCGACGTCCGGAGATATTCTCATCAGCAGAATTCAAGCAGGTTTTGAAACTTGTAATAGCAGGACAGTAATGCACACAATCGCAGGACCTGAGAGGTTTCAACCTTAGTCAGAGTGTATGAAGGCAGAGAGGGTAGGTAAGCCAATTAGTGCAGAAAAGAGAGAGACAACCTCAACCATGCCCACGTCCACGAAAGAGCGCAGTTCAACTAGCAGACACCGATTATGTCACCTGCGTTCCCTCTTCAGACACATCATCGCCCCCATACAGCATATTATTGCCCTATAATCCGACTCGTTGTGACCTTGAGATCTGCAGCAGCACGGTTCTTCTGGCGTCAGAGACTGCGCTGCCTCTCACGGTATGGAGCATAACACAACGAAGCAAAATTCAGAAACAGGGATAATTCGACGCTCGTGTGAAGCCATTTCCGCTCACCAGCACACATCACATACATAATTGTTCGGAAATTGGTGTTTGTCATTGTGTATATATGTCCGTTATGATATGCTCGTGTCGACTGAGACTGCTAATATCAAGGCCCATCCCATCACACGCCGCCAGTCGGGTGCGTAGGATCGATCCATTTCACTCCCTCTGGGTTCTCCACCGGGACGACATCAGGGAGGTTCACCGCGATGGCCTCGCCGTCACTCCTCATCAAGACGCACTCGAGCTCCTCGTCCTCCTTGGCATTGATCTCCTGGTGCGGCACGTAGGGTGGCACGTAGATGAAATCTCCCGGGCCGGCCTCGGCCGTGTACTCTAGCCTGTCGCCCCAGCGCATTCGCGCCTTGCCCTTGACTATGTAGATGACACTTTCCAAATGGCCGTGGTGGTGGGCGCCGGTTTTGGCGTTGGGGTGGATCTTGACGGTGCCGGCCCACAGTTTCTGCGCCCCCGTCCTCGCGGTCGTGATGGCCGCGGCACGACTCATTCCCGGTGTCTGCGCCGTGTTGGCATCGAGGTGGTCGCCGGGGATGACCCGGACGCCGCTCTCTTTCCATCCATCCGGAGGTAGATCGCTTGCGGAGTTTGCGTGAAACAGGTGAACCGGGCCAGTGTGCGAGTGCGGGTGGTCGTGACCATGCGAGTGATCGTGCGTGTGAGAGTGGGAATGTTGTTCGGACATGTCCACGATCTTTTGCGCTGCTGGTTTCCTTCAAAGAGTCTGTGTCGGGGATGCAACTGTCAATTATGAGAGGAATCTCCTTGCAGTGTAGAAGCCTTTCCAAGCTTTTTCTTGACCAGCTTTTGGATGGATCAGAGAACTCTGCCAGGTAAGAAAGAGACTAACTGCCAGCAACTTTTTTCGTAATCGAGGCTGGTGCATCACCTGAGATTTGGGGAATGAGAGCGGGACGATGGCGCCATAATTTCGTGTGCCTGGCTTTATAGACCACAGTATGTATCCGTCCGATAATCAACCGTGGGGTTTCCTTTGTGAGGCCCACAGCGGAAATTGTAGACGTCAGGGCTATCTGCTCTGTAAAGCCTTGCTGCCTCCCTGCGATTGACTGGCATGCACCCGAATGTTGAATTTGCAGAGCTGGTATCACTCTAACGAGTGAGTCGTAGTTCAGACAGCGATGTCTGTTCTTCGACTGCCACGCTCGGCCCTCCCAGTTCTGACCACTCTGATAGGCTCAGGGGCATTCATCGTCGGCCTATGGAGCTTCACATCTCCCAAATCAGCGGCGGCGGCGTTTGGAGGATACATGGTCCGAGCACTGGCTGCGTCTCCGAGTTCGTCAAATCTCGACAGCTTGAGGCGTATGACGTACATCTACCCCCACGGCATCCGCAATCTTACATTGGGATTATCGATCCTGGCTCTTACAGCGTACTGGCAATTTGGCCAACGGTGTCGGACATCGCCCGTGGCGCGGGCAGCCGTGCAGAGAAGTCTCGGCCTCGTCATCACCGTAAACGCGTTGACGCCGATCGTGGATGCGTGGGTGAATCTGTGGGTTGCTGAAGAGGGTAAAGGCGGGGATTTGGAGAGGAATGCTGCACGGTTGCACGCGACGAGGTCGGTTTTCTGGGTCGTAGGTGGTCTTTGGTGCTTGGTTGGATGACTGGGTGTGGTGTTGATTTGTTCCAACACTCGATATGTGTCTGTGTACGCAAAAGATGTCAGCTTGTGGCCACGTTCAGAGAGAGATTCTTGATTGTTGTGATGGAGATGAACTCTGTTGATTGGAATGTCACCTCAGTCCCACAAATGTGTCCCTGGCTCCTGTGCGTATTGATTTTGCCGGTACAATCCTGGTGAAGTGCTCTAATCATGCCGATGGAGTTGCTGCATCAGAGGCTTGATTGCTTGAAAGATTGGGCCTCGCAGATTTGGCGCTTCAGTGATTGATGGGAGGCTAAAGCCTCTATTCAGGAAGGGGGGGGGGGGGGGGTTGAACGAGCAGCGCGAATGGGTCCTCGGGGGCGCAAAGGGACTTTCAGGGGCGGCGACGACATAACATGACAGTCGTCAACACGGCTTTACTGTCAGTCACTATAAGAGAAACAACAGTCTCTCCCACTGCCTGTTCCTTACTACTACTACTACTACTACTACGCAGCACTGATGGATGAGGTGGATGGATGGACATCTGCTCTTCTCCAAAGTCGAGCGTAAAGCTCAAGCGATGATGAAAAGAGATCCATGAAGGAAGAACAACCTAGAGCACAAGGTTTTGATTCAGTAAGTAAGAACACACGCAAGGGAGAAGGGAAAAATGTTGAACATTGAACTGAGGACCCGGCCTTGGAAAACCAAGACACACCATCCAACCCGCCTCCAACCCAGGCCACCCGGCCAGGAACTCGTGTGTACCAGAGCCCAAGAGAAGAACAACGTAGGGGATAACAAAAGGAAAACAGAAGGCAGGGGATAGAGCCCAAGAGAACAAAAGGGGGCAAGAGAAGAAGAAGAGGAGAGGGGGCAATGGTACACACACTCCCTGCTGGACTGGAGGCGCCTCAGTGTTTGCCTACGCTTACCTTGGGCAACTCGAGGAAAAGAAAAAAAGAAAGAAAGAACAAGTTTCAAAAAATTGGGAAGACGAAGAGGTTTAAGTACCCGACATTGAGGTCGTCCTCTTGGCGATTGTTGATCTTAGTAGAGGTCTCTTCTCAGGGAGGAAGGTATAGAGAAGCAGTGAAGATGAGAGGAGCGAATCTCTGTTGAATCAGAGCCTGATTGATGCGCCAAGGATCGATCAGGAGTGAATGGGTTGATCTACCAGGACGCACATTGATTCAATCAATGGGTTCAGCCTCGTCAAGTCATTCTTCAGCCTCGTGCTCGAGAACAAAAGCCAAATATCAATTGTTGATTCATATAGAAATTGCTAACGCTCGGGAATTGATACTCGAACAAGGCCTTCACCACCAGATGTCACCCCCACATTCAGTCCAAGCGCCATG
Source organism: Fonsecaea pedrosoi CBS 271.37 (assembly GCF_000835455.1). NCBI lineage: Eukaryota > Fungi > Ascomycota > Eurotiomycetes > Chaetothyriales > Herpotrichiellaceae > Fonsecaea > Fonsecaea pedrosoi. The sequence continues at coordinate 900,428 of NW_013550615.1, read as the reverse complement.
ATCGTTGCCGCCATCGAATTCCCAAAGACTTTACTCCAAGCCAGTGCTGCAATCTCATGATAGTTCTCGATTACATTCCCCAGGGCAATTTCATCCTGGCTAAACCCAGATACTGTCCCCACAATTCGTCACATTAAAATCACATCCTAACCCTGCCTCCTCACCCAGAGCTCGTAGCTGTCCCAGAATCACATCTCCTGGGGCAGGACCATCCATCAGCGTATCCTTGACATGAATAATATGTACTGTCACGCCTTTTAGAGGTTCGGGGAGTCTTTCTCGCTGGATGTTTGAGAGGGAAGATGAATGTTGGTGATTCTGGGTTGTCGGTATTGTTGCTGATGCGAGTGCAAGATCACTTAGAGGTTGGACAGGCGTAGTGGCAGAGTCCGCCTGGAAGGTGACGCTACGCCCACGTCCTGGAGTAGACGAGATCGCTGCGTGGTCGCCTTCTCGCGGCTCGTGTGAGCGCTTTTGGCGCGTCGACGACACAGATCGATGTCCTACGTACCCGCTGGGTATAGGTTGTGGTGAAGGCAAGCCGTCGAAGTTGGCGCGTGTGACCTCCGGCGTAACGGCGAGATCTCCATTCACCGCCCGCTTTCGTTTGCGCTTCAGCTCTGACGGTGTCGGCGGCTGTCGTATCATCAGATCGGGTACCGATAAGGCTTCGGCAGGTCGGGTGGGATTCGGGCTATCTGGGTTTGTGTCCGCGACAACAGCGTCATAGGAGGTCTTTTGTTTACGCCGACTCATAACACAATTGCCCAGAAAGGTGAGCTCGGCAACCAGGTGTCTTGGGCAGAGGTGCCCGTAAAGATCCTCGTTGCGTACGCTGTCGTCATACGAACACTCGATGAAGATACCTTTAAGCATCCCACTGGCAACTTTACCAGCCGCGTCATCCCAGATGATGTGGTTGCGAGGCGACAGACTTACCGAATCGGGTTCGACATCGCCAAAGATGAGCAGCTCGTTGCCCGTCGCGTCGTTGCGAATGAAGAATGCAGAACTCGAGACTGGCTCAAAAAGATGGCAGTTGTCCAGAATGTTCGAGGCAAGAGGCCCGCCCGGCGTTACTGGACCAGTCGACGTCTGAACTGGCCCTGGAGGATAGGCACCAGCATTCTGTGATTGTTGCTGAGCGACAGCAGCAAAATAGCCATGATCGTCCGATATCCGCGATAGTCTCCTAGAGGGAAAGTTGTATTCGGACGCATACCCGAAAGAGTCGCCATGCTGGAAGGACGCACTGTGTGACCTCCTCTGGCATTTGCCGTGGCTCACGCTCCAGCATTTGGTTGCCAACCCATCGCAGACATTGACATAGCCTCGAGACTCACCCAGTCCTAGCCTGGGATTTCCGCCTTCGATTAGCCGTCTGTAGGTCACAAAGCCAACTCCATTGCCTTCGTCCGACAAGTTTGGCCAGAGCCAGTCGTTGAAAATGTGATTCTTGATGGCTTCAATTGTGGAGGGTAAAGCCACAATTGCTTTCGCCTCTCTGCCATATTCGAGCGCCGGAGTGTTGATGGCCATGCCCGAGAGATGATCCAGATGTGGATGCGTGATGAGAAAGCCATGGAGGATTTCGCGGAAGATGTAGAGTGCATTGGCTTTCGCACTGATGTTTGGAAAGCGAAGGCCTGCAAAAGGTCCCTTTTCCAACAGTTGCGAGTATCCCTTTGGCGGTACTTTCTCAGACATCAACGGCATTTCTCTCTGAAGGATGCGGATCATGCTGGACAAGTGCGCCCCAGCATCAACCGCGATCATGGAACTCTTGCGCCATTCCGACTGAGGCGCCCTCACCAACATTCCTGTGATATTGTCCTCGCGAGGGCCACCGGTAGACCCCAGCACTATCACCTGAAAAGACGCCTCTTCTTTATTGCCCAGTTCGCGAGGCTCTGGGCCTGCATCTTGTGAGGCATGCTTCCCACGCATCGAGGGCTTTTGTCTTCCCTGCACAGATCTTTGTTTGATTGTTTCCCGCGTCCCACTCTTTGTGCTGCGGTGGCTTGCCTCACAATGTCTTTGTTCTCTGTCCGCAAATCCCTTAGATCTCGGTCTGGTCCGGGTTGATCCAAGTTTCGGGAGGGGTCTCGGGTAGCTGCTTCAGACTGAGGCCGAAACGGCGGGAGAACAGGTGGAGTGAGGATGAAGATCAGTTGGACCAAACGGGGTTCAAATGCTGGAGGGAAGCGAGCTGTCGTTCTCCGCGAATGTCGACACGTCAATTACTCAAGGGGGGTCTCATTGCACGTAGCAGATGTAGGAGGTTACGAGCGTTGGAATGTGTGCAGCAGTAACCTTCGACGCAGGCATTGTCTAGCGAGGTATGTTCCAGACTCAGACTGGCTATCAAAGCACAGGATCGACGTGACAATGATAAGGATAGACGAATGTCACATTCCAGCAACAAACAATATGCTAAAGTCAAATAAGAGTGGAAAAAGCATGTTCATGCCAATAGTTCAGTTTGTCAACTTCTTGCGTCCCGCATTTTGTGAGGAGAGACGCCAGCGGCTGCGTCATTCTTGTATTTATGCTCGGGGACGGTAGAGGATGAGAGGTGGTGATTACCAGGAGGCAGGGGACATTGCATTCCTCAGCTACCTCCCTAAAAAAGAGTAATTGGTCATGGCCCCAGGGGGGGTTCTTAGGACGGAACTGAATACGAGGTTTGAATGCAAACCGAACGCGTGCAGGCGGCCTCAACGGTCGGGGATCCCTAATAAGAAGGCATATCCTGTCGGTTGGCTAGTGAGTGGCCAGCATCGTTTCTCCGGAAGCTCGTGCATGACGAATTTCTTTCATAATCGAGCATGCAACTCCCTGGCACCCATGGGTGCCGCCAGTTCTTAGAATTGTTCTGGCCACGCCGAGGGGTAACCATGCAGGAGGATCCACACCTATGGGCACCTTGTACAGCGCACAGGAACCGACAGGTTGAGGTGTACGAGGTACCGAGTACCTTGTATGCATTCTTCATAAGCAAATCGTGCGACAGATAACTCAGCCCTACATAATGAACACTCGTCTGAAAACTGAGCCTCGCTGCTTGCTAACCAGAACAAAACAATCCATGCCGTATGTAGTTACACTCATAGTCATAAAGAATATTTATTTCATGCTCAGGGGTATCTCGTCATGTATGGCTGGGTCCTGCCGCTTCGCCTACAGCAACATCGTAGGTGGGGATGGGCGGTCCTCCGGTGCGATCACGCAACAGCTCTTGTCTTTCGTCTTCGTCGCCGTCACCACTTGATCTCCGGCTCCCTGGAGGGCTGCTATACTCGGGGGGTGGTATAATCTGCTGTCCAGCAGGGGTATTCTCCACAGGCTGATTCTGTATATCTGCGATGTCCAGAAGCGCGTTGCCCTGGCTGGGAACGTCATGAGTCGATATATGCGCCAGTTGGGCCAGTGATATATCTGTGGCTGAACGAACAGGCCCAGGGTTGCCAGCTGGAAGACCAAGCCTCGCCAGACCACTGCGTGTTCTTGAATGTCCGGGCTCATATGGTGACTGCCGCGTTCCCTCTCTCCCGGTCTCGAGCAGGATGCTACCTTGCTCGCTCCCATAAGGTGGAGGTGGTGCAAGGCTTCCTGTCATCGGTGCCAATCCCCATTTTTTGACATTTGCCTCGATGAAGACAAAGCCCATCTGACCAAAATTCACATGAACATGGCAGGGTCCATTTGCGCCCACAGTCGGGAAGAAGTTCTGGGTCTTTAGGTTGTGCGCGATTTCGTCTAGCTTTTTCCCATTGCGTGTGAAAAATATGCTCCCGGTTCGAGGTCGATATCCTACCCCAATCACATCTCCTTGTACATAGGGCGGACCATACGTGCTTGCGGAAAACGGTTGGTTGTAGCGTCTATGTCCCGTAGAAAGATATGCCACCGACGTTTTATGCAAACCTTGTCTGTCAGTACAGTAATTTGCAAAAGTACCACGAACAAGGAAGGTAACTTACCAGGCAATCTGAACAGAGGGTACGGTTTCGTGGTCATACCGATGCTGATCAGGCTATTCTCAGGCTTATCGTAGATCTTAGCCTCCCAGTAATATACTTCATTTTGCTTTGGTACAGGCAGATTGCTCTGTACACTGCACTCTGAATCGAAGAACTCGATTTCGGTCCTTGCTTCGACGAAGCAGTTGGCGATTTCCAGTTCTGGCTCGAACTCCCACGCAGAGACACCTTTCTCCTGAATCGCCAGGAATTGTGACAATGATATATCGGTTTGTACGGATTCTGGAGGATTCGCTTGTATAAATGCTGTTTCGCTGTTAGAATATGGCGCTATGACGAATTTGAGAGTAACTGAGTACATACCTTTTGCCCTCAAATACTCGGCCCTCTGCAATTCATCCATCGTCTCCAAGGCCTCGGCCTCTTCCTGCGCAAACGCTTGCTCATCGTCAAATTCGCCAGGCCGGCCTATCCGATCCAACAGAATGCGGCCGCGAGAGGTATATTTGAAGAAAAAGAAAATCGAAAGAACAAGTACCACAACGCCCGCGGAACCAAACGCAGATAATAACCCGATAAGGATGCCTCGGCCAGTTGCGCCGCCATCATTGATATTTATGACAATCGAGGTAGGTGAGCCATCGGGATGGGGCCTGAATGCGAGAGGGGGTTGTCCTCGCCAGCCATCCTGTTCGACGAAGGGAGAGGAGGAGGGGACAGAGGTCGGATCGGAGGAGAATGGCGCGGTGGACGAATGAAGGGAGGTTTGAAAGGTCATCGCGAGTCGGTCATATTGTAGCGATTTCTCGCCAGAACGCATCGCTCAAAGAATGAGCTCAACGGTGGGTAAGAAGAGAGGAGGTGAAGGAAGGACGAAGACGTCAAGAGGTGGCGAGAGGGTGATGAGCGGTTGCAGCAGGGTGAGAAGCCAGGGTGAAATGGCGCAGGCGGGGAGGCGGTTAGGCTAATCGATCGCAGAGAGACGCCGGGCTGGGTTTGGTAGTGTGGCTGTGATCAAGTCTGGGATTTGCCGTGAAATCAATAGGTGAAAAAGAATGCAATCAAGTGCAATGCCTCCAGAAGGACGAGAAGGACAAGACCACCATCTTGGTTTTGGTTTTGGGGGGAGGAGTCGCCGACTTGTTGGTCCCCAATGTTTTAGGAGGTGTTTGGGGGATGAAGGAGAGACGAGTAATGGAGAAAGAGATGGAGGTGGGAGGGTCGAGACACAAGGAACTTGCTTCTGGTGCTGAAACGCTGCCAGCAACAGGACCAAAAGAGCTTTTGGCTTCGTTGCTTCCGTCCCAGCCGTCACTCTTGGGTGTCTTTGGGGGGGCAACCTACGCCTACAGCACCCCCGCTCACCAACAATTGGTCCACAGCTCCGGGTATTCCAGGGGCTCTAGGGATGCCAAGCAGCATTGCTACAGTTAAAAGGCCTCAGACGTCACTGACTCCAGTGGCTCCACGACAACCCACAGCTTTTATTATAAGCATTATAGGCTCTTTCTAATGTGGAAATCGTTTTTCTTGTGTCGAATGAATAACGATTGATCTCCTATAGTGTATATTTTAAGAGTCCCTCGCTTCAGGTCTGGTTGCACATTCGGTTGGCCAAGCACAGTAGTGGTAACACGGCAATCCGACGAGGCTGACAAGCTGCCACTCCCTTTTCATCCAATCCATCAATCTAGATCTTGTTGTCCCTTTTCTTTGCTCTCCAGCCAGTGAGTGTGCTGCCGCCATCAATCTCAAGCACATTGCCCGTCATATGGGCCGAGGCTTTGCTGCTGAGGAATAGAACCAGGCCTGCAAAGTCAGATGGCTTGCCAACTCGTCCGGTGGGTTGTCTTTCGAGCAGTGTGTCCAGGTACTTTTCCATGCCAAAGTTTGTCATTCGGGAGGGGAAGACGCCCCTACGAAGTTTAGCATATAAGCGTGTTTGATATCAACTTGCGGAAACTTGTAACTTACGGGCAGATACAGTTGACCATGATGTTCAATGGGGCTAATTTGGATGCCTGCAGCTTGCTGAGATGGATGCACGCGGCTTTCGATGGCCCATCTGAATCGAAAATGTTAGCATCGCTTTCCAATGTGCACTCGTAGGGACCACCATACAGCTAAAGGTGCCGTGGCCCGGGGCAGATAGCCCCCCGTCTCCCGTTGTTGTGACGTCGGTCGTCTGGATCCCGGCCATGGAGGCGACGTTGAGGACACGCGAGGGCATGTCGGCATTGGTTCCCTTGAGCAGCAGATCGTGCAGTCCGACGGTTGTGTAAAAGATGGACTTGACATTCAGGGACATTAACTTATCCCATCCACTCTCGGGGAAGTCGTCATACGGAGCTCCCCACGAAGCACCCGTGTTGTTGACCAATACTGTCAGGCGGTCCGTTCGCTTCTTTACTTCTTTGACAAGCCCATCGCAGCCAGCCTTGTCCTTCAAGTCGGCCACGATATACTCGCACTTGCCAGGGCCCAGGGCGTTCAGTCGATCCGATGTCTTCTTCAATTCGGACTCTTTCCGGCTGGCGATAAAGACCCGTGCACCGTTCTGGACGAATCCTTGAGCTGCCATCTCACCCAGTCCGGTTGCTCCTCCGGTGACCAATACCACATGGTTGCTGACATCGAAAAGCGAGGAAATTCGGAGGTCTGCTGAAGAAGTCATGGCTGCTTCTGGTCTTTCTATCGTTTCTCACAGGTCTTGGATTCTCCTGGGCGTAGGGTTTGTTCAAAGAGGGCAGATCCTAAATAAGAGGCAGATATGGAGTGGTGAGTGGTTGATTATCGCCGCGGCAAAATGCCATGTTGGGGGTCGATCGGACACCTCGGTTGTTCCATTGCTTCCCCAGTTTCTTGGCGGTTGAGCCCAGACTGCGCCTGCATCGAAATGGCCCGCCGTACAAGATGCCACCATGCCAAGAGCCGTTGTTCCAAGACTCGTGGGAAAGACCAAGACTTTTTCCCTCATTATTCCGTCCCTCATCAGCCGACGGCAGCCCCTGGGGTTCCGGTTCTTTACGAAGATACTTGTACAAGAACCAAATCTTCTCCTGAGGTCTAGACTCTTACTCAAGTCTTCAAGTATTTTCTTCTCCACCACTCAGCAGTCACCACGAGTCACGCGATGCAGGTCACTGGAAATTTCATGCCACTACACCACTGGTGTCATGACTCATGGTGCCCAACCGGCCTTCTCGTCCGGTTGGTACACGCCACTCCATTTATGACTCTCACACCACAAGGGCAGTTGTGCCTGTTTGGACAGGGACGACACGCAGGCATACCCAACAAGTCGTCATGTTACCCTCATTCTGACTACCTGTGTTGGTTTCTCCTTGGAGTCAGATCTAGGTATCTCTCATGTGACTCACGCTAACTTACCTGTACCAATTATGTTGCCATCCACAAGGCTCATGGATCGGGCATATATACCTCGCTCTCGTGCTTCATACCACCTTCCCTTATTTTGATTGTTTTTACCGTTAAATCCTGTCCCGCTGGCACTCACTTGATCTCCCGACAGCTATTCTATCGCTCATCCAATCTTCCTTTCCAGCAAAGTTTCCAATGGCACACAAACACAATCGCAGGCGGGTTCGCCCTCGCAATCGCAACCATACCTCTCTAAACCCCATCTTTGAGATACCAGACGAGTTCCCGACACGATCAGATTCTCCCTCCCTCTATGCCCCTTCTATAGGCACAGACCTCGATCAATCCTTCGTACTCCGAGAACCACGCTTTGTGAATCCTAGCGTTGCCTCAAGAAATTGGTACAATCGATATGTTGCTTGGCAAAGCCGTGACAAAGTCCAAAGACGTGAAGCTGCCAAGATTGAGGCTGAGCAGATCAAAGTATTTGGAGGTTATCCAGGTGACGATGTCGGACTCTGCTACAAAATGATGGAAGTTTTCGAAGGCATGAATTGGATCGACGCGCTCGACTAGAAGGCGTCCAAAGCAGAAGATTTAAAAGAAGGGGATTGGCATCTCAAGGAGCTCTCAAGGCAGCATACCTGCCGAGAGACTGCATTACAACACGACTCACAGGAACGGAAACAGCTCAAGTTCGGCTTGTAGCAATGAAGGTTTTCCCAACCCCGGAAAAGAAGGGAATGGAATGGAATGGCTGGATTGGTCCATTTATGCTTGAACCCGTCACTGCTGAGAAATGTGTTACCGTGGAGAAGTGGTGACTGGTGCTCGCGCATTTGTTGAGGGCAGGGAGATGCGTGTCTATACCCCGCGCTTGAGCTCGTTGCCGCAGGATCGCTGCGTCGTTGACAGGAAGGAAATGGATGGTATTTCCACTCGTACTACTCTTGATGTACTCTTGACGTCTCGACTCATTATATCAATAGAGTTCGCCGCCTCTCTTCCGCTTCTTGCACTTCTGGGGTGTGGTGGCTGACCACTGACGCCACACACGCCACACCAGGTGGCGTGGAGACTAAAGCTTGACTAGAGCTTGGAGTTGCTTGTCTATCACTGTGTATCAGTCCGGACCATGAGGACGGGGAATGCCCCTCTCTTCTCACTCTTTTTGCGCCCACCCACCGTTACCATTACTGATGGGTATCTCGATCCATAGGAGACATCACAGTTGATCCCTGGCGTCATGGCGATTTCAAGCCACACCTAACGTCAGCCAAGCCACTTAGCATCGATTAGCGCGACACAAGATTTCCCAGTTTGCGCTTGTCTGGTTTGTCCACTGGCGATCTGCATGGCAGACTTCCACTCTGTGTGCTCACCGTCACCCGTTTTCGTGCAAGCGACGGCATCTTGCGTGCCTCGCTGTCCAAAAACAAGGCAAAGGCATCTCACTTGGGTATGGAAATGACATCCCCTAACATGCCCACACAATTTTCACTGCGTCATTCGAGTAGGAGGCGAGTTGAAATACTTCATTTTCACCTCACTTCTCCTCAACCCTTCCTCCTCCTCACTCAGATTGAGCAGGTTCGGTATTGAACGTCTGCAGTTGCTCGTCGCCAGGAGCGGTATCGTTTCCCCTCTCTATCTTTCCCTCAACTCTGTTCTTCAGCCTTACCCTTCTGCTCTGTGGCCCTCTTAGTCAACCATCACCCCTCTCCCACATACGTGATACCTTCAACGCTCAGGATGGGCTTCTTTTCACGACGAACCAACAATCCAGCTTCAAATGGCCATACCAAGAATGGCCACGCTCTTCGTCATGAAAAACGAAATCACCGGCCCGTCTTTGACATTGACTCTGGCGACTTCAACCGCAGACCAAGCTTCGGGCAATGGTAAGTCCTCTCTCCTCCGAACCATGTCGCGGAAGATCTGACAGAGGCAGGCTGAAATTCACATGGGTGGATATCTTGACCATGGCTGCCATGGGTGCCGTTGGCCTCGGAGTCTATGAAGCCAAACCTGCTCCTAGCCGCTCATTCCCAGTGACCTTTGCCGATGGAGAAATTGTCTATCCCGAGTTCGCCTATCCTCTGCGTCATGAAATCGTCCCAATCTGGCTCGCGGCCCTTCTTGCCTCCTTGATCCCAATCTTCATCATCCTGTGCATGCAGATTCGCATTCGCTCTTTCTGGGATGTTAACAATGCCGTTATTGGTCTTTTGTACTCCCTGATCGGAGCGGCGGTTTTTCAAGTGTTTATCAAATGGCTGATTGGCGGATTGCGACCTCATTTCTTGGCCGTCTGTGACCCAGACCCGGCGCTGATGGCGGCGCACCCTGGCCGAGGTTTCGAGAATATCATGTTCCAGAGAAACATCTGCAGGGGAGATGTCGACCAGATTGACGACTCACTCGAGTCCATGCCATCTGGCCACACTACCGCCGCGTTTGGCGGCTTCGTCTATCTCTACTTTTACCTCAACGCCAAACTCAAGGTCTTCAGCAACCACCACCCAGCATTCTGGAAACTCATTGTGACTTATGCACCCCTGCTCGGAGCCTGCCTCATTGGTGGTGCACTGACTATCGACGAATTTCACAACTGGTATGATGTCTTGGCCGGCGCGGTCATTGGCTCCATCTTTGCCATCTCGAGCTATCGCATGGTCTATGCTTCGGTCTGGGACTTCCGATTCAACCACATCCCCTTGACACGTCATACACCCTTCTCCTACGGTGCAGGTGCTGCTGGTGCAGGAGGATTTGAAACTGCAGTCTTTACTAGACAAGCTGGATGGGGATACGGAGAGCATTATGGAGGTGCACCCTTTGATGCTGCCCATGGTCTCAGAGGACAGGCGGCAGGGTTTGACACGAGTGCAGTGCAGCAGGATCGATACCTTCACAAGAATGAGAGAGATGTGGAGCGTGATGCTGGGCTTTACCCCACAAATGGAACCACAAACAGCTACGGCACTGGCGCTTCATCTGTGAGGGACCCTTTGCCGGCAGTGACCCATGGGGCACACCACAGTGGCCGGACGAGCTTGGATCGCAGACCTGTGCCTACTTCAGCATGATTTACGAACAAAGCGACGACATAAACACGATCTTGGTGGTTAGGACGCAGGAAGTGGTGCATTGGAGTACTCGTGGGGGATTCAACAGTCAACCAGGCAAAGCAATAGTAAACCTGGATAGGTAGCACTCAGCCAGGCATGTAATAATATACAGAGTAATAACGCGCAAGTTGTTAGTTAATTCATCCCATCCAATCCACGCCAGACCTTGAACGCTTCAAGCAAAGTCGCCTTTTGCTGCCGTGTTGTAAACGCCAGCTCTATATTTCCCGCTATCGTCCTGCCCTCGCGACACTCTTCCTCTGTGGCCCACACGTAGTTGACATGCTCGTTCGGATCTAGCTTTACCTGTGGTATGCTAGGAGAAATCCCACCCCCTTTTCCATCTCCGTCCTTTCCCCTGTCCTTTGGCCGCCCATCGTCGTCTTCGACGTCGTTGACACGGCCGCCCGCAACGTCGACCAAAAACTCAAACTTGCACACCCTCTTCCCGCCGCGCGTGACAAAGACGTGGCCCGGCGCGACGAGGGGCCCGATGCGTCTCGCCACCAGCCCGGCCTCTTCCCATAACTCGCGCGCGACAGCATGCAGAATGCTCGCATCCTCCGGGTCGCATGCCCCGCCAGGGGCTTCCCAGCGTAGGGGGGCCGAGTCGTGCGCGGCGCGCTGGACGAGGAGGACGCGAAGGGACTGGGTTCCGTTGCCGTGGTGGTCGGCGGCGGCGTCAGTGTCGACTATTGTGTCGACTGTGCTGACGGTGTCAGTTGGGGTAGGAAAGTGACAAAAGACAAGAGCCCCCACGGCGACGTATTCGTAATCTGGGATCCCTGAGCGTGTGGCCTGGTTGGCGATATATTTCTGGTACGGGACCGTGAAGGGTGATACCGATGGGTCTGTGGTGAATGTGAATGTGAATTCTGGGGTTGGCTTTGGGACTTGGCCGGCCATGGTTGTCTTCCCTATCAAACTGGTCTTCCTTGTGGACTGGTCGCTTTGATCAGCCTTTGCGTCCACGAGGGTACGGCGAGGGTATGGCGAGGCTGTTTCGACCCTGTTGGATTGACTCCCTCCAGAGGTACTTGGAACTCTGCAACTCACTTGAACTGCTCTACGAGGTGCAGCAGGGACCGAGCAAGATCTGGTATGAGGCGGGTGGCCCACTTGAATATCCTGTTCTCTACTTGTACAATGGTTCACACTTGTTCAGGTTGTCGGTCCGGGAACCCTTATCTTTCTTTTCTGTGCAAGACGCTCTGGTACTGCCAGAGTCTCAGTTTTCAGGGGAATCCGATTCTGTACTCGGTACTTGTATCTGGTCTCGGAGCGGAAAAACCTTGATCCTCACTACTACCCCTTGTTGACAACCATTAGGCCACAGCAATAGCAACTTTACCCACACTTACTGCGTTACCTACGTACCTACCCAGTCCAACACTCTCATCACGCACTTCCTAACCCTCTTACACATATCGACACCATTCGTTAGCCTCACAACGGGAGCCTGATCGGTTGAGCCTCTACCATCACGCCTCACCCAAGCGGATTTGCCATGCTGCTGCTGCCTAGCCGAGCGAACGAAGTCACTGCCTGCGCCAAATCACTGGCTCACCGGAGTCCGCGCGAGCGTCAATAGCCTTACGAAGCGAGGGGCATCGACTTCCCTTGGCAGCGTGTCGCACTTCTTGGTGCTCATCAATCCGGAAATGAGATTGTCGTCGTGATGTGCCGTTGCATCACTGGTTCCACCACACATCATGTATCTACTTGACACGAGGACTCTAGAATTGCATGTTCCCACTGGCACATATCCTCCACCATTACCTGGCCGCCCGCTCTTGTCGCGTTACCTATTCGCAGTTGCTCGCACGACACGCACGCATTAATTGAATCCTTCATGACGGGAAACATCAATTGAAGCTAAAATAGAATTATGTCTCTCGAAAAGACGCTGCGTAAGATCAACCTCGACCTTGAGCGCTAAGCATGGCCTTCTGCATTCTCCCGGAACCTCGAAAGTCATTCTTGGGACTTTCACTTCTTTTCCGGCTCATCGGTTGGCACAACGGCTCTTGCTTCTATTTCGTTCCAAAATTTCTTCTTCCAGGATGCCACCTCGGCGGCGTCTTCTATCCACACCCCATGCTCTCCTGAAGTGAGAGTTGGGAGTGGCCGGCCTATGAACAAAACGTGCTCCTCCATCACCTGTGTTTGCTTGTATTCAGCTCTCTGCAAGGCAGGCAAGCCTCACGGAACGGTGTGGGCGCACGACAAGATGGAGTGGTAGAGGGTCAGTAGCTCTAAACGTGAACAGAAGTATTTGGGAAGTGTGAGGCTAGTGAGGCTAAGCCAACGTTGGGCCAGGCTGGGCCGCGACCCCGTCGGAAAAGTTTAGCTAAGGGATTCATGGGTCGTCACACGTGACGACCTCTGCCATACACCACCAACGTCCTCGTGAGGGATATACACTTGTATATTCTAGCAAGGTCACTGACAATTTGTTGCCCACTGTTTAGGAAAAAGATATCCAGGTCCCTCCCTCCCTACCAATTATCCGATTGCGCAATGGCCGAACAGCCCCTGCCGCCAATAAACTCTCTCGCCTCCTTTTCATTGCTGACAATATGCGGACGTTGACCCGGACCCGGTGGAAGACTGTCCAGATCCATCTGCAAGACGTCGCTGGGATCGAGCACCACGACGTTCTTCCCCTCGACGACTAACCGCTTGATACTCTCGTGGATGACGCGGCGGGCGACGCGGTTGAGCGAGAAGGCGTCTCTCAGAGAAATCACAATGGCGCACGCGTCCTGGTGTGCCCCGGACCCGGGGTCCTTGGGGTCCGGGTCGCCGAGTTCGCGCACGATGGCGCGCGTGAGGCGCTCGGAGCCGGCGAAGCGGACGGCGCCACGGAGGGCGAAGATGACCACGCGTCGGTCGCAGTTGGGGTGGTGGGGTTCCTCCTGCCCCGCGACGATCTTGGCCACCGACGTGCTCACGCTGGCGCGCGCGACTTGGCTGACGTCCATCATGTGGAAGCCCATGTCGCGGGATAATTGCTCAAAGAGCGCCACGGCGCGGACGCTGTTACCTCGGTCGTTCAGTTTCGGTGAGAAGGCGGCGATGCCGACCTGTCCCGGTAGGGCGCCGATGACGCCGCCAGCGACGCCGCTCTTGGCTGGGATGCCGACGCGGGACACCCAGTCCCCCGCGGCGTCGTACATGCCGCATGTCGTCATGACGGAAAGCACCTGGCGGACACTGTCTGCGGGCATGATGGTTTCGCCCGTGACGGGGTTCACTCCGGCGTTGCAGAGGGTTGCCGCCATCATGGCCAAATCGCGGACGTTGACGTTGACGGAGCACTGGCGGATGTAGCCCTTGACGACCTCGGCGGGTTTGCACGAGATGATCCCCGCCGCCTTCAACATGTACCCGATGCCCATGTTGCGGTCGGCATCCTCAAGCTCGGCCTCGTACACGTCCTCGTCCACGTAAAGCTGTCGCCCCGCCAGCCTAGACAGAGTCTTGAGGATGCGGTCGACTCTCTCCTCCGCCGTGGCGTTGGGGTGGACCACGAGTGAATGCGCCGCAATAGCCCCGGCATTGATCATGGGGTTCATCGGTCGGTTGTTGCCCTTGTGCAGCGATAATTTGTTGAAGGCATCGCCGGACGGCTCGACGCCGATCCGCTCCAGCACATGTTCCAGCCCAGCGTCCTCGATTGCGATGGCGTAGACAAACGCCTTTGAGATGGACTGGATCGAAAACTCGACTTGGTCGTCCCCGGCTGAGTAGACGTTGCCATCTACCATGACGAGTGCCACGGCGAGCTTGGATGTGTCTGCATTTGCCAGCGTCTTGATGTATTGAGCCGGGGCGCCATCGTCGTTCGGTCGGACCTTCTCCAACAAAATATTCAGGTAGTCCGGGATCGGTGACTTCATATCTATCGGGGAAACTCTTTTGCCGTGCTATGCCGTGCGGTATTGTGGCCTCTTGTCGAAGCACGTTGAAGGGAAAGAAATGGGGCGTGGTGTTCTTTGTAAGTTTTATTTGTCAACCAAATCCCCAAGTCCCCAAGAAGCGCCAATACTTTAGAGTTCCTTGGTGGTTGCTATACGTAAGCGCGCGTGCTGGGCAGTCGAGTTGGCAACTTGGATCTTCTTACCACACGTGGACAATAAAGAAGGTGGATGAAAAAGTGCAAGTGAAAGTCATGTTGGACAAGTACCTTTTCAGCTCCCAGTTGCGTTGAAATGAGAGCTGAAAGCCGCCCGACACCACACCACGTGACGTCACATGACAAGTGAATAGATCTTTCACATACCTGTGCTTGTAGTCGGACATGTCTTTGAAGTCGCACAGAGGGTGTACAGACAAGCCGGAAAATGAATCGTGAATCGCCACATACTGTTGCCTTTGTGACTTGGAGGGTCTGCCCGCAGTAGTTGTCACAGTCCCTAGCTGGGTGCCGAGCTGGGTGCCTAGCCTCTTTGGTTAGGTTATGTCAGCTTCCCTTTACCACTTGCGGTATAGTTCCGGTGGGGACACGTACAGTACAAGTAGTTGTCCTCCTCTTGGTGTCTGACTATGCCCTGTGGCTATCCCTCTGGCCCCAAGCACCTTTCGATATTTGTTTCAGGTGAGCTGGGTCCCATTCTTCATGAAAAGGTCCGGAGAATGACCCAGGGCCACAGCTTCGCACAACCATAAGTTCACCTTGATACTCTCTTGTAGATATCTATATGTTTCGGGGAGTGGGAGAAATCTAATCTATGATTATCTTGTTTCCCTGCCGTTTGTGAATCCGGGGAAATCTAGTGTTTCACTTGGACCGAGGTTCCAGACTTTTCGCCAAAATGATCATGCACACGTGGGGTTTCCAACGAGGTGAAGCCAAGAAGCCGAGATGTCGAGATACCGGACTGCCGCATTGCTTTCCCCTTGGTGGTGGGGAAGACGTTGTTTTTTTTTCCTGGTCACTGGGAAAGAGGGCAAAGAGTTGAAGACAGTCAAGTTCAATGGAGTGAGGGAAATGTGCATGTGCAGAGATAGAGATGAATGGACATGACGACCGACCACAATTTTGTCATGCGAGCAGAGATGTCTCCTACAAGACAGAATTTTTTCTATGTCTTGTCAACCCTGTCCTCCCGGATCAGCTACTCAGCACTTCCCAAAGACTCAGGGCCCACAGGCGGACATGGCAAGTCCTTCTATACCTCGTTGATATTTACATATAGCACTAGCTAGCCTTGGCCCTTCCCAAGCCGACATCCCGGGATCCCGAGCTATAGTATAAGGATTTTGCAATGCTTTTTCGATCATTGTTGTTGGCGATGGTTGCTATTAGAGAGTGTTTTCAATTATGAGTGTACGGGAAAAGGAGACGGCAATCGTCACGGGCGGCTCCCGGGGTATCGGTTTGGCCATTGCGCGGAAACTCGCTTCGCGGGGGATCAATGTGCTCATTGCAGATGTCCGGGAGGAACTCGGCAGGGAATCGGCGGAGCAAATCACAAAGGACTTTGGTGTCGAGGCCGTCTTCATCCGGGCCGACATGCGGAGCGAAGACGACATCAAGGCCATGGTTGACAAGGCCGTGAGCCTGTGGGGGAGGCTTGATTGGGCGGCCAACAACGCGGGAGTGGGCGAGGCCATGGACGACAACGAGGACCATGTCACGAGGGAAGGGTTTGACAAGTAAGTTCATGAGATGAGATGAGGCCTCCCTCGTGGCTATGTCCCACAGTTCCTTACCCATCTCGATGTGGCGCACACCACACCGAGGGGGAAAGAGTCTATGGACCAAAAACAAAAAAAGGAAAAAAAAAAAAAAAAAAAAAAGGGGATGAGCTAACAGCTTTCTCTTTTCCTCCCATCTTTTCAGGCTGTACGAAATCTGCCAGCGAGGCGTCTGGCTCTGCCAAAAGTACGAGGCCGAACAGATGCGGAAACAAGAGCCGCGCGTCCCCGAGGGAAGCTACCTCAACGACAAGTCGTACCCCCAGCGCGGCGCCATCGTGAACACGGCCTCGATCTGCGGACGCATGACCAACGGGATGCCGGCCTACACGTCGGCCAAGCACGGCGTGCTGGGCATCACCCGGACGGGATGTCTGTTCTACGGTAAGCATGGCATCCGGGTCAACGCCCTCTCGCCCGGCGTGGTCATCACGCCCGAGTACCTCGACTGGAAGAAGGACTTTGTCGACGACGAGCGGTTTGCCGAGCAGGCCAGCGGCTATGCGAAGCGCTGCCCCATGAAACGGGCGAGCGATTGTGAGGAGCAGGCCAACGTGGCCAGTTTCCTCTTGAGCGGTGAGAGTAGCTTTGTCAACGGGGCCGATATCGTCTGTGACGGAGGTCTCACGGCCGTGTTTGACAGGTGATGATGGATGAGATTGGTCGGGCTCGACCTGGAAAATTCATGGGGAAAACTTGAGGCTATAGTCATATCATATTCCAATCGAGACATAGCCGTGAGGGGCCAAACGCAGAGCTTTGGTCTCTTAAGAGGGGCAATCGGTGGCCTGAACTAGCTTGCGATCGATGGACCAATCCACCATGAACCTTCTTCATCCTATGCTCGGTCCATACATGCTGGCTTGACCCTAGTCCTCCTTTTCGTGGGCAATCATGTACTAGCCTGCTAGGCATATATGGCGCGTCAACTATAGCCAACCGACAATCGACCGGTGGACAAAACACTCCTGAATAAATCTCAGTGCCCACGAGACCGTCACCGTCCGTGCCCTCAACCACTGCAGTTCGTGCTTGTCGAAGAACAGGTGGCAGAGCTCGTGCCCTTGACCCAGCGAAGAGGGCGACGTGGCGGCCAACACGTCGATGGCATCCGCATCTGCATCTGCGTCTCCCCCCCCGCCTCGGCAGCGCATGCTGGGGGAATCCGTCAACACTGTCGCTCCACTCGTTGACGTACGTCCTTTTTGCAGATCTTTGGTCAGCCGGTGAGGTAGCGAGCGTGTAAGAACATCGACGAGTCGAGTTACGAATTGTGCTCCGCTGAACCGACCCCGAAGGGTATGCAGGACCCGGAGAAGATTGGCGAGGCTCTGCATGTCCGTGGTTCTGGCGGCTTGAAGGTCTCGCTGGTAGATGTTCACGAGCAAGAGGCAGATGGGCAATGGGAGCCAGGTCGCACTAGAGAAATAAGGCGGGCGTCAGTATGGGTGGCCTTTTTGCGTGTCGTGGTGGTGCTGCTCTACTCAATCCCGAGGGACTCTCTTCCACACTTACATGACCAAAGGAATGCGTTCCCTTCCCAATACCTTGATCAAGGCTGCCGCCGTCCTCGAAATCTCATGGGGAGCGGCCTCTGTCTCCAGAATTGCCGCGAGATCGAGCCCCTCGCAGAGTCCACCAGTGGGAAGGCCGTCGTAGGAGTGAAGATGGTGAATCTGGTATAGCTGAATGACCAGGGCACTAGGGGAAGGAGGGGCCGTGTAAGAAACCGTTTTTAAGAAGCACGACGAAAAAGAAAACACCGACCGGGGCCGGGGGGGGGGGGGGGGGGTAGGGAAGGCCAAATGCAAAACTCACTGCCGAAGGATATCGAGAACCTGAACGGTTACCATATTCCGTTCACCCGCGCTGCTGTGGGCGACGAGACACTCTCGTCGGCTCTCATCCCACCTTTGAATCGCCTCGCGGATCCGGAAAATGTCGTCTGAACTGAACGGGTTTGTCGCGCGATCTCGAAACGCGCAGAACCGGGCCACAATGTCGCTGAGCTGGCACGCCAGCGGAAATGACCTGCGAACCATCTCGACGACCTCGACGTCGGTGTTTGGTGGGAAGGCGATCCTCGCGGCGATGGCTTTGACATGCACGCCGTCGTCGGCAACTGTATCGTCGGCGACGATATCGTCGAGGGGAGTGTGGAAGGCCAGAATTCGCTTCCTGATCAGGCAGCATTTCCACAGCAGGAGGATCCTCTTGCCGTCGTGGTGCTTGTCGGTCATTGATTCGCGCGCCGTCCGTGCCTTGCTCAGGGCCAGATCAGCCCAGTAGTGGTTGACCTCAGTCTCGGAGCTATAAGGGCCCCAGTGGCTTAGCAGCAAGCAGGTCTCGGCTTGGACAACAGGGTTCATGGTCTCGTCTTGATGGAAGTACCTCTAGAAATTTCCAAGTCAGTCGAGCGTCGACTGGATTGCAAGGGGTCCGATAACGCCTATAGAGATGACCTCTTTTCACCTTACCCTGGCTTGGTCGAAGAGGACGCTCTGACCTTCGTGGATGGATGAAAATGGTGTGCTCTCGAGCTGGGACTCACTGAGATACTACACTCAGATGCATCAGCGTCTCGGTGTACGACTGGGGGAGACATGACCGGGTTCCGGCCTTACGCCAAACGCCACGAAGATCATGGCGAGATGCCGCGCTTTGCCATCAGCTTTGTCGCTGTGCCGATTCTGGAGGGCTGGCTCATCGTCCCTGGCATCGAGGAATGGCCAATGCGGATGGAAATACTGAAAGTATAGGTCTCTGAGCACTTTCTCCAGCTCGCCGGCTTGGGGCCAGCCTGGGAACAGCGTGGGTAGAAGTGCGGGACAGTAAGGGTTGCATGATACAGTGTCCTCGCCCTGTTCACCCATTTCTTGGTTGGGAGGTTCCCAACGAGGCCAGCAGGTTTCCTCTGAGGCATAGCCGTCCAGGACAGGAGAGCTCGTCAGCGGACGAATCCGTGCCATGTTTCCCTGAAAACCCAGATCAACCAAGGATGGAGGCGTGCACTTACCGAGAGTCGCGGACGGAATGTCTTGTTCGTCCTGATTAAAGACCGTATCCCAGGCGGGCGACTTGGGAGCTAAATGATTTTCATTACAGACGAATAACTGCATCTCGTTGTCGAAGTCTTGCCCAGAGAGTTCGGTGCCCTGAAGGCCCTCGCACAAGAAGGGATCAATGGAATGAGACTCCATAGATTGAATTGTCGCATACGCCGCCGGAACTACTATGGGTCTTTTGCTGCGTCTATGGATGTCATGGTCTTGGGTCTTGAATCTGGCACTATAGAGACTCGGGAAACGCTGTTTCTGTCGATTTATGGGCTCTCTCCTAGACACACAAACCGAGAAGCCGGCGAGCCGTAGCCACTGTTCCTCACGTTTTTACACCAACGTAGCTAGCGGGAAGACCAATGTGGAAAGGTTTAGTGCCTTGCATTCCTGTATGGACAGGAACCAATGGACTGTGGCCTGGCATCTCTCGCTATTTATCTGTTCTACCAAGTATCCAAGCCGTTCCCTGGACCAGTTCTTCTATGGCCTGCTTCGCGGCCGGGAGGTCCGGGATCAGATGAAAGCCGTGGGGAACCATGTCGAACAGTTTGAACCGAACGGGCACCCTAGATCGGGCGAAGAAAATATATATATATATGATCAGTGGACCATCCGTACTTTGCTGCATAATCGCAAAATGGTGTCTCGGACGGATAGAACCTACCTGTTCGCTTCAAGGGCACTTCGCATGGCGATTCCTTGGTCACGGAGGGGGTCCCAGCCCGCGCAGACAATAACTGTAAACGACATTTTTCCCGTTAGAAATCTCCCCCTTGTTGCAGGTATTCCATCCCCCCCCCCCCCCCCCCCCCGAAAACAATGGATGCTCACAGACAGGGCAGGCGGGAAGGCTGTTACCGCCTCTTGGACTTACCCGTCGGCGGAAATGCGGCCAGATCTGGTGCGAGCAGTGGCGATACTAGCGATTGTCGAGTTCGCTCCGGGTGGTATTGATCTAATGAGGCCGTGAGTGAAACGCCATTTGCAACAGAGCGTGATCTCAAATCAGTGTTGAGGCGTGATGCTCCTTACCGAAACAAAAAGATAGAGCGTCTGAGCTCAGTAGCGGAGCGTTGGCGTGTTCTTCCCAGCTGCGGTTTGCAACAGCTCCGTCGTCGGGCCAGTGAAGGGGATCGCACGTCACGGGGACTGTAGTGTTCCTCGCGCGTGAGTCTCTTTTTGAACTCGAAGCGGAAGCCCGTCTGGGGATTGCTGGCTTGACTTGATTGAGAGGTGGAAGAAAAGGGCAGACACTCACTATTCAATACCAGTCCCCGTATTTGGAGTCCGGCCTCACCCTTCAGACTTCGATAGACTCCGCAGACCAGGTTTGCGCCCGCGCTGCTTCCTCCCAAGACGACCCGAGTTCGGTCGAAGCGATATTGATTGGAGTCGCGAAGGATCTATTGCGAGACAACTCAATACCATCCACGAGGAGAAGAGAGTGGTGTGTTCCTCGGTTGAGACAACTCACGGCTTGAATGCTGTCCACGCAGTCGTTCAACGGCGTCGGAAAGCGATGCTCAGGGCTCCTTGATCAGCCGTTATTTACAGAGACATCAAGAAAAGGCTGAAGAATGCCTACTCACAGCCTGTAGTGGAGGCTGACGGCTAAATATCCCAAGCGTTTGACGGCCTCCCTTGCGAAACCATCTTCAACCGAGAAGTCACCAGTGATCCAGCCTGACATGTTTTGATGGGGGTGGGTTTTCCCGTCAGCGATAGGTTCTTCGACCAAGTACCAAGACCATAGTAATAGAGATTTACCATCGAAAAACACAACACACGTATCCCACAGAAAGAAAAAAAGATAGACTTACCTCCCCCGTGAATGAGGATCAGCAGAGGCCGGGAAGCTGGCTTTGGAAAGACAGGCGCAGAGGCGGACGTCGCCGCTTCATACCAGAGCAGACTCAGCGGTGCCCCATCACGAGAAACGACTTTGCTCCATCTGACCTCGACGTCGCCGTCGCCCTGGGCTCCATTCGTCAATTCATCGGCCGACCGTCTGATTTTGCCAAAGGACTCGACATCTGGAAAATCACGAGGGTCGAGGGCTGGATACTTGTCCAAGGGCCAGAGGGCTTCATAGAGGTCGGGCGGTGACGGCATTGGACTTGTTGACGTTTCACGCATCGACAAAGTTGACTCAAATGGAACAGATCTGTCTTTTTAGTCTCGAGTTTTGAGATGTTTCTCCATGGTGTGGCCGCCTGTCAATGTCGAATGGGCACGTCCGGCCGGGGAGCCGAGATTCCGCTGCTGATTAGACATGAACCCCAGATACAGCCGGTCAGATCTGCCCGATCCAATAGAATATCTTTGACGTATAGTAATACCCCGTCGAATGACGTTTCGACTGTGGAGAACTGCTTCTGGGGCACTAATGACTGGCAGGTCATATTCACGTGGGTGCGATTGGGGGCTTCGCACTGACGATCCACGAGGAGACTGGCTGACATGGCATCAACGCCTTGGTTGTGAATCTGCGAGACGGACCGAGGAATAGGAAGTTCGAAGGAGTTCCGCAGTCAATCAAAACAAGCCAAACCAGCGTTGTTGAGACGGTGATGACAGCTGGTGGGGAGGCTGGTGTCAAAAGAACGGTCTTTCTCGGTCTCAACACAATAACCTTGAGCACTCTGTCTCCCAACAAATCCGCCAGGGCTCGAAGGGACGCGTTGACTATTTTACTAGAGAGAACCAGTGCCATTGTTATCCTCTGAGCCGTTCTCGTCGACGGGGATATAGATTATGCTTGGAGTTGTAGAGGCACTCGACTAGACGAGTAGTAAGCACCGTGAATGGCGGACACATCCCCTGAGACAAGTGTTACGTGTGACGTGTAGTTTTATGGGTAAAAAGAAACAATATGCTATCAAAGGCCACAACAAAGAAGAGACGAGCAAAGGGGTCGGATCCAAGTAATTAAACACTAGCGCAGGATGAGCTATGCAGGTAAATAGTCTGATTGCGAGACTGGATGCGATATTTCAAGCTCGGTCCGGAATTTCCTCTATCGGAGTGTGACTGTTGCTGGCATCCTTCTCTACCTAAAGCAAGAACATGATTGTGGTAGTAGCAGGCCTCGGAGTAGTGAAATAGGTGGTGAGGGAGACAATAAATTGCAGGTTTTGTTGTTGATGGCTCAAGATTTGGCTCTTGTTATAGTCATACGTGCAGATCGTGCAAAGAAGGTCAGAAAATGTGTCAAATGAGGGTCTCCGAGTAGCGGTCGCGGTGTGTCAACACTGTGTACCGAGGACTCGACGACGATGGAGATCAGCTCCATGTATTCACTTGCCTCGGGAACCGCCGGGTTGTGAAGGATGGCCAGGTACAAGACGTACAAAGCAAATGCAGGAAAAGGCTCAAGATACCTGGAATTGAATACAACGTCAGTCAAGCGATCAGCTGTTGGGAAGGCTAGGGAAATTTCCCCCGAACGGTAGAAATGCATTCATACCAGTAGAAGTTCGACACATCTTTGGGCAATGCCGTGATCATCCGAATCAATAGTGCAGCTGCTTCCCCGGTTTTTTCAAGATCCCGAGTCTCAGATGAAGCATGGCCCGGTAGCTGATCAGAAGATTTATGCTTGAGGCCTTGCACAGTTTTCCCCGCGAGCACTCTCATACCCAAGATCCATCTCGCCACACAAATCGACGAGTTGAGGACCAGAAGAGGTAGTCTCAGCAGATGAGACGTGTTGGAAATTTGTCGCGCTTCGTTGCCCGATTTGAGAAGCCAGTTAGCATCAAGGCTGTCACAGAATTTTGATATCTACGTAGAGTTAGAAAGATCCGGAATGAACACAATCGTGCTAGACCGACCTCTTTTTCAATCTCCGCAGTCTTTGACTCTAGGATCTCGAGCTCCAATGATCTTGCGGTTAGTTCGAATACGCGTTGCAGAATATGCGAAACTTCGATATTGGCAAGGAAGAGCTCTCTCTGTGGAAGTCCGAGAAGAGGATCATCCATAAAGCCACAGTCTTCAGGGTTCGAGAAGTCGGCTTCAAGGATATGCTTCGGCACTTGGACCTCGATATCTTCTCGGCGGAGTATGGGGGCACGGCCGAGGCGAAATGTCAACACTGTATGCCTCGCTGTTAGCACGAAAGCCATTGTAGTGTGACTGCCAGGATTTTCACTCACGCGTATCCAAGCAATACAACGTCCAGAACACGAGGCTGCGCTGTCTCAATTCTTCGTGGGAAAATCCCCATGCTCTTCGAGGCTGCAGATGAAGTCCAAGGGCTTGACTGTCGCGCACGGCACAGGCAAGGATGGTGTAACCCCAATGTGGAGAGGTTGAGTGGCTCAGGAAGAGGTACTGAAACCGAAAGTCAGTCCCACGTATTCTTCTCGTCCTGAAGTGATGGCCTCACCATAAGCGTCAAGGTCTGCACTTTGCGCAGAGACGACAGTCCAAGCGCTACCCGAGAGAACAACCCTAGAGCATTGCAGAAGAGGCCACAAGTCTGGTCGTCATTCGTACTGACACTAGCACGACTCCCCATGGCCAACACGATGTTGACGAGAGCACACCACGTCGGATTTTGAACATGTGATAACGAAGAATAAGAACGATTGAATTCGTGGATGAAGCTCTGCTGGTCGAGGACAGGAAAAGCACTTGAAAGATCAGCCTCAATAACTATCTCGAGAAGAGTTGAGTCTTATCCTTACCACTGCACTTCATCGAAATATGCTTCAAACATCCAAGAGTCAGCACAAAATGTGTGAGAATATTTAAGTTGGAGTCAACTTACTCTGGAGATATGATAGAGCAACATCATAAGGTGGTAGATAAGCGGCATCATAAGGCCGGGATGTGGACAGCACGTCATCAAGGGCATCAGGAGTCCACTTGGAGAGAAATGAGTGCATCTGGTCGGCGAAATAGGTCGAGGATGTTGCATTGGTAATCCATGTCTGGCCTATCTGTGTCCCAGCGACGAACTAGAGTGCAAGAAAGTGAGATGGTGTGACGCGCGTTGGCACCCAGGAAGGCCCAATCTCAGTAACTTACTGCCATGCTTGGCCCTGAAATGCAATGTTAGTAATTGTACGTGCCCCTAGGTCAGATAAGAAAGGGTCTTGACTTCATACCCATGTACTTGATATGGCCTGAAGCCGCTTTCTGCAGGCTGTGACCAACATCTTCTTCCAAATATGCCTCTCCCCAACGGCTGGGGCGGTGTCCTCTCGAACTGGTGGAGAAATACGCGTTATCGACATCGAGGCCAACTCCTCCCGGTCCGGCTTCAGAGCTATGCATCCTAGCGTCAGATGGGAAGTCTTCCGGCGTCAAATGAGACGCAAAGCTCTCGTCATTGCCCGGGGGCTGATCTCGCGTCGTTTGATGAGTCGTGGAGAAGATGCCGTTGAAATCAGGTGTCTTGCCGGGCAAAAAGTCGAGGAGCTGATCTGCCTCAAAGATTTGTGGCGTCAAGATTCCGGTATTGCCCAGGACCTCGTCCATTAGATCACAGTGTGTTGTGAAATCTTGGTACATATTGGGCGTTTGCCCTGGAAGATCGAGTTGGCCCGTATGAAGGAACTGTGTGCCTCCTCCTGGCGTTGGTTGTGGTGTGGTGCCTGTTTTTTCATGGCTACTTTGAGGATGCCTAGGTTGATGTTGTTGAGGCTGTCGAGATTCAACCCCTGACATTGCCATTTGGTGGGATATGTCCATTGGAGCTGAGTTGGCTGCGGAGGTCATGAGAAAGATATTCCAACTGTGAGGTGCAAGAGAGGGCACGAACAAGCAACTGAGGATGGACTAGGCTGTTGGTTTGAGGAACAGCTATGGTCGATGTTGACGAGGTTCGGACCTGAAGATGGTACCTCATTGCTTTCAAGATCGTTTCTGACGCAGTCTGTTGCTTTCTTCGAAGTCATATGTCGCGGTGCTCGCTGAGTCGCTCGGACAGCTCGGGGTAGATAGATACACCGGCTCCGGTGTAGCAAGCACTGAGAACATGCCGGACGAACACCGTCGCCTGCGCGGCGCAGCTGTCAGTTGGAGTTGTGAAAAGAAGGTGAAACACCACTTACACCGTACTTTCTTCTTGCGACACAGTTTACACGCCCTTGGGGTCCGTCTACCGAGACACGAAAGCAGACGTTAGGAGTTGATCTCACCCCCAAAAACAATGTACAACTACCGGATTCATTCATACCTGTGCGCCCAATCGGACTCGTCACCAGAAGCGTCATATGTTGGATTACCGGAAGCCATGGGTTAATGGGAGGATATTATGGCCAAAATTGCTGTTTTTATCGACACAGTGGTACAATTCTTCGAAGGGTTGATGAAGATAAAAATGTGTGGCTCGTAACTTGAAAGGATGAAGAGTTGCGGGGTAAGGCGAGGATTAGGCTAGTGGCCAGCAACACCTGGGGGGACGGAGGAGGGACCCTGGGGTCTGGGAGAGTGCCAAAGCATGGAGGGCAAGATTTCGGTCAGGCTAGTTGGCTAGGTGGCTAGGCACTTGGGAGATTTGTGGAGACGGGTATCTCCAGGTACTCGGTTACCACAGTATTCGATGATAGGGACCACGCTACAGGGCAATTACGGGGTTGTCTTTAGTTAAAGCAGGCGCCGCCTAGCGAAGTAGCATGGCCGCCAAGCCTCGATCCAGTTAGTGAAAGTTAGCTCCACCACTCGGCCTGAAGCGACAGTCTTTCTCGCAGTTACGATTTCCCCCTAATTCCTGTAAGAGGATTAGAAGTAATGGTAGAAGGTATCTATTAGTACTTTGATGTGTACGAGAATGATAACATACCGGCTGCCCAACTGCCAACTAATGAAATTCCAAAGACAAAAGTACCGGGTATCGAGGCGATTGGTGACGAAACCCGGCATTTCGGCAATCCGGAGCACAAACTCCTTCACCTCCAGATGCGCAGGTCTTTAGCGCACCAAGTTCGTCTGGGAAGATTCAGGATCGAGTTCCTAGTCCTCAGATCTCACAGCCTCATCCCTCGCCGCGTCTCCGAGCACGAGCAATACAGCTGAGATAGGAATCAAGGCCATGTTAGACGCTCACATCAATTACGACCAAGTCCAACTACGGATCAATGGTTATTGGTACGGCGACTCGACTTGTGGCCAGCGAGTCCTCTACCAGCTCCGAATGATGAAAATTCCCAACCACGACGTTTGACAAAAATTGCTCGACAGGAATTACTGGACTACATTTGGCTCAGCAGGCGGTACCACCCAGCGCTGTGCACTGTGTGCTAGCGGTACAGATGCACATTAGACGCCACGATGAAGGCCACGTGCGGTTGTGACAAACGCACCTAGTGCAACGCAATTGTTCGGAATTGCTAGCCGAGACTACATGGAAAGATCTGGCGCCAACGCCGCAGATTTTAGCAGAGATCGCCCGGATCAGCCACAAGTACTCGACACGAAACCCTTGATCGCAATTCACGGACGAATATAGCCAAGAAAGTATTCTCCCAAGACATGATTCAATCCAAGGGGCCGGTGCACACTGTTCTCGGCGAGCCATATCGCTCTCGCCGTGACTTTAGCATCTGAATACTGTCGTCACTCATCACCAGGCATGCCACTCAAATGTCGCATTCTGCGGCGAGGCGACAAAGCATCTCCAGCTCGGCCCACTCCGCTGCTGAGAGTCGATCACCCAAACAAAACTATCCACGCCTCTTTTCTTGCAGTATGGGACATTTTGGCTGCTAACAAATTGCGACGTTCATTTATATGGTTGGACGTTGACTCAAGCTATGACTATCTTTTGTTTTGATAGAGTTGAAACGCGATGAAAATCAGCAAAGTACCACCATTGGACTCATTGTTTTTCGACGAACGCCCTTGACAGTCGTCCTCAGACATATGTAAAGAACAAAAGACGACAGCCACACTGCAAAAACTTCTTGCCATATGCGGTTAGTTCGATCCGGCATCCCGGTATCTCGGCAGGAAAAGTGGAGAACGCCAGAGAAGCTCCTTCAAACGAGCCAATTAAAGCCCTCGGCATCAGTTCAAGCTTGGAACTTGAGTGGAGTGTAGATCCGAGAGGTACTGTGCTTGCTCTGTCTCTGTCATTGATGCAAACAAGATCAAATTCGAATCATAGCCGATAGCAGCTCTTACTTGTTGAAAAATCAAAAAACTCTTTTCATGGACCTAGGATTTGAAGAACAAGGCAAAAAGTCATGACTTTTCCACAGGCCTCATATTCCTTCATATCCCCTGATCAGCTCAAAGGGCCTCTCCTTCGATCTCAAAGGACATACGATTGCTGCCATTCCTATGGCTTCAGATCGAATGACCCACTCAGCTAAGCCACTACAACAAGAGGGGTGGCGGATGGCTTGATGTGCGAACATCTGGGCCGGTCTAGAACCACAAGTGAAGCGAGCGAGTAATATGCCGACAAGCACCCCTGGGATCACGATTATTCTACAATGATGCTCCGCATCGTCATAGACGTTTCGTCTTCAGAGACGCCGGCGCGCCGACATCAAATCGGATTTTAGACGGAGGTCGTGGCTTCGAGATCATGCAGGGCCGCATGGACCCTGGTGGAATCCATCATGCTCGTTAGTTAACTAGCGGAACATCTCTGTATACCTACCCATCTCTATAGTCAACATCCCGGTTGGAAATGCCGGGATGGGAGGATGGTGAGGTGTGCTTGACTCCGGATTACCGGAGTCAGTCGTTTCGCGTTGGCCGCGAGGCGATATCGACCAAGCTACACAGCTCCTTCGGATCGCCGGCCTAAACCAAGAAAACCTCGATACACAACTAACTTGCATCTCCAAAGCTATAGTGTGCCCGTAATTTTCTAGTCGTCTGTAATTGACACTCACCGGCGCCATGGCGATTCATACAGCGTTGACCGAAGCACTCGGAATTCAGGGTGAGCTCTCCCGACCGTGACCCCTCCACGATATGGGAGGAGCCACGACTAACCATGTGACAGTTCCTGTGGTGCAGGGAGGCATGCAGTGGGTTGGATATGCCGAATTAGCGTCCGCAGTCAGCAATGCTGGAGGTCTGGGAATTGTGAGTCCAAGGACCGAAGCCACGATCCATATTAGAGATACACCTACTGACAACATGGTTTAAAACGACAGCTCACGGCGTTGACCCAGCCAAATGCAGGTAATAGGCACCACTGCCTCATGTTTCCACCAGGGTCTCGGTGGTGTTGTTGATCAAACCTGAACAGAGGCGTTGCGAAGTGAAATCCGAAGATGTCGTACCATGACTTCGAAGCCGGTAACATTGTCGCCGATGTCCCACGGGCATGATCATGGCTCTGACCAGATGGCAGTTCGGGGTCAACATCACTCTTCTGCCAACCATGGTACCCCCGGACTACCGGGCGTACATTAAAGTCGTCGTGGAAGAAGGGATCCGCGTCGTCGAAACCGCGGGCAACAGTCCCGCAACCGTCATCAATGCCCTCAAGGCCGCCAACATGATCGTCATCCACAAATGTACCACGATCCGACACGCCCTGTCCGCGGTCAAGCTCAACGTGGACTTTCTCTCCATCGACGGGTTCGAGTGTGCCGGCCATGTGGGAGAGTCGGACATTACCAATTTCATCCTGCTCAGTCGGTCTCGACAGACCATCAAGACCCCCTTTCTAGCGTCCGGGGGTTTCGCCGACGGCCAGGGTCTGGTCGCCGCCATGGCGTTGGGAGCAGTGGGGATCAATATGGGTACCAGATTTATGTGCACCCTGGAAGCGCCGGTGCACATGAATGTCAAAAAGGCCATTTGTGCCGGGTCGGAGCACGACACGGAGCTCGTCATGCGCAGATGGACCAACACCTCTCGGCTGTACAGCAACAAAGTGTCCAGAGAAGCGAGGGAGATTGAGAAACACAGTCCGACGGGCAAATTTGAAGAGATCGCTCCACTGGTCAGCGGCAAGCGGGGACGCGAGGTCTTCCTCAACGGCGATATCGACTACGGGGTGAGTTTCTATTGTCCCGCACCTGGGCAGATCATCGGTGAAGCGCTGAGTCGCTAACGCACAAGAAACAAAAATAACAGGTCTGGACCGCCGGCCAAGTCATGGGAATCATCAATGATATCCCTTCGTGCGAGGTATTGCTGAGACGGATCGAGAGAGAGGCCGAGGAAAGCCTTTATCGGATCGCTGCCATGGTCCAAGTCAAAGACTGCCCTTCAGGCGACAAGCACGATGCGTCTGCTACAGGCACGATGGTTAGTAAACTGTGATATGGGTTATAGAACTTCTCCACCAGTCAAATTTATAGTATTTTCCAAATACAACCATAAGAGCTAAGCCAACTGGCTTCGGTCGGCCCCCGGGTCGCATTTCTGGCTATACCATGTATATGTGTGTGTATATATATATGCCAGATTCTAAGATATCGCAGTCCAGCATCGCAGGCCTTCTTTGCAGAGGGAAAAAAGAAAAACAAAAGGCATGCCTCCTGATTGATGGACTCGAGAGGATACTAACAGTTTATCGTGTCGTCAGAGCCTGGGTCCCGCTGGTGGAAGCTCAGGCAATACCTCCTCTGGCTCCTTGTATTCTGTATCTTTCAGACCAATGGCACTTTCACCTCTATTTGCCACCCACGGGCCCTCGTAAATCTTCTTGCTCCCGATGATGGGCGCGTCGTCGAACTGGCGGACATAGAATGCCAGGTCGGCTTTGGGATCGACGTCGTCCGGAGCCAGTCCGTTGCCCAAGAACGACCACCGATTGTCGTAGAGATATGTATAGTCCCAGTCCTCGTACCGGGGGTGCTCGACGGCGCGCAGATAGTGGATGGTCGACCCTGTCCACACGGCCGAGATCTTGTTGTTGTGCCGGAGCTTGTACCACGATTGACAGTCTTCACTCCACACCGTCGTCTGGAAAAATGTGTCTTTGAATTTCATAAACTCATCCGCGGCCGCCATCTTCGGTGTCACCGTCCTGTAACAACGAGTTCATCGTCAGCGCGGTGCTCATGTCATCGTCACCGAAAGCAGAAGACGGGTCGTTTGACTATTTTCCCGCAATCCATCCACTTCTCTTTCTTACCTTATGTCTTCTGTCTGCATTCGGTAGATGAATTTGCAGATATAATCGCCCTGCGCTTCGACCGCGCACAAGACCGGGCCGTTGCCGATCGGGCAGTTCGGCCCCAAGAAGGTGAAGTAATTGGGGAACTCGGGAACGGCCAGTCCTAGATACCCTTTCGGCTGATCACTCCAGACGTCACGGAGATCTTGCCCCTTGGGTCCTACCACGGGATACTTGGGTTTGAATGACGTGTCGAACCCGGTGGCACAGATGATGATATCCACGGGAATTTCACGACCACTCGTGGTTCTCAAGCCCGCCTCAGTCACTTCAGCCAGTGCATCGTAGATAAGCTCGGTCTTGGGATCCTGCAAGGCCTGCAGGTACCCAATGCCCGGGGTTAGACGGCGACAGCCCAGAGGCCACTTTGGAATGAGCTTGTTCGCGAGGTCGAAGCTTCCCAGCTGCTCGCGCATCTGCTCGGTGAACTTTTGTTTCGCGGCTCGGCATTCGGGCGTGTTCTTCAAAAAGATCTGGAAAAAGCTGTTGTTGGTGGCCTCGATGCGCTTTCGAAGGAGCAAGTGTGTCTCTGGATGGTCGGCGAACTCGTTCTTCTCCTCCTCCGTGAATTTGCGGGGCATGCTGTTCCCAAAGGGCGTCACGACCCAGGCAGGACTGCGGATGACATGGACCACGCGGTTTACCTGGGGTAATATTGCCGGCAAGATCTGAATCCCCGAAGACCTAGAGCCATGTTCAGGGCCGTGACATATGAGGGCATTATCAATACCGGCACTTACCCATTGCCAACTAGCCCAACGGTTTTCTGGTCAAGGTCGACCTGCGGATCCCAATGCGCACTGTGCACTAGTTGACCCTGGAACTTGTCGAGTCCTGGAACATCAGGCCATTTCCAGCTGTTAAGTACGCCAGTCGCATTGACCAGAATATCGCAGACTGTCTTTTTTGATCTCCCAGACCGTAAGTCGTTGGTGGTCACGGTCCATGTAGCGCCGACTTCATCCCATTCACACCGTGTAACCGCATGTGAAAGTTGAATGTAGCGGTCCAGATTGTATTTGTGACAGAACGATTCAAAGTATCTGTGTATTTTTGAACGAAATATACGTGAGTACATTGTCTTCTGCTATATGGTTTGTATTGCGTGGATGGATGCGGGATTCATTACCCTTGAATCTCTTGAGACGTGGAATACGTGCCCTCATAGTCCGTCTTGGGTTCGAAGGAATAGGTATATGTGTGTGAAAAGTTGTCACAGGCGCATCTGCGTCAATTTAGTATCACAGTTGCGGAAGGCATATAGAACTGGTATGCTGACCCTGGATAATTGTTCTGCAACCCCGAGATTGTCAGCCTTGTATTCGGGAGACTTTGGACCGGCTACCAGGGATACGTTGGGTGCACGTTCTTGTAATGGCAGCAATGCACTTCCCATGACATATCCATGCATCCCCAAAAGAGACTGATGATAAGGCATCTGGGGAGTGGTCAAGACTTACTTCCCACCACGTCCCTCCCACTCCTGCTCGAAGGAGCCACAAGTCAGTCATGATACCAAGGTGCAACAAACCATAACGCGAGAGCCATTGAACCCACCTTCGTTCTTCTCAAAAATGGTCAAATCGACATTGATGAAGTTCCTCTGGATCTTGTAAGCGAGCAAGAGTCCAGAGGCTCCGGCGCCGATCCCAACGATCCGAAGCCGTCGGGGCTGCAGCGCGGGACGCTTCATGTATTCAGGGAGGTTCTGCGTGTCCATCTTGGCGACGAATGAATGGTAATTTGACTGCGCGGTAGAGATATTGGTTCAAGGTGCCAAATTTATGGTCTCTCGTTCAAAAGTGGCGGCAAATGCCAATGCCAGTCGAAGCATATTCCTCCGGTTTGCCGGGTGATTTCCCTTCCTTCCCACGCCACACGAACGCGCGCTTAGACGGTATCTGGGAAATGGGCCTACGGCTGCTCGATTTACGTGGCATTCAGGTTGACTATACGGACAAATTGGAAGTTTGTTGAAGGTAAGGAACGTAACGATCTCACTATACAAGAACTAAGTGTTAAACAGTATGCAAAAGAAGAGGGTCTAGTGCCCAGACTTTGACCTCCTGCTTCCTCTACCATCTCCTTTGAAACCTCCCTGCGATGACTCACGTTTCTAATGCGTCAGGCCTGGAGAAAGCTGCCAGTGATCTAGTGAAAACCCCTCATCCCTCGAGTTCTTTGTGTATCCATTCCCCTTAGAAGCAATCGTTATCACCACACCCCGCGCTGTTGCCACGCGGCCGGCTCTACCCTGTTTGTCGGTTCTCCGGTATCTCGGACGAACCCTCCGCCTCCATGCGCTCTGATTTGCTGCTTGGCGGCAAAGTGGTCTAGGTGGAGTGACATCGGACAAGGAAAAGGGGCTCGAGTAGTTAGTCTTGGTTTCCTATATTACCAGGTCGTCTAGAGGTGCCTATAGGTCACTTACTGCCCATTGTCTAATCATCACCTTCTGTCATATCCAGAAGCCATGGGGTCGTACGCCGAGCCGTATATGGTGCCAGATCGCTATCACTCTCAGATAACAAGGCCATTGAAAGTCATATGTATTGGTGCCGGGATCTCTGGACTATGTCTGGCTTACAAGATGATCAGAGGCTTGGAGAAGTTCTCCTTGACCATATACGAAAAGAACAAAGACATCGGTGGAACGTCAGTATTAAGTGCCCCATTATTCCTTGACCATATGCTGACTATCTACCCTGTAGCTGGTTGGAGAACAGATACCCCGGATGTGCTTGCGACGTCCCGGCACACATTTACAGTATGTCAACGTGAAACAAGTCTTCTCATCCACATCAAGCTGATCACCATAGCCTTCACATTTGATCCAAAACCCGACTGGTCCGAGTACTATGCCGGGGCAGAAGAGATCTACGAATACTGCCGGGGTATGATCCCTCGAGACAACTTCGGATCTCAATGCGTGATGTATTGACACCCTCGAAGATTTTTATCAGAAGCACGACTTGGCCAAGTTCGTCAAGCTCTGCCATGCGGTCAAAGAAGCTCGCTGGGACGAGGCCGAGTGCAAGTGGAAGGTTGAGGTGGAAAACTCTGAGACGTCGCCCTCCACGATTATCACAGACGAATGCGACGTGCTGATCGATGGTTCCGGATTTCTCAACACCTGGACCTGGCCGAAAATCAAAGACTTCGACTCGTTCAAGCTACCTAAGGTGCATTCTGCACAATGGAACCCCAATTTGGATTACAAGGGCAAGACGGTCGGAGTCATTGGCAACGGATCAAGTGCCATACAAGTGAGTGGTTACGTCTCCGAAGAAACCCGGGAACCAATATTATTCTAACGTGCAACATCAGCTTGTCCCAAAACTGGCGAAAGGTAGGAGAAACCCCTTCTGGACCATTCTGATGTTAAATACCTCCCAAGGGGACCGGGTTTGGGTGCTGACAGCCACATCCAGAAGTGGCATGCCTCAAAGTCTTCATGCGCTCGCCAACGTGGATCTCACCGGCGCTGGGCGGCGGCGTGGCTCTTCAGTTTCAAGACGAAGTCGGACACAATGGCCAGACGACTAACCTGGAGAACAAGCACGAACAGTTCACCTTCACCGAGGAGGAGAAGAAGAGGTTCCGCGACGACCCCGAATACCATTTGAGGTTCCGAAAAAGAATCGAGGCCGAGTTCAACACCATGGCAGATGCCTTTATATATGGCAGCGACGTCCAAAAGCAAATGTTCCAGACAATGACTCAACAGATGAAGGCGCGTATAGGCCCAGGACACGAGGACCTCACGGCGAAGCTAATCCCGCAATGGGCGCCGGGGTGTCGCAGACTGACTCCTGGGGATGGTTACCTAGAGACGCTGGTCCAGCCACACGTGCAGCCCGTGTTCGGGGAGATTGGCCGTCTAACGGAAACAGCAGTGGAAATGGCAGATGGGACGCAACACGAGGTTGATATCCTGGTAGGTCATCTGTCTGTATGTATACCACACCTGAAACACGCCGCTCACTGTGCATTATCGGACAGGTGTGTGCTACGGGCTTCGACACGTCGTTCATCCGAGCGTTCCCAATCATCGGACGCGATGGACTGAGCATGGAAAAGGCCTGGGCCCTGCGCCCAGATGCATACCTAGGCATTGCTGCGCCCCATTTTCCAAATTATTTCATGTCAACGGGACCTCAAGGCCCGTTGGGGAATGGGACCATCTTGCCTGCGGTAAGCGTCCTCCTCCCTTCTTTATCCCTTGAGAAATAGAGAAACCCTAACGACTGACAACACATCCCAGATCGAAACCGCATGTGAATATTTTGTTGCAGTCATGAAAAAGATGCAAGAAGAGGGCATTAAATCCGTGGAACCAAAGAGATACATGACGACCAAGTTCCAAGAACACATGTCGGCTTTCCACAAAAACACCGTCTGGTCGCAGCCATGCAGGTGAGTGTTGTACATATCCCGGGACCTCACTCGTTCCTTTCGCATTGGTTCGTTGTGGGAAGGAGGAAAAGGAGTGAACATTCAACTGACGCAGTCCATTTCTACCGCAAGATCATGGTACAAGAATGGCACGGTGGATGGGGAACCCCAGCTCTGGTGCGGCAGTGCTCTGACCTACGTCAAAACCATTCGAACTCCACGCTTTGAGGATTACGACATGCAGTATGAGAGTTCTAATCCTTGGGCGTTCCTCGGCAACGGTAAAACGAGAGCCCACTACGAGGCCGCCGAAGGTAAAGCAGTTATCAACCAGCTGGCACCATATATCCGGAATGATGATACACCATGGGCTATTTAGAAGACGGGAGAACCTTGAACAGAGAAGGCGAACTGGGAATGGCTCTGGGCACATTCTTCAGAGAATCGATATCTACTATCACCATGTAACCCAAACCATATACAGAACATGTCTCGTTGATAACAAGCCCGCGGCGACTATCCCGGTTTGAAGCTCTCCTAGTTAAAGTATTGCAATCGCATTTGGAGGTGAGCCTACGCCACCCATGATGTTCAGCGGGGCTGGGGCCAGAGCAAACGTCCATTTATTGAGTCGAGCACAGGCGACGCTCAATTCCTCGAGATTCCAGAGCTCTCCTATCGGGATTCCCGCGTGCGGCAAGAGCCAGTTATGCAGCATACTGCCATCCGAAGGGGGTGGAAATTCTGGTAAATCAAGAGACACTCATCAGCACGGAATAGTCAATCTTCGTTTGCAGAGGAGGGGGGAAATCGATCCATGACTTGTTTGCCTGTATGTACAATACCTTCAAAGGTCAACCCGTCGCCTGCGACCGCCGCGAACCGGTTGTTCCATATCCATCGCCTCGCAGCCTCTCCAGCCCGCACGCCAAGTTGATTGGGGCCGGCGAGCCCCTCAGAACGCGCGGGCTCAGGGGTATCACGATACCACTTGACCAAGCCAGTCCGGATGATGAGGATATCTCCGGGGCGGAAAATCACCCCGGCCCATTCTCGGACTTGTTCGAGGTCGTCGACGGTAATGCCGTAGGCGGTGACGGGAACAATGGCAGGTTCGCCTCGTTGTTCCCGCCAGCGAGCCCAGTCGATGAGGACACCCCGGCCAAAAATTCCCTGCTTGCACCAGTCTGTTGAGTTAGGAAAGCTCCCAGCCACGATCCTGCTACACAACCAATGAAACGAGCTTCCCACGTCGGGTGCTGCACAGAAGTCTAGGGATGGACTTACGGTGGATGCCTAAGTCTGCCTTTTGGACTTCAACGTCATCGTCGTGCTTGATACCGTTATAGTAAGTGCGGGTCTTCTGATGGCCGTAATGCAAGAACCCATCCCACTGTGATCCAGACTGGGTGTTGAACGAGACTTCATCATCATGCCCGACGAGTCCTACCGTGGGCAAGTGGTCAATGTAAGTATGTTCGACCCCCTTTCGGCCATATGCCCGCGGACCCAGTTCACTAGAGCACCAATCCAACTGGAAAGAGAGGCCAGCCACGACTTCTCTGGCGGCGGCAGTCTTGGTCTCGGGCGTGAGGTGATTCAGCGCTGTAGAAAGAAGAAGGCAGGACGTGAGCAAACCAGTCAGCATGCGACACTCGTAACTTCTTGTGAGTGAGTGAATGAGCCACTCAATCGTACCTCGCAGATGGTCTTTTTGCCCATCCT
The DNA here is from genome assembly GCF_000835455.1 of Fonsecaea pedrosoi CBS 271.37. Classification (NCBI taxonomy): domain Eukaryota; kingdom Fungi; phylum Ascomycota; class Eurotiomycetes; order Chaetothyriales; family Herpotrichiellaceae; genus Fonsecaea; species Fonsecaea pedrosoi. The sequence continues at coordinate 863,950 of NW_013550615.1, read as the reverse complement.
TGTCGAAGATGCCCCAGGCTGACCGTGTTTGGGCCTCTTCGTTGTACGGTAGATCATCATAATCCGGCACGATTACTCCGGTGTGAGGAACCATTTCTCCTTGTCTGGGGCTTTTCAGAAGGCACTAGTGGGTGAGGTACATGGATGAGTTCTCATCGATAACACATAGAAGTAGGTGGATTTCGGTGTGTGTTTTCCTTTTTGATCAAATCGACTATGATATCAAACTCCCAAACTCCGGAATGCCGAAGTGAGAAGCCCTACTCGTGTGCTGGTGCCTCACGATTCCTCATCGAATGAACGGACTTCAAGGGGGAATCTCGATATGACAGTAAATGTGATTTACTCGAGGGAATCGCTGCACAGCCTTTGCGGTGGATTGTGTTGCACACGGTTCTTATGCACAGGGGAGTTAGGTCCAAGCGCTTGAGGCACTGTTTAACTCAGGTCGAATCGTGATGCCATGTGCCAGGGAGAACGAACTACGAGGTTGCATCATATATATACCCTAGCTTATCTAGGAAGGTCAGCCGTCGTTAACTCGCCACCCTAGCCCCTTTAGGCATGTCACATCTCGCTATGGTTGCGCTCCCCACCTATGAAAAGCTGCACTCATCAAGTGTCCTATGGCTCGCACTGGAATCGAATCTGGCAGAGACATACCACTTCGCTGTGATATATCTACAATTTAGCCTGAGGCGACCGGGCACCCAGTTCCTGCCTAGCCACGTGGAATTCGCGGAACAGCTAGTCGGTTCGATCTTACTGCATACCAATCCGGGTTTTTACGACGTCCTTCCACTGCTTATTCTCTCCCTTACCTCAGTGCTGCAGCTGAAGCTTGTCTGTCCCACGGGCGATGCCCAGCGACCACAGTTGTGTCGACCTGGATGGCACAGTCGATAACCTCGAGGGCCGTTTGAGGGACTTTGACATGGTTCGTCCGTCCAGCGAGCAAAAGTGAATCTCAGGTCCACCAGGGATCCTTCCAACCAACCACGAGGATCTGACTGGCGGCTGGCAGATCTCCGAGTCTCTTGCTTGCATTCCCCCAGTATATGTCCCGAACTACCGAGCACCCGAATCCTGAATTGTTTCTCATATCCAGCCACCGCATCGCAAGGAAAACATCTCCATCAAGTCATTGACTAGGTCGCCGTGACATGTACCGAGTACAATGTGTTCTTTTGCATCTTTTGAAGCTGAACACCGTGCGCGAACAGTCTCATAATTCTCACAGGGTATTCAGGAAGCACACTGGTGAGAGAATTGGTGTGACGGGATGGGATGTACGGGTGTTTCCGGATTACCGAGTCCTGAGGCTCTCCATTATCATGATAATACCATATGGTCTCAGCCTTGAAACAGCCGCCGTTCCAGGATATGCCATCACGATAGCCCAGGCCGGCCAAGATGACCTATAAATCAAAATTACCAGCAGTCACATGTATGTTGACCGTCCACGCCCAAGGAGACATACTCCGGCGCCGTCGTGTATAACCTCGAGCATTACTAACACTCTTCCCCCTGCAGGTCCAGAAGACGTCACGGTCTGGTCATGGCTTTTCGACTCTCCGAGTTTCCAACAGGCCCAGAATCGAGGCGTCACGAACGCCGTCTCAGGGGATCGCATAACGTTTGCGGAGCTCAAAACCTATGCCGAGCAGCTTTCCGTGGCTCTGGTTAGAGACCACGGGCTCCGACCTGCCGAGACGGTTTTGCTGATGAGCGGGAACAATATATGGTATCCTGTCGCCATGTTCGCGGCATTAAGAGCTGGGGCCAGAGTTGCCGGAGTAACACCTGCATCGACAGTGGAGGAACTATCTCATGTCCTTCGTCTTTCGCACGCCCGTTACTTCATGACGGTCCCAACCTCCGCCGCGGTGGTGATGACTGCGGCACGAGATGCTGGAATCCCGCTCAGCCGCGTTTTCCTCCTCGAAGGCCGCCACGGGGATTTGGTCAACATCCATCGTCTCATTCAGACGGGATCTGAACTTGCCATGACACCCTTCAACGAACCTTTCAAGATCCCCCCCGGCACGAGCAATCGTGACCTCTGCGGATACTTGAGCTTTACCAGCGGAACGACCGGTCGACCCAAAGCCGTGAGTAGAAACCCCTTTCTTCCCTTCTTCAGTTTGGCGATTATCATGACGACGGAGCTGATTGATGCCATCCAGTGTATGATATCACACCATAATGTCATTGCTCAGTGCATACAGATGGCTCAAGTGACCAGTCCCGACAGCGACAAAGCGCTTGCCATCCTGCCTCTTTATCACAGCAAGTCTTTTTTTTTTCTTTTTTTGGCATAGCCTCATCTATTAACATCGTCCTGTCAGTCCGGACGACTAACACTGCGAGTAGTTACCGGTCTTGTCAACCTGTTACACCTTCCCATTTATCGAAACGCCGAGATCCTCATGCTCCCCAAGTTCACCATGGAATCGATGCTGGACGCGATAGTCAAGTATCGACTGACCGAGGTGCTGATGGTGCCCCCGATCATCGTGCGGCTTCTTCAAGAAGAGCCCATGGTCTCACGATATGACCTGAGCTCCATCCGCAGGTTCACCTCGGGATCGGCGCCTCTACCCGAAGACGTGCTCGGCATGTTGCAGGATAAATTCCCCAACACCGGATTCAAGCAGGGCTGGGGGATGACCGAGACGTGCTGCTGTATCACGGCGACGGACCCGGCGCACTACGACTTCAAATATGCTCGCACCGCGGGCGTGATCCTTGCGAACACGGAGATCAAAATCCTTGACGAGAACGGGGCCGAGGCCGACGTGGGCGAGATCCTGGTCCGGGGACCTCAGTGTACGATGGGCTACTTGGACAATCCGGAGGAGACGAGAGGCACGTTCTTGGCAGACGGTTGGCTCCGCACCGGCGACATGGGGAGAATGGACGCTGAAGGCTGCCTGACCATCACGGGCCGCATCAAGGATCTGATCAAGGTGAAGGGCGTCGGCGTTGCGCCCGCCGAGCTGGAAGACGTTCTCATCAGCCACCCTCACGTCCAGGACGCGGGAGTCCTGGGAGTCCCCCATTCCTACAAGGGAGAGGTTCCATATGCGTTCGTGGTGCTCCACAAAGACGTCCAACCCAGCCGCGGCCTCGCTGAGGAGCTCATCCAGCATGTGCGTGCGCGGAAATCCCGGCCAAAGTGGGTGGTGGGAGTGTCCTTTGTGCAAGCGATCCCTCGCGGTCCCAATGGCAAGATTTTGCGACGGCAGATGCAAAAGTTCAAGCCTGAGCTCAAGCTGTAGCTTTTCGGGGGTATTCATTGGTATTTTTTTCTCACTCAAAAAGCATAGACTTGCACAATTTCCTATTCATGCGCTATAGACCCCCAGCCTCGCAATATGTAGGACGTAATCGGATTCGGGATTTTATATACCAAACCAAGACTCGACCATGAATTGGACACGGGTCTTGTTGTACATCGTCATCCTGTACCCGGGCTGGAGTTTTCAAAACATGTCTGGACGCGTTTTGATGTGATAGAAAACTGCTCCAAACAAAACGACCTTTTCGAGGGTTGCGCTTAAGACTCAATCTTGAAAAGTGTCGGCTGTAATATATGCGGAACCTCGTCAATTCAAGCCTTGACGACGACCCTAAACCCGGTCTTGGACAACCTCGACAGCCACACAAACACTGTGCCACCCATGATCATGGCCCCCGCGTACACCTTGGCGGCGTCGTACGACCCGCCGTGCATCTCGATGATGGCACCCATGACGGGCGGTCCGACGAGCGACGAACACGCCATGGTCAAAAACATGACGCCCATTCTCCCGCCAAACCGGCGCAGGTCTTCCGTCATGCTGGCCACTACGGCCGGAGGCGTGGCGATGACGGCGCCGGAGAAGAACCCGTACAGAACGGTGATGGCGAGGAGGCCGCCGAGTGTGCGGCATGGGATCCAGACGAAGACGAGCAGGGCCGTCACGAAGAGCGAGGGGCCTTGGATGTTCAACGGCCCCGTGTAATCGGCGATGAAGCACGGGATCAGACGACCCAGGATGCTCGCCGCGTTCAGCACCGGCAGCAAGTACTCGAGCGGAAAGCCACCGCCTGAGGACTGGCGGTCCAGTCCGATCGACTCGGCCCAGGCTTCGACGTAGTTGTAGAAGCCGAAAAACCCAAAGTACGTGACGAACTGGCCGGCGGTCCAGAGAGCGAACTCGCGCTGCTCCCTCAAAGCTTGATACTCGATAAACCGCGCCCCCTTTGCCGGTCGGGGTGGCAACCGCTGCCGTATCAACAGGTTGCTCACCAGCAGGGTGACCAGCGACATGAGGGCGAGAATGCGCACCGCCCACCCAAACCCCACAGACGAGATACTGTGCCGCAGTCCAATGGGGATGACGATGCCGCCCAAGGACGCACCAGAGCTCACGATCCCGACAGCCAGTCCTCTGCGTTTGTGGAACCAGGTACTCGGCAACGCCACGCTCGGGACCAACAGCATCCCCATGCCCAAGCCGACACAGACGCCCTGCGCCAGCACCGCCTGGTAGTACTCCTTGACCAAGCTGGTCATCAGGGTCCCGAAGACGACGAGAAACGTGCCCAGGCCGAGCATCTGGCGAAAGTACCCGGCGTCAAAGTACTTGCCCCCGAGCGCACCACCCACCAACAAGAGGGTATTCTGGATGGAGCCGATCCAGGCGATGGCCGAGGCGTTCTTGGACGCACTTTGCAGAGGATAGTTGCCGCTGTGGGCTATCTGGGTGGTATAGTACGTCTGGAAGGAGCCGTACGAGACCACCAGGCCCCAACTGTTGAACATGAGAAAGTGCCCGGCGATGACTTGCAGCCACGGTTGGAGGCCGACATCTGGAGGCGGTATTGGAGCAACATCAATGTCGACGTGATCCGGTCCTTGCCCTTGTCCTTGTGGAGTGTGAATTGGTACCTTGGTCGTTGCAGGGTCTGTGCCAGCTTCTCCCTGTACTGAAATATGCTTTTCGTCAAGCTGGTTGGTGCATGCAGCCTTGGGAGACGGGACCTCCGGAATGGTGGCTTTGTCTTCGCGTTGGATCTCGATAGGCACCGGTACTAAATTGCTGGTAAGTAAGTATATTCAACCACCATGGCTCGAGCCAAGAAGAAAGGCGACATACACCCGTGCGAGCTCTGCTCATTCTGCTCCTCAGGCCAATCCCGACTCCCGATATGGACAAGATCCGTCATGATCTTTGACCTATCAGTCCCTGACCCAACACCAATGTTATTTCCTTTCCAGTCGACGATGAAGGATGTTCCATGGACACGTTGGACGGAGTATATACCTCCACAACTCTGCGGAAGAATCAAGACAAGTCAATGGGTGTCCCCAACGAATGTGAAAGAGATTGTTCCGACCACCGAGTCTCAGTCTTCCTCTCGAGATATCAGAGGTATAGATTTACACGTTGCACGCATGTGTGGATAACCTGTCCCTCTGTGCCCATGAGTGGCATATGATATGTGACCTGCCACAATATATCCATCATCCATGATCCAACATGAGGCAGGAAATGCTTGGTGATCTGCCCACATACCGCACGCCGACATCCGTCCGTCCCATGCTATGACATACCGTCACACCAGGCACTTTACTTGGTACCTAGGCACTAAGGAGGCAGGTAGCTAAGTCCTACTCGTACTACTCAGGTAACTATCCCTCCAAGCTTGATACCTGGACAGAGGCCAGAGGTCAGAATCATCATACGCCCCGACCCCGACAGCCGTAGCGCAGGGAGCCAAAAACCCAAAATTGAGATCCGGTGGCATTAGTCGGTGTTTGCTCGTCAGATTTCACACGAAGGGCGTGTTTTTAGCCCCGTTTGTTGTTGGATCAGAACCCACATTCTACCACATCTCCTAGACGTGATCTCCAATTTCTCCATCTTTCGGCAGTCCCGGTAGTCGGGAGTGTGGACAATGGTCACGCGTTCTGATCGACCCCTAGAGGGGCCGAGGGAAGCTCGTATGCGGAGAAAACACGGACGACAAACACAGGCACAGGACAGAAGGACAGGAGGACGTCGGAATGGCAAAGGAAGTTCCGGTATTCCCCTTTGTGGCTATCGTATGAGACCTATGTTGGTCCGTACAGTCCTCCGTGCCGTGCCTGCTTCCTATTTCGGCTATTATACCTACTCTTTTGGGACCGTGCGAGGTGGTCCTCGGTATAGAAACATGTCCGGTAGAGGCCCACGGGAAATGCGCCCTGCGAGGTACAAGATACGCAAGGGTGAGTAAACATTCAAAGTCGCATGGGAAAACAAAAACGCAACCATATCGAGATTGAAAATCATTATCAATCATCACCCAAACCAGGTGACGAGTTACATCATGGTCGATCTCTCCAATGGGAATTTCTTGATGGAAAATGGGCACTCACAATAGGTCTAAATGATATGGACTGTATGATATGTATACCTACTTCGTCAAAAATCCAAATAAATCTCTGTTGCACCAAGAATTCCGACGAGGCTGGAGGTTCGTTGGGGCGCGAAAAGAGATTTTAAGGCCGCAACATCTGCTCCTCGACCTGCAGTACCTCATACATGCTCATCTCTGGATTGATCTATTGGAACAACATTTTCAGGCTTTGCTCTATCATCCTCTCTTCTCTGACCAAAAATCACAGACATCCCTCCCTGGCTAATCTGGCTGGGCCAGTCCACGCATATCAATACACGTGTCCACAATGCGCAAATAATTACAATGGGTGTTATACTGTCTATGTAGGTTATTCTCATATACGTTCGTCCCATCGTCGAATCCTCCCCATTAACATTATCCTGGAGATGTCGATAGGTGTTGGGATTCGTAGGAAGGCGCTCGAAAGCCATTTCCCTGAGAAACAAGTGTCTGGCACCTCATACTTGCTCGTTAAAATCAGGGCGGAACTCCATATTTTTGGTTGATCTGTTGGCATGACCATGTCCCATGTCTGCCTATCCTGATGTCGAACCGTTTCGAGCCGAGCCGAATATTCATGTCCTCTTCCCAACTAAACTCCTCCTTTAAGCCTCCAGTGTACCCACCCTCCTCCACCATCTCTCATTGATGAGAAGGCATGTCACATGTCTGCTTCATAAGTCCATCGAACGTGACCAATCGGCCTAAATGTGGCGCTTCCTTTCGAGAGCGCCACGGAGCACCAGAAAGGAGTGTGACGGTGGTCCGCGTTCCCTGGCGGCATGTGTTGTCCCGCTCTTTGTTTCCAGTCATGTAGAATTCTTCAACGGACCTATCTTCCCTCACCAGCTCGCTGAAACTTGATGAGGACATCCTTCATCTTAGGCACCAGCTCCGGCAGTCGAAACGGCTTGCTAACGACATCATCGATTCCGCTCTGCAGTGTCATCTCGATCTGTTCAGCTCGCGCATTTGCCGTTACTGCTATAACAGGGACGTGTGCAACCAACTCCCCAGTATCTTGCATGTCTCGGAGTTTTCGTGCGCACGTCTGCCCATCCATGATAGGCATTTCCAAATCCATGAGAACCACATCAATCTTCACCCCGTCCGTTACATGGTCACGGTAAAACCTGGACTTGCGGATCTGATCGATAGCTTCGCCGCCATGATTGGCCACGTAGACGACACACCCGATTTTGCGGAGCTGCGCTGCAAGTACCTTTTGGTTGATCAAATTGTCTTCGACGATGAGCACGTGAACAGGGCCACTTTGTGTGGTCAGGTTGGTGGAGTCCGCTTTTAGAGAAGCAGGCGATTTCGAAGGACCAGTTGAGGCACCTGGCGTCGATTGGAGCATTTGCATGGTCAAGCCGCTCAGCGGCGTGGTTCTGGAGCCCTTCCTGCTATGTGGTGCCGACGTACTGGGGTTGTCGTCCAAAAGACTGACATCGCCATTGGTGCGGCGAGCTTTGATGTAGAACGCAAATATACTGCCGTTGCCACTCTCAGAGGCTACGCCGATTTCACCTCCCTGGAGTTCGACCAATTCCCTTGAGATGAAAAGGCCCAGGCCGGAGCCACCATACGTAACATGTGTGCGAGGACTAGCTTGGGAGAACCGCTGGAAGAGTTGCTTCTTCTCGAGTTCATCTAGTCCACGTCCGGTATCCTGCACTGCAAAGTGCAAATACACCGGCTCACCCAAGCCCCATTCTGCTGCCGCAGTGACATCTTTGTCTTTATGTGTCCGAGAAGGGATATAAGTGAGCCTCCATTTGTCTTCTTGAGACGGCTTTTCCCCTGAAGCCGCGATGTACATTCGAATAACGCGATTCTCCTGCGTGGCCGTGAACTTGACCGCGTTGGTCATCAGGTTGATCAAAACTTGGGATAGGCGATGCGGATCTATCCGCACCCACTCGATCTGGTGAGTAGTAAAAGACATGTCGACGATCAAGTCCAACCGAATGTCCGCTGTCTTCAGCTCCGCATCGAACATTTTTAGCACCTTGTGCACCACTGCGAGGGGTCGCGTATCGACCGGAGTTACCGCCATCATAGCCGAGTCTAGCTTCGACAGGGTCAAGACGTCGTCGACAATCCTTTTCTGATGCTGAGCACACAGCGTTATCGTTTGAGCAGAGTCAATGGTGAGGTCGAGAATTTCCTGCTGAGCCGTTGTCAACCCGTTTGCATCCCGCATCTCGCTGAGGGAGCCAGTAATGGAATCGGCACATTGAAGGATGGCAGATAATGGATTGCGCATCTCGTGAGAGGTGGTATCAATGTACCGCTCTTGCTTCCGCTTCAGTTCCACTGCTTCCTCCATCCTACGGGTTTGCAGGCTTTCAGCGAACTTCTGGGCACTGATATCAGTCATTGATCCAAAAATCTGCCGGATCCGACCGTCATCATCTCGCTCAGGTGAAACACTGGTAAGGACCCAGGTTTGCCCCTGGTTTCCGAGTTTATCACTCCAAGGGGTCTTGAAGCGGAATTCCAGGGATATAGCACATCTCTTCTCCAACATAGTGTTCCACAACTCTCGAACTTTCGCCTGATCTTCATCCAGAATATATTCAATCCACTCATTGTCAACTGGCACATCTCGAGGATATGAAGAGATATTATACCATGCGTCATTAGCGAAGTTGATCTTACCGTCCAAGTTGCCGATGAAGATACCGACGGGAGCAAGCTCTGCCATCCTCGTGAACTTGTTTTCGGCTTCGGCAGCCTGTTGAGTTCTAGCCAAAAGTTGATTATTCAGCTCGATGCGGTCTTGCGCGGCAAGCTGAGCTGCTTGTTCACCTTTCCTAATTTCATCCTCAAACAGAACCACTGATGCGATGGACGTGGCAAGCTGACGGCCCAGCAGCTGAACAAACAAATCGTAATCTTCGTCGTACGGCCTTCTTGGATTCGTAGCCATCACCAGAAACCCCAAAGTTGATTCTCCGGTGGTGGGATGGATCGGTGATATGACCACAATTTTCGAAGGATCGCCAAACCCTCGCCATTCAATATTTTCCAGAAGAGTCGGATCAAGGCTACCGTCATCGACCCTTAGCACAATCGGCCTATCGGTTGTAAGGGCCTGTCTGAAGGAAGCGGCAAACCCCTTGGTGCCCGTCTTCATTTCAATGACGGCAGGCGCCGCCTGGTGGCCCGGAGGAATGCCCAAACTGCCTTCCAGATAGCATACCTTGGTCAAGGCGGCACCACTGGAGCCTGAAGAAGCAACATCGCTCTCCGCCAAGTCCTCGTTCAGAGAGTAGACCAAAACCATGGGGGCGTCGTATTCGTTATATTCCAGGCCTTGCAGCAGCAGACCCCAGAACTGGGAAACTTGTCGAGCCGCAGCTGTCCGCTCGCCAATCTCGCGTAGTGTCAGCATGCGCCTCTCTGCAATTTTGCGGCGCGTCTTCTCAAATGCTGGGTTGTACAGCCCAATTACCCCACCGTCGGCGCCGATAAGAGGAATGATGGACCACGAGAAGTAGGTCTCTTCCAAGAAGCCGTTGCGCATGATGAAGAGGCAATCATCGTCTTTCATTGTCGCTTGAGCGTTTTTGAAGGCGTTATCAAAGACATCCTCCAATGCGTCCCAGATCTCAGACCAAGCATCACGATAGCGTGCGCCCATTAACGCCGGATGCTTCTGGCCTGCCAGAAGTACATATGCCTCGTTATATATGGCTATGTGATCTGGTCCCCAGTACATGGCCGATGGGTGTGGACTGGCCATGATCAAGTTACACATCCCTCGGAGTTCGACAGACCAGTTCTGGATAGGGCCCAGACTAGTGGCTGCCCAGTCAATTCCCCTCGCGAATTGTATGTGCATGGGGAGAGACGGTGTCACGGGCAAGCGTGTCCAATCAAAATAGCCTTTCTGGGTGGTGGTGACCAAATCGTTGTCTAGATTGATAAGAGGGCTGCTGGAAAATACTCTCTGGTCACGGCCTCCCGGCGCAGATCCAGATACAACCTCCGAGTTTGCCAGATCTCCATTTGGTATGGGTGATGGATGGTCGAAACCATTCTGGGAGGCATCCGTTACGGCCTCCGTTACCGGGCGGCTGAGTGTGCGTGGCACCTCGCCGCTGGTGCGTGGGGGAATGTCGAAATATCCTTGCGTCGCTGCATCAGCACGAGCGCCTCCGCTGGAGGACGTAGATACGGAACCGAGTCCATGATATTGTTGCATACCGGGCCGACCACCGCCATCAGCCATCAAAGGAGGCGAAGAGGGATGCTGGCGACCCCGAATAACCTTCAGTTTCTCTCTTAACAGGGAACCTTGCCACACCCATCCAGCAAAAGGAAATGTGAGGACGATGTTAGGTTCTGTTGGAGGACACAGTGCCCAGGCCTTGAAATCTGAAAACGGAGTTTCCACATCGAGCAACAGAGTAGGATCCTCAGACCGGCCTTGGACATGTTCAAAGAGTGTGGTGCGGTTCTTCAGCGCTGTATTTGCAAAGACCAAATTGAGACCAGGAGTGTTGAGATTGACATTATCAGTGATGTCAACTATAAATGTTGGTCGCTCGTCCAATTGCAGATATTCAATGAGAGGGATAGAATGTAACAATTGCGCCTCGTCCGATCTCCCTGTGTTTGAAATTGCACTGCGCCCAGGTCGACTTCTGGCACGGCCGACCTCGGGGGCGAAGCTCACTGATATTGTACTTGCACCCGGCCCTCTCGACGATGCTGGCATTCTAGGAGAAGGCTTATCTTTTCCTTGGCTGACGGCCGTCGCGGCGGCCATCAGAAGCGAGATGTTTTCTGGTGAAGAGGGCTGCATGTCTCGACGAGTAGGGTTGGTGTCTTCCTCCTCCTCCTGCCTTCCCCTTCGACTGCACCCCTCGTCGCTCAAGTGACCATGTTTCGAGGGCGCTGACGCATGGGAGGGAGATCGCTTCGCGTACTTGGGTACCGGTTGATCAGAAGAAGTGGACCGAATCGCTGAATGGTGAGAACGTTTCAACGATGATGAACTGAGGTTTTCGCCAGCGGTGAGGGGGTCGCAGGTAGGGGGACATGGTGGAATGTCGTGGGTATTCGGTGAGTAGTTCATTCGGAACGCGCATTCTCGGTCCAATCGTGGATTCCAAGTAGAGGTGTGACCGGGTGGGGAGGAGAGCGAGCGAGAGACTGAGCCAAGGGAGGACTCGTAGGTCGAGAAATGGGATTTAGGGCAAGTAGGGGATTGAAGTGACACAGAAATCTTTCTTTAACCAGTCCGCTTGCATGCTGTCGAGGGTCCAATGGGTGTAAGGAGGTTGAAGCTAAACGTAAGGTTTGAGCGAGAGGGCACGCAGCAGGTCTGGCGACGTGGAACGTAGGTGGTGGTGATCTGATTGTCACTGAGGCCGTCGAGGGTTTGGCTGGGGTGGGAGGCTAGTTCGATAGCACAATTTGGTGGTACTTGTAAGTACCGAGTATGTAGGACAGGATCCGGGGAAATGACCCGAGTGTCGTCCGGTACCTAGGAAGCCAGGTAGCTTTCAGGGATCGTCTTCATCTAGCATGAGAATCTAGATGAATTGGTCACAATAACGATGGTGGACCGGGGAAGGCCGCAGGTGTGACAGACGGTCTGAATGTGCTGGTGATGGCGACAAACGTTAAAGAAGGGGTTTGCCAATTAGGTTGAACGGGCCGGAAACAGAATTGCGATGCAGAGTCAACCATTCTCTTAGGCTTGAATACATGGAAGATGAAAATGAGAGACTTGAACTCGATATTGCTATGACCATGCTTGTGAAATTGTGCATTTTCGTGCCCGGTACTTTGTAAACCATCACAATAGCGCAGCTGCGCAGTCTGGCCAGATCGATGGCTGCACCCAAGCACAACGTCACGATCAGTCCACCTCTCAACCCCTTTCCCTTGGTATTCTTCACCACTTTCTGGTTCGATTGGTGATGGCATTCTTACACTTTCCCATCATGCATGTAACCCTCCCCCTGAGATGGCATGCCAATCTGGACCTTTACTGACATCGACACCTAACCAAAGTATGTATATGGAGACGCACCCGCTTCCACGCCCTAGCTTTGCTTACAGCACCATTCCCTCCAGTTTACCTTCCGCGGTCTCCACGTACGCGTGGGCGTTACATGATCCAGTTCGCCTTGAATGCTTGATCAAGGCAGGAAAATGACTGGAGCCAACTAGGATGAGCGAGGAGATCGAGCCGGGACAGATCATCTTGTTTCTTGCAGTCGTTGAGCTGGCTTGATGAGTTTGATCTAGGGTTTGGGATGACGAACAGAGCCCACAACAAGACCGGCTAGCCAGGGCGCCTTACGAAACTCATAGGTATTGTTGCGAGAGGATATTCTTCGGGTTGTACTGAAGAGGGCTCCCCGTAGTCATCGCTGGGGGCCTGCTTGGAATTCAGTACGAGCATATTGCATATGTCAACAAATTCCCAGCCATGTGAAAGAAAATGCGATGGATACCAAGCACTTCAAAAAGAGGCCAGTTCGGCAGGGCTGACGAGAAATCGGTGCTGCAAATCACTAGCGCGGCTATATAATATCAATAGGTACTAGGCATTTGTGGACCTTTGTTCTACCCAGGCTGCCAGTGGGTGCCAGGTACCCTCCAACACCGCTGATGTGAACACTGAACACTGCTCGTACACTTCTGGTGATAGCACTCCGAAATACCAATATGACCACGTTGGAGCGAATCGTTGGGGGACGTCCGTGCACGTTCGGCGTCAGACGGTGTTTGGCGCCAAGCTTTCTAGCCCGGTGATATCTCTCCAGAAGCGGATTAGCGGCCGCATTTTAAGATAATCCGATCCGGCTCCCACGCCTCCAGGCTGCGATCATTCACACTCACAATCATCATTGTGCAACCAATCCACTAAACCACGAAACGCCCATTATCAGACAATCAAGCAAACGGTATACCGCTGCCCAAGGTCTTACCTCAAGAAGGTACCTGCAAGACTCATTTTACAATCTTCCTCCACAATCACCGAACCCCGCACCTCTTATCGCTTCAAAAATCCAAGAACTTGGCATACCTCATCCACGAGTTGAACACGCATTGCGATATCTCCATTCCTGCAGCGCGAACATCCCGCAGCGAACAACGAAGCAAGGAAAAGGTGGGTGCGAGCACTGAAGCAGTAAATCGACCAACCGAAAGCCGAGGAGCCGACCCCGCCAGTTACACAGCCACTCCCCTTACCGTGTCTTAACTGGGTTTGCCTCCTGGGGCACTTCACTTGCCTTCTCCGCCGAGAACCAGGCCCCGTCACCACTTGGCCACTACTCATCCACGACATTCCTCCTACGCTTATCCCCCCCAACTATCCACGCCTGCTTACTGCTGCCTTTTAGGCTCAGGTTGTCCTCCCCGCCTCCCTGCGGCTTTCCCTCTCATACCTTTCCAACATCCATCCCCCTTTCGGTCTGCTTTGACAGCAAGTCTGTTACACTTCGTTCACTATTTCTTTCCACGCCCACTCATACGCCGATGGTCGACTCCGCCGACGAGCCTCCGCTGTCAAGTCGTCTAATCTCATGGGCTAAGAGCAAGACTCCTTCAGCGCTATCCTCCCCTACTCCCCAGCGAGATTTCCCCAATCCCCCAGACCAATCTACTTTCGCACGACACCGTCCAGACACCCGCCGACAAGATGCTGGGAGTAGCCCCTCTGCAGCTGGTCCTGCAACAACCACAGACCACTCCACTGATGGGCGAACGGATAGAGAGCAACAAAATACATCGATTGTGGACGAGAAAAGAGATGGAACGCAATCTGCCACCCTAGGAAATCCGCCTCCCAAGGACAAAGCGCCCTTGGTCAACCGTTTCTTCCGCGATGTCAAGCGCATCCTCTTCTCCAGCTGGGTCAATTGGCTCCTTGTCTTTGTCCCGGTTGGCATTATACTGGGGATCATTGTCGACTGGATGCACAGCGATGTTGTAAGCCCTAGCGCTGTATTCGCCATCAACGCAGTCGCCATTATTCCTCTAGCTTCCCTGCTGTCATACGCAACCGAGAGTGTTGCCATCAAGTTGGGCGATACCATTGGTGCTCTTCTGAATGTCACCTTTGGGAATGCCGTCGAGTTGATCATTTTCATCATTGCTCTAGTAGCAAAAGAAGTGCGCGTGGTCCAGGCCGCCGCTCTCGGTTCGATCTTGTCCAACCTGCTTTTGATCTTGGGCATGTGTTTCGTTGCTGGTGGTCTTCGATTTCGAGAACAACTCTACAATTCTACCGTGTCGCAGATGAGCGCGTGCTTGTTGTGTCTGAGCGTCATCAGCCTCCTCTTGCCGGTAAGTTTAAGAAGGAACAAAGACACAAGCTTTGGCACATATAATAACTAACCTGTTGGTAGACCGCTTTTCATGCCTCGTTTTCAAGCACTGCGAGAGCGGACCACGTGGTACTGAAGGTCTCGCGAGGCACCAGCGTGGTGCTCTTGTTGGTCTACTTACTGTACCTACTGTTCTCGTTGAAATCCCATTCTTTCATGTACCAGAGCACCCCTCAACATCTCATTGACGAGGAGTCGCATCCGGGAGTCCTTGCCGATATTCTCAACTCGTCCAGCTCTTCCAGTGACTCATCAAGCTCCAGTGATGGCGACTCGGACTCTAGTTCTAATTCCAACACGACCACTAAACGCATCAAACGAGCTCTTCGTCGCAAGCGGCGCAAGTCGACTTCGAGTACCAAGGAAAATGTGTCCGTTGTGACATTCACCAGAAGTTCTTCCATGCTGACTGGACCTGGCGGCTCGATGATCCAGGCTACCTCTCTCACTTCGGCCGAGCTAGAACCTGTTTTTAGCGGTGATGAGGCCGA
Source organism: Fonsecaea pedrosoi CBS 271.37 (assembly GCF_000835455.1). Taxonomy (NCBI): domain Eukaryota; kingdom Fungi; phylum Ascomycota; class Eurotiomycetes; order Chaetothyriales; family Herpotrichiellaceae; genus Fonsecaea; species Fonsecaea pedrosoi. The sequence continues at coordinate 848,667 of NW_013550615.1, read as the reverse complement.
TGTGGACGGAGAAGGAAGGACTGCTCGTCATCACTCTCGTTCACATACCGTCCACGCTCGCGACTTTGAAGGCGCCACCCAGACCGATCAGACATCCGAAAAATCCAGGAGACGCCACCGCAGATCGAAGAAGTCCAAGCATGTCAAGAAGGACAAGGACAAGGGAAAGTCTAAAGAATCAGAAAAGGAAAAGGAAAAGGAACCCATCGTAGAGACGGCGACCCCAGAGATCTGTCTGTCGACCACGGACTCGATACAACCACATGTTGGATTTGCATCGGATATTCAGGAGATTCCCAATGACGGCAATGGAAAGCGATCGTTCAATATTCGCAACATCTCCGAAGCTGTCAAACCTGCCTTCACATCCGCCAATTTCCCCCATCACCAGGCTACCGGAAGACCCCTTGCAATTCCGATTCGTCCCACATCACAGCCACGATCTGCCAACCGGCCTGTCCGTCGCACTGCTTCGATGCCGGATATTCTTCGTCCTACAATTTCCAGCAATCGACTGGTGCCCACGGTATCTGCACCCGCCCAACACGATGCCACATCGTCGGAAGTTACAATCGAAGTCCAAACGGGTGATGTCGTGGAACCTCAGACGCATTTATCTCGTACCTCTGCCATTATCCTACTGCTAGGGACGACAGGACTAGTCGCATTATGTGCCGAGTTCTTGGTCGGCAGCATCGACTATTTGATCGCCAACAGCGGCGTCAGTCAGGCATTTATCGGGCTGATCATTCTCCCCATCGTCGGCAATGCCGCGGAGCACGTGACTGCTGTGACAGTCGCGGCCAAGAACAAAATGGACCTGGCAATCAATATTGCTCTGGGTAGCAGCATTCAGATTGCACTCTTTGTCACTCCCCTCATGGTCATCCTGGGATGGATTATCAAGACAGACATGAGTCTCTACTTCAGCCTTTTCGAAACAGTCAGTTTGTTTGCCAGTGCCTTTATCGTCAGCTTTCTGATGATCGATGGCCGGAGCAATTATCTGGAGGGGGCATTGCTGATTGCAGCATACGTTATCATTGCGGTTGCTGCTTTCTTCTATCCCACTTGTGATCTGAGTTCCGCGAGTGGTCCACTCGATGGCACCAATCCACAGTGCTAAGATGACGAAGTCAGCGGACTAGTCACCTTTTGGAGGCCAGTGGAGGGAAACCAGACGAGGTATGCGAATTTTCTTTACACTACATTCACTTAGACAGTTCGGGATGAAGGAAAGGACAAACAGGCGGGAAGGACAAGTTGGTCCACATTGAAGGGGGAGTTTTGGCTGCTGTTCGACACACTCTTTATTGGGAAACATGGACATGATCTACTTGCTTGCCTGCGTGCTCGCTACCGCTTCTGCGGGTTCTTGCACATGCCTGCAATTGACAGGAGAGATCAACACGACGTAGTCATATTTGAGCCCCTCATACAGAATATGACTTTGTATGGTTGAGGTCGTACAGACTGTACCTACATCTCCACCATGAGCTATTACTCTTCTATATTTGCTTCCTGGCCCTTCTCTGGGGTCTGTGATTGTCGTATGATTTTCAGTTGCTCTCGTGCCCTCTGACCTGAACATGCGCCCAACGCCATTGAGGAAATCTGATAGTGTCTTCCGTCCACTCTGTCCACTTTGTCACTCGCATTCTGTCCTCTAAGTACAACATGCCAAAAAAGTCAACTACTTCGGATATGTTTACTACTTTGGCTGACCCTAGTATTGGCACCACAGACACCGGTGTAGCCAGGACGTGGGATGGAGTTCCACAGACCGCAATTCTTCACCTTTCCAGCATGGTTGGTCTCACCCTTATGCTCTTTTGGCATTTTGTGGTCTCGGCGGTCGAGGAAACACGGAGCAGGTTGGGGAGGCCGAGAAATGCTTATCATGACATCGTCTTGGTCCTTATCTTCATCTTGCTCTGTGACTGGCAGCTACTGATCCCCTGTAACTCTTCTAACCACTTGGCTTCAAGGGCGCTACTAACGTCCTGCAGCTACCCTGGACTGGTGTCTCCTCAGCAGTTCTATCGACTCGTGTCGCGCGAAACTCCGAGACTCAGGTCTCCCTCCTCGTTCGTGGAAGATGGCACCATACGACGTCAGTTTAGTTGATCAAAGATGGCGTGGGCAGGAAGGCGAAAGAGCTGGCTTCTGACCCTGGTTGAGCACAGTCTGCCCCGCCACGCGATCGATTGCATAAAGGGATCAAATACCTCCATATCGCTATGCCCCAGTCTCGCACCCCGGTAGCCTTTTCTCTGTCTCTGAAAAGGCAGAGTTTCAAGTTGCAGGAAGCCTCTAATTTTTGTCACCAGCCGAATCGCCATGGCTTCTATGCACTCACAAACCAAGAGTCAGAGCCACAATGCGATGGACCTCGCCCCTTCTCCCAGTCGTCGCGGATCCCTGGTCGTGGATACCACGCTCGCAAGCGAGGAAGATGCCGCGGTATTAGCAAAGATGGGGTTTGTCACATCTTCTTCATCGCTTCCATCGCAATCGGGCTCGGTTATAGCTAAGAGAATAACTCTTATTGAAATAGATACAAACAAGAACTCCGCCGCAACTTCAGCATGCTCGAAGTCTTTGGGATTGCCTTTGCTATCATGGGGTTGCTTCCTTCCATCGCGAGTACGCTCTCCTATTCAATTCCAGCCGGTCCCGTGGGCTTGGTTTGGGGTTGGTTCCTCGCTTCGGGTTGTATCTTTGTTGTCGGCCTAGCCATGAGTGATCTCGCAAGCTCAATGCCGACAAGTGGCGGGTAAGTCATCCCATATATGCTGCCTAATTGGTTTTAGGGGCGCCTCCTGTTCACCACTGACATATCGGTAGACTTTACTACTGGACTCATTATTATGCATCGCCAAAATGGAGAAACCCATTGAGCTTCCTTGTTGGTTACAGCAACACGCTTGGGCTTGTAGGCGGCCTTTGCTCGATTGACTGTCAGTGTGCACACACCTCATTGCCCCCTCGCGACTAACTCGGGAACAGATGGGTTCTCGTTGATGTTTCTCTCCGTTATCGTCATTGCTCGCGACGGTAACTGGTCACCAAGTAATGGCACTATCTACGGAGTCTTCATCGCCACTGTCGCCTGTCACGCTGCCATCGCTTCTACCTTGGCTCGTATCATGGGTAGACTGCAGACCGTGTTTGTTGTCATGAATTTCGTGTTGATATTCGCCACCATCATTGCCTTGCCGATTGGTGCAAACAAACGCAACAGCGCCTCCTACATTTTTACACATGTCGAGAACTTGACCGAGTGGCCCACGGGCTGGACATTTATGCTCTCCTGGCTCAGTCCTATCTGGACCATTGGTGGGTTCGACTCGGCGGTTCACATTAGCGAAGAGGCCACGAATGCTACCAAGGCCGCACCGCTAGGGATCCTATTCTCCATCGGGTCATGCTGGCTGTTTGGCTGGATCTGCTGCATAGTGATCGCGGCGTGCATGTCTCAAGATCTGGACAGTATCTTGGGCTCGCCGTTTGGACAGCCGATGGCTCAGATCTACTATGATGCCCTCGGCAAAAATGGGGCTTTGGGTTTTATGGCTCTGTTGATGATTGTCCAATTCTTGGTGAGCATCTCCACAGATCTCACGACTGATGGAATCTGTCTAAGCTAACACACTCAGATGGGTGTCTCCATCCTGGTCGCCGCTTCCCGACAAGCGTGGGCATTCTCTCGTGACGGAGCATTGCCTTTCTCCAGCTTCTTCAGACATATTTCCAAGAAATTCGGCTATATCCCTGTCCGCACGACACTTGGTTGTGCCACACTTGCAGCTGTCCTCGGTCTTCTCTGCTTGATTGCCCCAGCGGCCGCCGCAGCTTTGTTCTCCCTCGCCGTTGCGGGCAACAATCTCGCATGGGGAACCCCGATCCTTTGCCGTGTGGTTTGGGGCCAAAAGAAGTTTAGCCCAGGTCCTATATACACTGGCAGGGCCTCGACCCCCTTGGCGTGCGCTGCCGTCACTTTCTTGGTTTTTGGTATCCTTCTGGGGATGTTCCCTGTGGGCGGCCCCAATCCGAACGCTGACAGCATGAACTACACCTGCGTGATCAACTCTGCAGTCTGGGGAGGTGCTCTTCTGTATTACTATATTGATGCTCGCAAATGGTTCCGCGGACCACAAATCACCCTCGACCTGAGCCAGCTTACCGAGGAACAGGAAGCGGCCTTGAGGGAAGAGGGCCTCAAAGTGGAGGGGGCAAGCGGGCAAGCTGTGGTCGGTGGAGAGGACTCAGTCGATTCTGCCGACACGAAGGGCATTTGAGAAAGCAGATTCGACAGACGACACTTGGGCGCAGAAAGTCGATGGTAATGTCGCTGCCAAAGTTAGCCAGTACCTTCATAAAGTCACTTGGTCAATCCCGAGTACTGAGGCCAAGCCATGAATTAGGTGGATGTAGAAGCCCAGTAACATCAACGCAGATCTCGATAGAAATATGAAGGAACCCTGCATCCGAGGCAGCGTTTTCTCTTGGGCTGTTTGTTGGTGCATGAACAAAGTGCGGGTAAGCGTGAGGAATGGTCACGTGTCATGGTCACGTGTCAAATTCTGCCGCACCCCCTTTACCGCCTAGCCTTGCCCTTAAACTTCTCTGTTTCTCCGAGGCCTAACGAGGTAGACAGAATCTTGCGAGGTGGGATTCGCCAAGGCCGCCGCAGTCTCTGCCAGAGACGCCGACCCCAGCGACCCCGGCAGCCCCGTTGTCGCAACCGGAGCGGAGACCGTCCACGACATCGTCGGAGGAGGTATTGGCCCTCGAAGAGGCCCTTGCGGCGGCCCAGACACCGCCAGAGCCAGAGCAAGCCGACGAGGCTTTACAAGGGGGTCCGCCAATGGCACAGAACCCCCCTTCTCCTCCATCGCCACCACAGACGCCTGGGCCCCAGCCACAGGCCTCTTCACCTTGTCCCTCTCGTCCTCTCCCTCAACAGCCGCAGCAACAGCAGCAGCAGCAGCAGCAGCAGCTGTAAGTGGAACAACTTGGTTGATTAGGGAAGGAAATCTATCTAACGCACCTGCGGATTTGTTGTGCGACGCGGTGGAAATGATTCGGCAAACCTTTCCGATCAGGGTTAGGGCAACAGCAGCAGGAGACTTCTCCTGCCCAGCCCGCCTCCCTGCTCGCAAGCACAACAGGCTGCAAGCCCTCCCGTGCCCGCTCCGGCTCAGGCAGCGCCACCAAGCAGGGTAGTCGAACGAACCGCCAAGAATGGTAGAAAAGGGTGCAAAGGCAAGGCCAGGGGTGGAGAGGGTGCGACGGCCGCTAAGCTGCGAGAGAAGCACGCACCACCGCCACCACCGCCAAGCAGAGTCACGACCAGAATCATGGCGAGAATGGAGGCCATGAATAGATCATCTGGACGAGAAGTCGAACGAGGGCGGCGGCGGCTGCGAATAAGTCAACGGGCGAAAGAGAGATGACAGATGACAGACACGAGAGAGATGCACAGCAACAGATGAAGGATACGGGGTCCCAGGGAGCGGGAGTGGGACTGAGATGGAGAGTGAGAGTGGACGTGAAACTGACATGAGGATTTAGATTGGCTTGAATGGATGGATGGATCGATGACGTCCAGGCTGAACCTGGACGAAGGAGCGGCAGAAGAACAGGGCTGGGAACCTCTTTGATATCAAACAGCGAGAGATACGAAAACTATACAGAGGAGAAAGGACACCAGTGGCTTTCTGGTTTCGATCCCTTCTTTTTCTTCTTGTGAAGCTCTCCGCAATCTCCTGGGACTGTATATCGTACACAACGCTGGATATAGTTGACAAAGAAAGTCAGTTGTACATTTTCCACCTCTTTATATCCCCATTCACCGCGCTCCTGCATGTATTTCCTTTGAACCGGGTAGACAGAGCCTTCATACCTTATTCGGGGCCACTCAAGCCCACGCATCGTTGCTACGAACACGCGGCTTCTTCATACCAGGGCCAGCCGCGGGGACGAATACGTCGGTTTTGTCCTCCACCCGCACCTCGTACTCGTGCTTGACGCGGATTTCGTGTTCATTGACAATCAGCTCGTTCTCGGAACCCTGTCTGCTCGGCCCCCGCGCCGTCTCGCTGCCCGCCTCGTCCGTCTCTTGCATGTGTATGAACCCTTTGCTGTCTTGTCGGATGTGCGACCGCGTGTGAGACCGCGTGTTGGTGAGTTCCATAGTGTGGCCCGCCCCGGAGAGCTTGGAGCGCAGTCCGCTGCCACTGCGTCCGTCGCCGCCGCTACGGCTGAGGCTGTAGTCTTGGTCGGTGCCGCGTTGGTCGACGAAGGTGCGGATAAACAGGCGGAGGATCGGCGCTGTCGTGGCGATCGGGATGCAGTAGTTCTCGATCCTGAAAATTTTGCCCGTCAGTATGTATATTCTGTGCGTTGGATTCGTGGTGAGGTGGGCTTGAGTGTGTCTGTGCTTACTTGACCCAGAGAATGAATGGGACAATGTTCCAGGTAAAGTCCAGTCGGCTTCCCAGAGCGGAGAGAAGGTATGTCTTGACGATCGATGCCACACCCGACAACAACAGTGGACCGCAGATCAATAGTGTCTGCCACAGTCTCTGAGTCCGGATTCCGCGATCTAGTCTCTTGAATCGGGCGAGGAACGAGTTCTCTCGGCTGCTCTGAGCGCCACGGAACATGAACTGCCACAACTCAAAACCGGCCAGATAGGTCAGGGTGAAATCGATGATGCAGTTGAATGCTGCGCAGTCGTCAGATTTGGTGTCAACTACGAAACAAGCACCAACGTACCGCCTTGGACGTATCCCACGGTCGCTTGAACCGACGGTGCCTGACACACGACGGAGCCATCTTCTGGCAAGGGATCCCACATGTAGTGGAAATACGATGCTCGGTCGACAAGTCGGTATGGGTTCGGCCCGCATTGCAGGAAGATTTGCAGGATGGTGAAGAGGTTTGCGACGATCTGTACCACGAAGCAGATGATGACGATGACCCGAAGACTCCGTCGGTTCTGTGCGAAGCAGGTATACAGAAAGAGGATGACGCCCGTCCGTGACCACATGGACGCCGCGACGGCCAGAGGTTGAGAGACAAAGTCCCATTTCATGGCTTGGTTCTTTTGGATCGGCGTGAGGTAGAAGAAATGCCTTCCCAATCCCCGTTGCCAGCTACATCACAGGTGTGGTGGTCAGTATAGCAATCTCTAAACAAGGTCGGTGACTTGCCTCTTCCATATCATCGCCATGTGTCCGACGTCAAATGCGTACCCGAGCGCAAAGAAAAAGTCCTCGAGACCCCATACGCGCTGTGGCTTGGAGACGTTGGGAAGCAGCCATGAGATCCAAGACTTGACGGCATATCGGAAAAGGAGCACGAAGAATACGAAGCCAGTCAGTACCCAGCATCCAACGAAGATGCTTGTCCCTGATAGAATGTCAGTTTTCCCTCTCTAGCTCGGGGCGTTCGACCTCTAACACATACCTCTGTTCACATCTGGTCCATCTGGTCTTGGGACTTCCATGGTGTTGCTCGTTCAAAGCTTGTTCAATGAGCAAGAACTTTGCAGTGGAGAGAGGTATTCCTCGCTTTATCTCAACGAGTACGAAGGTACCTCGTACTTTGTGCTCGAGCCCAGTCTAGTGGAGTCTCGTCTTTCCCTTGCAGAGCGTGACAGGTACCTGCCTGCGAGTAGCTCGGGCAGCAGAGGGACGGACGGATGGACAAGTCCCGGTTACATGTTCCTTGCACATTGGCCGAGACTTCGCGACACAGGCTTGACAAAGCACCCTACGATTGGGCGAAGCATTGCCTCCTCCTACAGACCACAATGCCCTTGGAGCTTGTCACCTCTCCAGTGGGAGAGGCACGGAGCCTCAAACACGCGAGGGCAACGGGGTCGATCCTTGATCCTTGATCCTGCGCACTCGTGGCACTCACTTGCGTGATAGGGCTAGCTACTTACACTGGAGGAAACACGCCTCGGCATAACAATGTCTCTTCGGCCAGCCCCTTTGCCCATATTAGCGTCCTCGAAAAGGTGAAATCATTGACGAATGGGGACCCGGACGGTCGTGGAGACAGATTCTTGGACAAGCAGGAGGACGAGGACTTTGTGCTCACCACTAGAGTCTTGCCTCCGTCGTCGGCTGGTTGAGCAATAGTCGAAGGGGCTAGATAAGAAGGCCAAGCACATTATTCCTACGAGTGTACATGGACTATCAGTGCAAGCACTCTTCGCACGACGGGACAACGCTACCTGCTTAGTATTTCAACGTTGCCCAATATTTCCCGCATCGTGGGCAACAAGGATTTACATGACTGACTCTACATCCAGGTACTCGTGCCAGATATGACTGAATAGTATGACAGGGACACTACCTTACATTACTCTTACGAGTAGGTAGACCTACTCACGCTACTGTACCGTCTGGCCAGTGCTGACCAAGTTTTTGACCTTGCCGAATTGACATCAAACTCGCTAAACACGACGAGACGTCGTTAGTATTTCGCGGCTGATATTCTTGATCCCTTGCAAGGGGTGCTCCACGGCCCGCAAAATCCGTCGGCCGTCGATCTTGCCACTGCGTGCCACTAGCCAGGACGGGTTCGCTAAGGAGACGAGGTCTGAGCGTTGAGGCTACTCCGTAGTTAGATCCTACGAGTAGGTGGGTACCCCGGTCTAATATCAACCCTGTGGATAACACTTCCCCATCGGCAAGCTACTAGGTACTCAGACGCATTGTCGTCACACACCATCACATTCACGCGGAAATCATTGATCACCGCCTCAGGAAAACTGCTCAGCCACCCAATCCAAGAGAGCGTCACAGCCAGAAAAAACGATGCTTATGCTCGGGTACTATCACCCCAGATATCAAGGCTGCTACTCTGTTACGTTGTCACTTCAGACGATCCCAGCTTTCTCATCTCAACAAGACCCTCCCCGGCGACAGGATATGTCTCGAAAGTGACTTCTAGGCCCGCCAGAGCCGCCATCTGCTTCCACTCACGACTGCTCCTGATCCGCCCCGCGTACAGTTGAATCATGGTGGCGTGCATCTTTCCATACGTGGCATTTTTTGCAAACTCGTGGATCAACATGCGCGAGTATGGCGCCATGGCATCTGACACCTTCTTCATCAGGCGCAATGCCTCGAGGTCTGACAGATTGTGGTAGATGTGCGTCAAGCTATACACCAGGGCGCCTTTGACGGGCTGGGCAGATTCGTCCTTGAAGTCCCAGTGTTGAATCGTCAGCTCGTCCGCGTGAGTCTGGTCTGGGTTGAATTCCTGGAGAACGAGATTCTCCTTCTTCAGATGCGGGTACGCTGCCTTGACTTCCAGCAGCATCTCTCCGCGTCCGCCTCCGATGTCGACCATGGCGATGCTGTTGGCCTCGCTTCTGAGTATAGAGCCCAGATCGTACCCAAACGACTGCACGCGGAAGGGCATGGTGCCAAAGCGCCCAAACTTGCCCTCCATAAAGGCCGAGAAACTCGGCATGCGTCCCTGCATGTTCATGATCGAGTATGTGTGCTCGTTGACGAATCTCTCCTCGCCAATCAGTTTATACCCGTACTGCGTGGGTGTCTTGTTCTCCTGGAACGGGTACTCGAAATTGGTGTCTCGAAGTTGTCGCATCAAGAAAGCTGCCGCCCACAGTGGCTCTGTGGTGCTTTTTTTTTTCAGGTTTTAGTCCTTCGATGAGGGGGAAAGGGGGGTCCGTTTCACTTACAAGTGTAACATGCCGTGGAGAGACGATGGCACAATGGCCATGTGTGCGGTAATGGGGTTTACCTGGTATGTTGTGTCGTCGGCGAGGTCGACCAGGCCCAGGCCAGCCATGGCGAACATCGTGTCCTCTACAGGCATCAGTTACACTCTTTGCTTTGCTCGAGGCTATCCAGACCCGTCAATCGCAAACCTGGGATCTTTGTCAGCGAGTGTTCGCCTTTGCAGGCCGATATCGTACATAGCGGGGAAGAGCGTTTGTCTTCATCGCTCCTTTCAGCATCGGATGCTTTGGTCAATTCCTCGGCCGTTGCAATGGGCCCAATCCGATTGAGCAAGGGGAAGAAATTGAAGTGGATTGCTACTGGGACGAACCCAAGGGCCGCGATCTGTGCTCATGGGTGTTATTCTGGTTCTGGCCCAGCAATGTCGTATGGTATCGGTGCTCTTACTGAAGTCACTGTCGATGCGAGAATCGCCCCTGGATTGCTCATTTTCCCCCCCTTTGCACTTTGTCGGGAGAGTGTCAATCTGATGGCCAAGCTCAGATACAGTGAACCACAACTGTAATGTACCAAGTGATCGTAAATGTCCTCGATGTACTCAGTAACTAGTTGTGGAATACCTAGTCGATCTAGCCGACGAGAATAGGACTGACAAGCATCACTCTTCCCAAAACAGATAATGCAATGTTTCGTACGGGAACCGTGATGGGGATTGGAATTTGTGTGATTCAACATGATGGTTCATCAATCCCCTGGTCCTTTTGTGCGTGATAAGTAGCCTCTTAAATTGATTGATGGTTGGTTTGATGTTTGGTTATGGATTCCCCGCCCGCCGCCGGGGAAGAGGAGGTGGCGCATGTTCCGCCGCTACGAAGAGGGACAGGGTCGGTTGATGCCGGGAGATCCACCATCTACCTGAGTATTGAGTAATTGGCCGAGTACCTATACGAGTAGCGATAGCCCAACTAGTTGATTCAGGTGGGTGATGGTGGGCGGTGGGATGATCCTTGTTCGCTTATTCCTTGGGGTCCGGAGCTTGTCCGACTTCAACTATTGAGTATCTCTTCGCATCACCAAATACAAGGCAAAAGACGCTCATTGTATGTGGTCATGGGAAGCTTGTTACTACTTGGTACAGAGCTCCTCTCCCCCCCAAGTCTGGTGATTGGATGAATGTCTTCTCTACAGCCTCAACAACCATCTCGCTCAAGGAAACTAGTTCCCTTTATCTTTCCACCGTTGACCAGGTTGCATCTTGGCCTCGCTTTGCATGGTCTACAAAGTAACCCTTGCAAGAGTCCTTGGCGAGAAACAAACTATCGCCCAAGTGTTTAGTTGGGAGCCTCCTTATTGGGAGTACTCGGTACCGAAGCATGTATCCATGCTTGCCCTACTGTCTGTGGCGCGCTACTCTTTATCTCGCGTTACAGAACCTCTCAAGTACCAAAGTTCAACCCTGTCGCTTTCAACCATTCGTCCCCTGGTCTGATCAGCCTCCTTGCAGTACTTTGGCGCAGTCTAACAACTTCCCCCCTCCAAAACTACATTGAAATGCCCGAACTAAAGACTCCACGACGGGTTGGTTGCCGGATCTGCACTCTTTTTGGCCTTGTAATTACGAGGACCCCTGGGGTCGCATCAAGCCCGGCTCATGTACCTATCGATTCTTGGTTGCTAGTTGTTCAACACTACATGCATGGATGGCGTTGAAGTCCCCTGTTCGTCAATCAACCCCTTGTCTATCCATGCAGAGACAGACTGACAGACATGTCGTTTCTCTACGCGAGGTGGGGGGGAGATGAGACCCGACTTGGAGTCTAAGGGATGAGATCGAGACCCTTTTGCGACTTTCGACCTGGTCTTTGCTTCCAGCTACCGGTGTACTTGTATGTCGAGTGCGCATGGGTCGCTAACTGACCACGTTGATCTCCAGCTCGTGGCTCGCTACTCGGTACCACAACTCCTCGAGAAAATCATCCAGAGTCTCTGACTTCTGGTAAAAGTCCTCTTATTTTTGTTTCGCGCTCTCTTGAGTACGTTTTTTTTAGCCTTTCTTCACAAGATCTTGATATTTCTGTCCAGCGAAAGTTCTATTTCTGGTTCATCCTCTGCAGCAATCATGAGCGCGCCCTCGTCTTCATCCGGGGCTGGTGAAAAGCCAGAGACATCAAAGGACGCTCAGGCGGAGAGCACCGTCGTCGCTCTCAGCAACAGCGATGATGGGCCCAGTGTTCTCGACGGGCTGGGCTCAGACGATAGCCAAAGTCCACAGAATTGGAGTCCGTGGAGGAAACGACTATTGTTCCTTGCGTTAATGTCCAGTTCGATCCTCGCAGACGGGTATGTTTCTTCATCCCTCCCTTAATCAACAATGTCAAAAGCTGACCTTTTGTCGAAAAATAGAGGCATGACTTGGGGTGCGACGCTCGTGGCTCCTCAGGCTATTGAATGGCACACCTCGATCACCCACTCGGCCACTTCTCTCAACTACGGTATCCTCCTCCAGGGTTTCGGCGGCATATTTGCCGTGCCTTTTATCGATGCGTATGGACGGTGAGTTACCAAAAGACAGTGAATGAATGACATTCGACCGCGCCGTGTAGCCTGCTGACTCTCCTTTGTAGCCTCCCCGTGTGGCTCTATCCCCAGATTGTTACCCTCTTTGTCGTCCTTGGATGTGTTTACGCGCAGTCATGGTCCGTCTTCACGGCTTTACGTGCCCTCCAGGGCTTGTTCGGCACAGTGCCCCAGGTGATTGGCCTGCCCATAATTCACGACATGTACCCTCCGCACGAATGGCCGCGATACATCAACATTTGGGGCACAACCTTTCTGGTCGGCCCGTTCCTCTTCCCCGCCATCGCGGGATATATTTTGGAGGGCACCGGGTCCTGGCGCGACTGCTTCAAAGTCCTGACGGGGTTCTACGGGTTCTCCACGCTGATGATCCTGGCATTCGGCTATGAGACGTACTACAACAAGTCATCGACGGGAGCGCGGCAGACCAGCCGGATCAAGTCGTTCTTTGGGATTGGGAACACCAACCTCCCCAAAGCACGCACGCTCTCCGAGTCGACGGTCAACATCATCAAGCTCACCTTCACCCTCCCTATCCTCCTGGTCGGTCTGTCCACCATGATCAACTTCACGTGGCCGATCGGAATCACCACGACGGTGGACGCCTTTGTCCGAGCACCGCCTTACCTCTTCGACAACGTCGCCGACGCCTCGATCCGTTTTGCCGGCGTCATCGGCGCCCTTTTGGGATTTTGCTTTGGATACTTCTTCAACGAATGGATCTACGAGGGCTCCGGCGGGAAGCGCAAGGCCCACTGGCGCAGCGAATACCGACTGCATGGCGTGTGGTTCCCCATCGGCAGCATGGTGTGTGGCCTGCTGACGTACGGCCTCACACTCAACTACGGCAAGAGCTGGGTCGGCCTCGCCTTCGGCTGGGTCATGGTCAACATCGGCCTGGTGGGCACCATGGTCGCCATCACCGCGTTCGCCCTCGAGAAATACCCCACCCACTCGGCCGTTGTGTCCGCCATCATCAACATGTGGCGTACGTGCGGTGGCTTCGCCGTCGGGTATTTCCAGCCCAGCTGGATCGCGAAAGACGGCGTCGCAGCCGTTTTTGCCACCCAGGCCGCCGTGGTGGCCGTCTGCGCCGTCATCCTCATCGGAGCGACCATTTGGCTGGGAAGGCGTGCTGCTGCTGCGAGTAACAAGTCTGCCGCGGATGTCGTTGCTGGTCAAGCGTGAGCGGCGAATATATGGTTTCGTTCTATACCCAGAGAATCGGGGAAAAGCAATGTCTAAGACTGTGTTTTGTTTTAATTTCTGAGCGCTAGGGTTGCGGGCGTCTAATAATAGGTGAGGATATTCGAAGGAAGAGGAACAAGTCCTTAAAAGTCGGTCGATGCGCGGGTAGATAGTGCTTGGCGAGTGCTTCGTACTCCAATGCTAGACAACATAGCGGTTGTCAGTCAAAATACATGCGCGTTTCCTTCTACACACTCAAGATGAACATGGAAGCAGTAATGGCGACTAGCCTTATAGAAGTCTTTGCGAGGTGTGTGTCTTCGACAACCCCTCTCCGGTCCCAACTTGAACAGCAGCATCATCGCTATGATATGTTGATTCTCCGAGAGGAGAGCTTGCCTCATTCTCTCCTCGGGCTTCATGTATCCGTCGACATTCGAGCAGTGGAAACGCAGACTCGAGTGGGCAAATGAGACCTTATGTGTCGGAGTCTCGCTGGGTAGAGATGGCGTCCGCCTTTCCTTCGCCGTGATAAGGGACTCTACTCAGCAGATCACAGGTATGTAGGTACTGGTACAAACCCCACCAGAAATCACTTAGTATATATGTTTTTTCTCTCGAAATTCTGTCACGCAAAGACCCCCTTCTCCACAACAAGGGCGAAACCGAAATTACCACGAGTTCGAGTCCCGATTACACCACATCTAGGTTCCTGTCAGGTCAAAACTAACTCCGGGTTAGTGGGCATCAGGACCTCGATTCCTTCCTCCGGTCCTCCCTCCCTCCCTCCGATGACCCACCTCGATCAGACGACATCGACAACATCAACCACTGTAGTATAAAATTCGTAGTAAAACCGGTCGAGAAAAACCAACCCTGTAAAGGGCGAGTTTTCCTTGTCACAGACCAGCAGGTTGAGCTGTTCTGTGATAAGTTTTTTGCCATTTTTGCGCGAGATCCATCCTAATAGAAGCTGCCTGTCTCGGAATGATGTTACGGTACTGTCGCCATGTCTCATCCAGTCATGCATACAAGTACTTGTACAAATATGTTCATGGCGAGATGGATCGTTCTAGGTGACTTTCGGGTAATGCCGAACGTGTTCTGCATTACCGAACTAAATAGGCATAGCGGCATCCACCCACCCAAGTAACTCGGCAAACTTACCTAGAAACACACCAGCTATCCCCCCAAACCTGCAACTCTGCAACTACAGGTGAAGTGTAATGGCTACGCTTCTGTTGTTGCGTTCTGCGGTCATTCTTCACGTCTATCTCACCATTGAGAACCACTCCAACACCCAAGAACCTACAAAGAATGAGTCCGGCGTCTCAACCACGACTCAAGCTGGTGCAGATGCCAGGCAGGCCTCGGCGATCCGTGGCGTGCAACCATTGCCGGGCAAAGAAGATTCGCTGTACGGTTGCAATCTGTAACAGCCGATGAGTCAGGTCGCTAATCGTATGATAGGTAACGGTAATACTCCATGTGACAATTGTCTGGACCGTGCCGGAGAATGTGTCATCACGCGCAGGCGACGTCCGCCTACCCAGAGTAGCCGAAGTGCCGGTGAATCTGTGGTCGTACAAGGGAACAGCAGTGTGTTAAGTCCCTACACATCTCAAGCCACATAAAGGAGTGACTGACACGCCGAATAGATCGGACAAATGTGAGTCTCACATTAGCGTGGACAGCAGGACTCGACAACGCTTCGTCGAGCGACCGGCGCAGCCACTCTAGCCAAAAGTCATGCTGCCGTTCGTTATATCAGCTGATATCCCTCAGCACCGTATGTTGGCATCTAAACAGAGCCAAGAAACCTCCAAGCAGCCACGCATGCAGACCCCTCTAGCACCCGGACTTCCAAGAACAACAGACGCGCATGAAGGACCCATCGATGCCTTCGACAATCAAGATCTTGGCCAAGAGGAGAACAGTCTCTATGCCACAGACACGGTCAGTTAGTCCCTGCATACTCACTAACAGTTCTGATGGTTCTCCCAGCTCAACTTTGAGTACTATGGTCTGTCGATTACTCCTTCCACCGCACAGTACTGATGGGCAACAGGCCCGCGCTGCATGATGTCCTTTTACTCCCAGCCTGCTGTGGACTGGATAGTTTTAAAAGTGGAATCACCCGAGTATAACAGCTCGGTCAAGCGCCTTGTTCAAGAATCGGCTCGGATGCTCAAAATGAACCACGGTGCCTTGTCATCATGTCGAGAGCCAGAGCCCGCTCCGCAAGTTGCATGGCAATACACCAATGGCGAGTAACTGAAACTCGTCAGTATCTAATTTAAGCTGATTTGTGGTCCAGCGTATTTTGAAGAAGGATCGGATCTTGCTTGGGGCTTGGTCGAACGCCCTGTATTTGAATCCCGACTCCGCGCGCACTTTAGCGGCGCCCACACCCCAGTTACAGACGACAAAGGTTGGTACGCACTACGCAACATCATCTGGGCGCATGGGTGCCAGATTGTTCTTTCCAAGACCAGGGCCTTCCACGACACCTTGCAGGCTTCGTGGGCTCTTTTCCAAAATGCACTTTCTGTGCATACCGAGATCATGTTCTTACACACTTCCTTGATGGGTGTCCAGGCCCTAATATCGATGGTAACCACCTTAGCTCTTCAAATCTCGAGCCAGGACTCTAATTCCCGATGGTAGGCATATTTCAGTGAGAGTATGGGTGAAGTGTCGCTACAATACACATTATGCACGGACGCTTTGCGACTCGCGTGCTCCAAAGGTCTACATAGACAGCCCTCACACTCGTGGAAAATCCCGCCGCATGAAGTCAGACATCGGAACTGGATATTCTGGTCCATTTATTGCCTGGAGAAGCAAATCTGCACCCGTTCAGGCCGCCCTTCAGTGTGTCATTCATTCCTCATTTGATGTGCTGACAGTGTCTCTAACCTTGGTAGATAATGGACGATGATGAAATCAGTTGTCAGGTTCCTCAAACCGTCCCAAGTGGACTACCGAGCGATACTCTGTAC
The DNA here is from genome assembly GCF_000835455.1 of Fonsecaea pedrosoi CBS 271.37. Classification (NCBI taxonomy): domain Eukaryota; kingdom Fungi; phylum Ascomycota; class Eurotiomycetes; order Chaetothyriales; family Herpotrichiellaceae; genus Fonsecaea; species Fonsecaea pedrosoi. The sequence goes on along the minus strand of NW_013550615.1, from coordinate 832,169 downwards.
TGCCACACGTTGATCAAGATGATGCAATTAGCCTCCACGGCTAGGAAGCAGCTTTCCAGTGCGCGTGCTCTCAGGCAGACGACTGACCAGCTATTTCAAGCCGTGCATAATCTAAGGGAGGAACTCGCAGAATTCAAGAACTCGGTACAGCAGCATATCTGTCTTGACGATGCGATTGATGTTGCTCGATTACCAGCTGGTATGACCCTGCGCCAGGCTCAATCACTTCAATCACATTATTTCTGTCTGGTGTTGGACATCAATACCCCTTTGACCTACCCTTGGTTGGATGTCTCCACATATGTAGCGGGTAATATGATGGCTGCTTCCCAGGTGCATGCTTCATATAACGACGTGGTTCAGGTTTCGCGCGCTGCTATCCTTGCCGCCAGGCAGGTACATATCGACGGTGGCTGCGCTGCCTTGTAAGACACTCTTCACCGAGACCTTCTCAATGGATGTTTGTTGCCAGATGAAAGTTAACTGTCCAGCAGAATCGCTCGATACGCTCCGTTGTACAGTTTTTTCAACCTCTTCATCCACATCATTCGAGACACCACATTGTCCACTGTTCCATCAGACCTACTACTACTAGGTAAGTATCGGGGCCCTGTTCTGTACCGTACCGTACCGCATGTCACTCATGAAAAGGAGGTCGACGCATATGCTCGGCGGCAAGAGACAAGAAGTGACTCATGAACTTTACGTGCAGACCTTACATTGGGTTACTTTTCCAACCTCGAACTTACCACGGGTCTCCAGCTGCCGCGTCTTTTCGTGAGAGAGATGTGCCACTTTGCCCGTCTTGCTGTGAAGCATCAGGAGCGCTCGCAAAAGAGCACTACAGAGCCAGAAATCAGTAAGGAGATCGAGGCCAATGAAAGCTTCCAGCCTGCACCTTTGACGAATTCCACTTTGAGCATAGGCGACACCGATACTGTTCCATTACTTGTGAGTTATCTTCCAGATTGCCTACGACTAGGTTTGTTTTGATTACACGCAATACTAATTTGACACTCACAGGAGCAGGATTTCTTTGAATTATTCCCAGCAGAAGATTTCGAAACGTGGAGCACTCTGGTTCCTTTCGATGAGGCTACCGATTGGACGTTCTGAAATTGACCAAGATCTTTCCTTTAGATGTCTGCATGGATCAGCAGACGTCGATTGACTAGAGAATTGACGCTGTTTTTAAGTCTTTCATTGATAACGAAAATTGAGAGATTTATGGCAACGACTTGCTCTTCCGCATAGAAGCACCACTGACCAAGTTGCCGTTGCAGGAGCTCTGTACATCCAAAGTCTTCAGCTTAGCTCTTCGTCGAGCTGTTCACCTGCTTCAAATCTGGCACTTTGATCCTCAAGAGGTTCTCTGCGTTTTTATACGCAACGAGCTCGAGTTCCTCCTCAGTCAGCAGCCCGCTCTTGGTGAGGTCTTGGAAGAATTCGAGGCCGTGTTCATTGGTTGTGAAGGGGTAATCAACACTATACATGATCCGTTCGACTTTTGTGTTGGCAAGGATACAGCGCATCGGGTCGATGCTGAATGTGCCCGACATGGTGATCCAGATGTTCTCGTTCCACACCTCACTGAAAGGTCGATTCCGCTTGCCCATGACGGACTCTTGATCTATGATCCTCTGTAGCATAAAGGGTATCATCTCTCCAAAGTGGCCCAGGATGATCTTGAGCTTGGGGAACTTGTCAAACATCCCTGCGGCATGCAGCCGAAGCACATGGAGACCGACCTCGCTGTGCCATCCCCACATGGCACCTCCAACAACTGTCATTGCTCGAGGCGGGTAGTTTCCAGCGTAGGACCGCTGGAAGAAGTGTGGTGTGGGCCACGAAGGGTGGAGGTAGATCGGGACGTCCAGCTCCTGCAGCTTCTGCCAGAGGATGTCGTAATCGTTGCCGTCGCAGAACTTGTCGCCGGCCTTGTGGTCCACGAGTGCCCCGACGAAGCCGTGCTTCTTGACCGTCCTCTCCAGCTCAGCCGCCGCAGCTTCGGGGTGTGCCATTGGTAGGACTGCGAATCCGGCAAACCGCATTCTGGTCTCCTCCGACTTGCGGATCTCGTCTGCCAGCTTATCGTTGCCAGCTTGGCAGACCTCGACGGATGGGTTGTCGGCAGCGCAGTGCGAAATCACCTGGACCGTCACTTTGCCGTTGTCCATCTCTTTGAGCCGCAGCGCATCGGCGTCGAACAGTCTTTCGAGCGCTCCGGGCCATCGAGATATTGCTTCTTTCAGGGAGTTGTCGTATGAGTCAAACACGACGCGTGAGTATCAGTGTTCTTCGAGGGTGATGAGTGGCGGGGTCATCATGGAGAAGAATGACGGTGACAATGATTTACTAGGTAAGGGAGGTGAGGGACTTGGGTAATTGACCGAGACGGAGTGGGCAGTGCCGGTCTGATCTTTAAAACGAACAGGTCGAGAATTGAGCTTGGTGAGACCTTGATCCCTGAGGTCGTGGATGGCTCGGTCCCTGCTAGATGATGGACTTGTACTTGTGTTGCTCCGTCCCGAGACTTCACGCCTCCATTACTCGGTTCATTTTGATTCAACATCCCGAGTTCACGACACAATTAACAGTCGGTGTTGTCAGGACCCGAAGATGTTGCTTGTTCAGCAGTCGGCATTTCCTCATACGGTCGGCTCACCATTAGTTTGTCTGTCCTGAGGAGCGGCTCGATGGCCTTGCTCGGCTTTGACGGATGATAACGGCAGACTTTTTGAAATGAACAATATGTGCTGCAAGGGATTCAGATTTGTAAGTAGGCAGACGGTTCCGCGTTGCTGGCCATATGTGGTGGTGGCAGCTTATATTCCCTCCAGCCACCCAGATCACCCATCTTACCTTTGACCACCGAGTCACCTCCTACACAGTACATCCCATATCTTTCCAGGAAATACTTCGCTGTAAACATTCTCAGAAACCAAACGATGGGACCTCCCACCGCCATCGTCACCGGTGGCTCATCCGGCATAGGAGACGCCCTGGTCCGACACCTCGTCTCGCTGAACTGGCGCGTCGTCGTCGCCGACATCAACCCGCCCAAGGAGTCGCTGCCGGAGACGTTGTTCGTCAAGACAGACATTTCCTCCTGGCAGGACCAGGCCGACATGTTCAAGCAGGCGTATGCGTGGAGCGGGCGGCTGGACTTTGTGGCTCTCAACGCGGGTGTCGACCATGGAGACGACGTGTTTGGGAATCTCTCGGGCCATGTGGACCGGCCGCCGTCGAAGCCGGATACGCGGCCGTTTGAGGTGAATATTACTGGGACGTAAGTTTGTCCCCCTTCCTAATTTTTAAGGGAAAAAAAAAAAAAAAAAAAAAAAAAAAAAAAAAAAGAAAAAGTAACACAGCCTCTACCTCTCTTACCTCTCCTTCCTGGCTGCGCTGGGTTCTGACTCGAACCTCACTCTTCGTATGGGTGTGCAGATTCTACGGCATCAAACTCGCCGCGCACTACATGACGGTGCCGAGCACCCACTCCGACAAACCCAAGCCGGGCGGCAAAATCATCATCACCGCCTCCGGGGGCGGCATCTTCCCCATCCCCATCCTCCCGCAGTACACGGCCAGCAAGCACGCGCTGGTCGGGCTCGTGCGCGCGCTCGCCCGCAACGACGCCGCCACCACGGCCGACGTCCGCATCAACGCCGTGTGCCCCGCCATCGTCGACACCCCGGGCCTCCCGCCGGGACTGGCGAGTAAACTCGGCCCAGACCAGCTCACGCCCATGAGCACCGTCCTTCGGTGTTTCGACGCGCTGGCCGATTTCGCCGCTGTCAGGGATGACGACTGGGTAGCGCATGGCAAGACGGGGGAGACGGTCGAGGCGAACGGGGAGGAGTTCATCTGGCATCAACCACCGCAGCCACAAGGGGGGAAGTTTATGCGCGAGGCGGGTGTGTTGGCCGCGGCGCAGGCATATAAGCAGATGAGCGCCGAGGGGGCTGCGACAGCGACTTGAGAAGGGGGACGATGGATTGTTCCACAAATCGACGTGGACGCAGACGGGTCTGGGAAGAAGGACATGGTCCCCGTAGTAGTGATGACGTCGTCTTGTCAGGTCAGTATTTGGCCGCTTTTCCAGACTAGCAGCGCTTAGAACTACGAATTAGTTAGACGATCCTCACCAATAGCTTTGTTGAGTGAAGCGAAACGATGCCTCTTTACTCGTGTAAAAGAACGTGTAAAGAACTGGCTAGATCTATTGACTACTTGGTACCTAGGCCGTCGCTTTTATATTCACTATTACTGGCGTAGCGCCTTAGCTATGTTTTACAGAATGTCTACGGCCCAACGGCCCCCGCCCTGGACGATGCACAGCGAATCCCATCACCATCATGACGACAAACGCTGGAGCTACCTTGGTGTCTCTAGCTGTCTGGCTCGCTGGGCAGATTTCACGTGATCGGGAAACCATCTCATCCGTCTCTTCGGCGCACCTGCTCTGCGCAAGCGCTTGTGTGGTTCACTTTCATCGAAAGGACTTGCGTCATTACCTGGACTATGACCAGTATGTCCGCCTCGCCTTTCATGTGAAGTTCTCTGGATCGACCGCCTCCAGGAGCGCTGTCCTCTAGAACTCCTGCTCTCTCGAGTATTCGCCGGTGGGACTTGCGACCAAGGAACGTCACGGCTGGAGACTGCTCCAGACTGTACGCCACGTGGAGGCTCTGATAGAAACGATGGGCGAGCAACTTGCAAAAGGCGCAAGGGATGCTGAGTTGATGGGAGAAAGCATTATTGGCATTTACCTCACGACAGAGCCTCTGTGCGAGTCGAATCGGCCGGTGGAAGATGACGAGCCGAGACTACGGCGCTTTGTTGATGACCAAGAAAACATCCAACGGCCCCGCCTGATCGGGAGTGGGAAACACGGCGTCGTGATCCTGACAAACATCAAAGGAGCTGCATATGCCTTGAAAGTTGTAAGTACGATTGTGCGAATTACTTCCACTTGGCTAAACCTGGGGGTTCAGTTCAAGTGTTGGAAGCAACCCGGTCCTGTCTTTTATGCATATGATGGTGCTATCCACACCTCACCACTTGCCTGTGAAAGTAGAGCTTATGCTCGACTGGACTCACTCAATGAAAATGGAACATGGGCTGCCCGGTGTTACGGATGGATGAGATTGTCTGATACTCAATTCAAGGTACTCGGGAATGTTGTTAACACCCATGGCTTGAGCCGATGGGCTATTGTCAAAGAATACATACCATCCTCGACACTTCCGTGCGACATTCAGACGATCTTTACGAATTTCAATATCCCCGAAGCAAGCGCGAATACTCCCCCAGGACATTCGAGTCGAGAACTATAGAGGGTCAAAGATTGTCGACCCTTCGAGCACGTTGACGGCTCCGTGTCCGGAATGGTCGGGCTTCTTATTTGAATTCTTTTACAAAAAAACCATCTTTGGCGTCTTTGATTGGTTCAAAGTCTAGCATTACATCTCTCGGCATCACAATCACCTCCTCGCTGGGGCCTTTGCCTTTATGTTTCAAATCTTCGCTGTGCGAGGGAGAAAGGCAATGGCCATTGCGCAATTTGTGACCGCCTTACGATTCCCAATGTCCAATTTCTCAGCCATGTTTCTCGATCTCCTTGACAGTCCTGACATATTTTGCTGTTGTCGACATTCTGCCTCCTGATGCACGATCAACTGCCGACTTTACCCTAACGAGATGTTGCTAGATGGCTGACATTGAAGAGGGAAGCCTTTGTTGGGCCAGGGTTGCTGGGCTCAGGATTTGATCAGGTTATATCATCAAACCTTCTCGCAATGCTTCTTCCGCGCATCTGAAATCTCATCACGTCCGATTTTAGACAAGCGAATTCACATTTTCGCCAACGAAACGAAAACGGACAGTTAAAGTCGCAAAGATGCGCCTGAAAGCGGCATAGAATGTCTGACATGATGCGCACAAGTATTCCTTGCTGACAGTGATGACCGGGGCCTGGGCTAGCGGCAGCAAGTCGTCGAAGAAGCTCTGCAGGCCTCCTGGTACAAAGTATTCGTCCTCAGAGTATTGAACGAGGGTATGATGGTGGACAAGGTAAGTCAGCAACTGAGGCTCAACGTGTGAAGCGGCGCGAATATCAGATAGAAGGCCGAGATGTTTGCGCAGCTCATCCGCTCTATTAGCCCACAGATTGTTGTCGAGAACATTCCGCCAGCCCGGGAAGGTGTAGCCGCTCATTGCGGTTACTAATGGGTAATTTGAGCCCCGATCAAGTTCCGCAAAGGCCTTGTAGGGTTGTCCATCCGGGACCAGAAGAATAGTTTTAGGTCTGTACAGAGCAAGATTTCCGTCTGCCATCCTCTGGAAGAATGACAAACCACGACGAGAATGGTCTTCAGCTCCTGGCGAATGGACGGGGTGATGAGACAATCGCTTCAAGTGGCTCTCAACCCTGGCGCGTTGATCATCCGCATCGTTGCCTTCTCTGTATACACGGCCTGCTCGCGAACGTCGCTCGCCTTTATTGCGGAGTGTAGCTAGAGCCAGATCCAGAGCATTCATCCCGTTCGCATCGTGTTTTTGAATATGTACTCCTTGGGCTGTAAGATGTTGCACAGTCTCAAGACGACCCCAGAGAGAAGCTTCCATAAGAGGTGTTCTGCCAAAATGATTGCTTTGGTCAATGGCCGCGCCTCGATCCTGGAGCCATTTTACCGTCAATATTCCGTTCTCTTCCGTAGCGGCCAACAGAACGCCATTATCACCATCCTCATCAACTTGTGAAACGAAATCATCGTCCGGATAATCTTCAAAAAGGCGATGCAATTCCCCGATGTCTCTTCGCACACATGCGGATATGTAGGCAATGTGGCGAAATTCGGGAGATTCATAGGGGTCTTCAGGTAGGGCTTCGGGGCGTCGTCGAGGAGGTTGGGCATTCGAGCTTTCTTCATTAATGTGCAACCGCTCAGCCGCATCTGTAATACTTTCGTCATCGCTTTCTAGCTCAGATCGTTCATGAAGATGAGCAAATGACGGAAGTATAGAACGATACGGCGGGCTTTCGTTCAGCTCCATCAGCCTTCCTCCCAAATTCACTGTCGCAGAGACGGAATGGGTCCGATAAACTCCCATCCATAATCAGTTGCCGTAGGATCTTCATCTTGTGGGAAAACGAGCCGATACACACCTCCGTTCATGTCGTGGCAGTCGCTTTGCCTCTGTTTGTAGGGTCCCAGAGGAAAGCTGTGACCATGTGTGCCCAGACAAAACGGACATCTTACTCGAATTCTTGAGCTGTTCCACGAGAGAACGAGGGCGACGGGTAGAGCAGCCATGGAGTATGAGTTGAATCAACTTCTCCTGCGAGGTAAGAAGAGCGGTGCCACAGGGCAAGCTGAGATGAAGACAAAAGGATCATGCGTAGACTGCATTGAGATCTACGAACACCTTCATTTTGCCAGGTTACACCGAGGCAGGAGCGGTACAGCACTTTCGACAAGAGGTGTGTTACTATGCAATGTAAAATCATCCACCAAAACGCCAGGCAAATACTGTAGTGCAGGTATGGTTGTCAAACCAATCACAATGAGACAAGTGGTTCTGAATCGCAGGACGAATCTACTCCAACTTCAAGTCTCTCTAAAACTGATACAACATCATCTTGGACCGACCAGCCGGCCAACCGGCCATGAATTTTTTCATTCAACTTTTGCTTTTGCTACACAGTGTATGTTTGCCGTGTGTAGATATATAAGTACATGTCTTTTACACTCGCAATCGACCGACCGACCAACGGGTCGGCTGATTCGACCTTGGGTGTTTTGCTTTTCCTTTTCCTTTTGCTTTTGTGTCCCGGCTGGTTTCGTCCGGACAGTTTCCTTGAATACAAGTGGCGGACCCAATCTGAGGTAGGCGAGACAGGCGGGATGGGTGAATGGCGTCATCGAGGGCGTGAAAAGACAGACTTGGGGATCCCATGATGGATGCATGGAACCGTTCAGGTCTACACCTGCTTGTCTGTTCCATTGCCCCCGACTTCCTGACTCCAAACTGCGTTGAGATGTCGTTGTCGTTTTATCAACCACCCCCCGCCCCCTTCTCTTCCTTTTTCACGACCGGGCTCGTTCCACAACCGAGTGTATGTGTGTAGTGTAGGCTTTTTCCATCGCAGTGCCATCGCAGGTAATACTCCTCCCCCTATATGCGTGCGTCGCGGGGGGACGAGGGGCGTGTTTATTAAACGGCGTGAGATTCCCAGTGGATGTCCGTCTTGACGGTGATGCCCTTTGACTCATCACTGCCCTTGGTGCGGGTACTTCCGGGCCCCGTCGTGTAGGTGGTCAGCTGGACCTCGTCGTCGCCAAAGGTTGGGTTGACGATGCGGTCCCAGTCCCGCTTGACTTTGATCGGGATGCTCGCGCCGGACTTCGCCATGGCGGAGGACCCCATGTTGCCGCTGGAAAAGCCGCTCGTGGGCGCTGATCGGGACTGCGAGCCGGCGGATTTCCAGAAGCGCCGGAGAAGCGGCGCGTAGCACGGCATGCAGGCGCAGAGGATGCCGATGAAGGGCTCGCAGCACGACCAGATGAAGACGCTCGCCATGGACCAGGTCAGGTCGTCGTTGTTGATGAGGTGGTGGATCGAGATGATGCGCACGATCGAGGCGATACAGACACTGTAGTTTTGTCGTTAGATATTACTGTAGCGAGAGGAAAAGGGCAAACTGGGGACCGTCTTACAATCCTCCCAGTCCAAGGACACCGCCAACCATGACCTTCTTCCTTGTGGACATGCGCAACCCCAGAACTGTAGCAAGAAGAACTTTTAGCATGTGAAACATCACCAATAAGCAGCGAGAATGGGAGGGATACTGACGTGGTCGGATCGGAATGATCAAAATACAAACATCGACAAGCATGGCCCAGATGCCGTTGGCGAAGAAGAACAACGGCACGTCAATACAGTGACCCTTGGCCCCGGGGGTGGTATACTGAGTCTAATGGTTTTGTTTGAACGCGGGTCAGTCTCTGTTTAATTCTCACTCGTTGTCCGTTTTTTTTTCTCTCTTTGTTGTCACTCTGTGTAAAGTGTAATAGAAAAGGGGGCAAACTCACCCAGAAATACTCCAATGGTTGACAACCGGTGTTGATGGTGACGACAATGACGACAAAGTAGCTCCAGACCAAGAACAGACCGAGATAGGTCGACCACTTCTGGCGAAAGAGGCGCCAGTAGTACATGACGATGGATGCCTTGGTGAAGCTGACGGCGCCTGCGTAGATCATCACGTAGGAGAAAAGAATCTGTTCAGCAGAATTAAAAGACTGGTTCAACACGGGGAGAGTTCGAGTTCGCTCAAAGGGTCGGGGAGATGTCAGGAGCAAGAAATATAGATCGGTGGAAATAAACATGAATGCATACCTGCCAAATGGTCGTAAAGTCCTGTCCCGTCACGGCCCAAAGATGCTTGCCACCACCATATGGAAGACCTGGTCATTCTTTGTCAATTTCTCGAAGGCCTCGCGTGCAGGGGTACAAGATTCAAAACTCACTGACGAGCGAGCAGACTGCTGTGCCATGTGCCAGAAGCTGTTTTTGGGTCGCGAATTAGTCCATTTATTCAAACTTTGGTCCTCAATATCAATATCGGGGAAACTCACCAATGCTGGGATGATCAAGTAGTCGTCCCAGGAGAATTTTCCCTTCTCCCGCATCAACTGCGACACGAAACGCAGCATGACGGCGAGGGTCCCGATGACCATCAGACTGACGACCGCTCTGATGACGGCGCCATTCTTGGTCTCGGACAGGTCAATGCCCGGGGGCGCAGGTCCAAATGCTCCGCTTGCAGACATTGGAAGGGTTTGTCGTGCTTGAAAACAACCGGAGGGAGGGAGAAAAGAGAAGGGTAGTGGACCTAAAAAACAGAAGAAAGCCGCTCGAGCTTGCGAGTCGACGATATAAGAAGTGTAACGATGAAGGAAAAAGAATCACTCAAAGGAGTCACGCAAGGCGGAGGCGTTATAAAGAAAAAAAAGGGTCTTTACTGAAGCTGCATCTCCTTGGGATATGTCCCCCCGGATCCCAGATCCCAGACCGTTTGGGTCTCATATCACTTCAGGCTAGCCATGTACCGAGTTCATAGTACACATTGAGGAGTACAGTGACCCAAATGGGAACCCACAAAGGCCATACTCTGTACAAAGAGGGAACTGGAGCTAAGACCTTGCGCAATCCCGGTTCCTGGTTCCTGGTTCCTGGTCCCCCGGTCCCTGGCAGGACCAAGTCACTGTATCAAAGACGACCATGGGCATTTCATCACTGCAAAGGGGCTTTTAGCCAACTCGGCTGTTCAAGGCGTACCAGATGATCTGCATAACCAAAACAACAGCACGAATCAAACTGGGTCATTCCGGGCATAGATCGTTCCCCGCTTCTTTAACTGAGAGTGAGCTGGTGACAAGACACAAGGCGACGGGGCCGAATACGAAGTGGGTAGGAAGTAGGAGGACTATAATTTTGATCAGGAAAGCCTTGGGCTCGAAAGAGTGGCCAAAGTCCTCGGTACTACCGCAATCTCGGTTTTTTCCCAAATGCCCAGTCTGTACGAGTACTCGGTACCAAGTAGCACTCAGGGTGTCGCCGATGGAAAATTTCACTTGCCTTTTGGGAGTTCGTCGTACGAGATAATATGCCCCCGGGGATCCATATCCGTTCCAGCCGTTGAGCTAGTTGTGCCGATCAGCCAAGATGCGTTTTCGACCTGCCTCGCACCTAGCATGCAATCTGCAGTGGTTCTCGAACGAGATTTTCCGACCTAGACTTTTTCGACATTCCTACTCGTACGGAGTAGCGGTTGACCACTTGGTGGAGAAGCTTCCATGCAGGTCGGGACCGTTGACCGTTGACAGTTGGCAGTTGGAAAGGTTGGGCAAAGCTCGGGATCCACACAACGGTCGACTCAGTGCGAACGCAAGGCTGCCTAAGCGTTGTGCAGATCCAGAACTGTCAGGGTCAGCTTGAAGGACAGACACAGACAGGACGGCCCTCGGTCCTCGGATCCGTGTCCCTGGACACAAGTTGGCAGGAGCAAAATTATGCAAGGGCCAAGAAGGGGAGCACGTCTCCAGCAGGGCATTCCCAATATGGATGCAGCATCGCCGATCTTGGACGAGCTCCGATTTTCAGGTGTTTCAGGGCTGCAGCCGAGCCATGGCCGAGCCAACGCTACGAGTGATTTGGTGCCTCATGAGGAGATGTCCAAGTCCCTTGTACCTTGGAACTTGGAATCCTCGTTTTTTTTTTCTAACGGCTTTTCTGGAGCCCTTTTTTGCGGAGTTACTTTAGGGAGGAGCAGCTACGGAGGATTGTGTTCGACGGGCCGGTCCAGATCGCCGAGTATGGGTAAGTGCGGCCCCGGACGCCTCCAGGCTACTCTAACTTTGTTCATGATCGTCGGTAGCTGGAGACAATCGAGACACGAGTCAGTCAGTCTTTATGTTTCGTGGCCCCGACGTCTTGATGGTGGCCCGCTAGTCCGAGGCGATTCGGATGCAGCGAATGAAAAGGGTGATGAGTGTGAGGGACAAAGTGGGGGTAGAAAGCTGTCACTGGGAAGAGGAGGTGTACTGAGCAGGGAGTAGGTGTGACCATATGGTTGGTGTGACCATATGGTTGGAAGCTCAGCGGCAGGACTCGTGGGCAGGATAGAGAACTTGGGATCACGACACGACACGACACGACACTATAAGACTAGATAGTGTACATGTACATGTAAGCACCTGATAGTACAGTATCGACGACAGCACAGCAAAAAGTCACAGTGGAGTGAGTTGCTACGATGATATTCCGTACAACTGATCTGGCCCGAGGTCTGTGGGAAAAGACGTTTCCCTCTATCATCCTAACATGGTGGTGTGCTGTCGATCTGCATCTTATACGACGAATACCGTGACAACCTAATAGCTAGCTCCCCTTTGGGCCTGAGCTTTACCCAGCATGCGGATCGGGACCTGGCTCGCCTGAGACCTGGGAAACTGGGAATATCCTTCCTCGATACTCGACTCGTACATATCTACTCGTCAAGCAGCGAATGATACTGTCTTGCTGGAACCACAAATGGCCATTTTACCTTTGGGACCAGGCTGCCAGTTTCGTTTCACCCATGGTACTATTGTCTACCGAATGCATAGAACTGCTTTGGGACCCTTGGTGCCCCGACCAAGTGTGCTCCACCATCACCCGTTAATATGAAACTGGTCCAAGAGCAGGTCTCCACAGGACAGAGAGAGTCGATGGGAGACTACTTCACACCGCTCTCGTGGCGCCCAGTTCCTTTTATTATTTATCAAGGGACGAAGGGCCCCGGATGCCTCCCCGTCAAAGAAATTCCCTGTCGACACACACACAAGCGACACAGGGCATCATCTTACCAACCAAGAAAAATGGGGTCCATCCAGGAGAAAACACCCAACGATGTCAGCCAACGGCCAAACTGGGTTCCTTTGTTGGACACGCCAGTCCTGACCAGAAGAAAGCTGAGGATCGTCTGTATCGGTGCTGGGTTCTCGGGCCTCACGCTGGCACACAAGATCCAGCATGAGTTGAAGCTCGAGGATGTCATCGACCTTCAGATTTATGAGAAGAACGCCGACGTCGGAGGGACCTGGTACGAGAACACGTATCCCGGTGCCGCGTGGTAAGAGTGTCTCTCCATTGGATCTTGTTAGCCAGAACACAATCAGAACCTGACCACAGAGAACTACTAGTGATATCCCAGCTCGTGAGGCTCCCAGCTCGTGAAGACGGCACTAGCCCGACTTTGCAATCGAAAACAAGGCATACACGCATACTAACCTTTGGGGATTCGTTTGCTTTTAGATGCCTACACCTTCTTGTTTGAGCCGAACCCGGACTGGACGCAGTTCTACCCTGCCCAACCCGAGATTCATGCCTACATCAAGGCAACCGTTGCCAAGTACAACCTGGACAAACACGTCACGCTCAAGTCCAGAATCTTGGAGACGATTTGGGATGATGAAGTGGGACAGTGGAAGATCAAGGTCGACACGAATGGAGCCATCCAGGAGGACAACGCTGATATCCTCATCAACGGCACCGGGTTTCTGAAGTGAGTTACAAGGACCTCTGTATAGTAGTGGGCGATGTCTAACCAAAACTCTCAAGCAAATGGAAATGGCCTGCGATTCCTGGCCTTCATGACTTTAAAGGCAAACTCGTCCACAGCGCCAATTGGTACGTTTTGACAGAGTCTAACTAGAAAGGGGTTCAACGCTGAGAAGTCTTTCCTTGCAGGGACAAGGACTACTCATGGGAGGGCAAGAAAGTGGCCGTGATTGGCAACGGGTCCTCGGGGATCCAGATCGTGCCGGCCATGCAGCCAAAAGTGTCGAAACTCGTCACCTACATCCGGAACCCCAGCTGGATCTCGATCAATTTCTGCGCCGACAAGACCATCGACGGCAAGAACTTTACGTATACAGAGGAGCAACGAAAGGCGTTTAGAGAGAACCCCGAATCTCACTTTACGCTGCGGAAGGAGTTGGAAGCGTCGTAAGCCTTTCTCCCTTGGATATTACTTTGGGGGGGTCAGCAGAACTGCAATGGCTAATCTCTCAAAATCTTCGAATCAGGGTCAACGGGTTCTTCTTTGGAATGAAGACGGGACATCCATTCCAGCAAGGTCTCGAGGCTGCGTGTAAAGCTCAGATGAGCGCCATCCTCAAGGACCACCCTGAGATGGCGGACAAGTTGATCCCCAGCTTCCACCCTGGCTGCCGTCGTCTGACAGTATGTTCCGCCAGTATGCCCCACTGAAAAGATGTCAAGTCCACTAACGAACTGGAAATCTCGATTAGCCTGGTGATGGATACCTGGAAGCTCTTCAACAACCAAACGCGAGCATCAACTGGGGTCCCATCACTCGAATCACCGCCAAGGGAATCGAGACGGCAGAAGGCGAAGAAGAGTTCGACATGATAGTTTGCGCCACGGGCTTTGATACCAGTTTCATCCCGTCGTGGAAACTCGTCGGGCTCAACGGGGCGACGCTAGACGAGAGATGGAAGACCGACCCCGAGGCCTTTTTCGCCGTCCAGGTCGACACCATGCCCAACTACTACATGTTCAACGGACCCAACTGTCCCATCTCACATGGCTCGGTCCTGACCGAGATTTCTTGGACCTGCGACTATATCCTCCGCTGGGCGGAGAAGATTGCCACCCAAGATATCAAGTAAGTTATCAGCACTTCTCTTATCGATACGGGACCGCACTCTCTTGTTTTAATGCTGTCCCCTTATTGGCCATGTGGGCGGTGATATCTGTGATCAGCATCTGCAGGTGCTGGTGATTTTCCTGGCGAGGGTAAAAAGAACGGATGGGGACAACTAGCTAATCTCGAGGACTTATCATCTAGATCCATCACGCCAAAGGCTGAAGCGGTCGCCGACTTCAACACCTACTCCCAAGAGTTTCTCAAGTCCATGGTGTGGGCAGACAACTGCCGTTCCTGGTACAAGAACGGGAAGGAGAGTGGCACCGTCACCGGCACGTACGCTGGGACTATTTTGCACTTTAAGGACTGTCTGGAGAACCTGGGCGGCGAGCATTTCGACGTTGTGTGGCGGAGCAAGAACCGGTTCCGGTGGCTGGGCAACGGGCAGAGCAAGTGGGATAAAGACGGCATGGGCGATTTGGCGTATTACATGAAGAGACTCTGATTGAGTCGAGGTTGTTGGCGCCCGTGCCTGATAGAATACAGAAGATGACGATGAAGAGAAGAGAGTAACAAACCGCACTCGAAATCGGAAACCACTGATTGGTCCCTCGTACACAGAGTCCTATCCCATGCCCAGTGCTGTATCCCCACATATCTCTTGTCAGACTAAAATCACCGTCGGTGACTGAAGAAACGCGTGCATTAGGGATCTCTCCGTGCTATCCGGACTCGGCGTGGTTGCTTCTTCATCGGTGATCCGAGATGGATGGTGGATTGAGGCAATTGACCACCCTACTCTGCAGGGCGAGGGTAGATAACACAGGTTACCCACTCAAATATCTCACGCCGGCGCTGTAAGTGAGATGAGATGGTAAGACAAGAGATGAGAGACGAGAGAACGCAATGAGAGGAGGCCGAGGATGTGCTGACGGCTTTCCGCAGGCAATTTTCAAAATAGGCTTAGCGCCGCTTGCACGTGAATGAGCTTGCACGTGACTGAACGCAGGGGCAAGCGCCACCAAAGATAACTACTTGGTACAAGTACCAGTTCAGCCTCATCGAGACAAGGCTGGGTGTGGGGAAATATGTACAAAGGTGGTGATATAGTCCAATATCCTCGACTTGGTTAATAAACGCGTTATCAGTGTACGATAGATAATCCCGTTTAGACCAAATAACCCGTCTAGGAGGTAGGTACAGCCGATGGGCCATCCGTACCTCGTTTTACTCTAGGAGCCCTTCAGGATCGGAGGAGGCAACAACTAGATAACTAGGCTGGAGTGGCTGATAGGTCTGAGCGGCAGATCATGGCTGATAAGGGCATCGCCGCTCCTCATAGTGGCTCCATCCTCTACGTCATGTCAGCGGTAACCCACAGACCATTGGAAGCCGCCCGTGGGGAAGCTCCGCCCGAGCGTGGCCAAAGTGGAGACCAAGAAATCCAACTCGTCTGGGCGTGAGGCGAGGGGAAGGGCCCTTCTTGCCGACTGCGCCACTCCTAGAGCAGCAAATTCAAACAAGGTTCCGCTAAGAACCACCACGCCCAGATCGTGTGTACTTTCAAACATTGGCAACGCGGGAAGTAGCTGAGGCTGTAACATAACAAGATCATCCTTGCCCAATAATTCTTGCCACAAAATCTTTTGACATCCCCGCTCTTCAAGCTCTTCAAGACGCCGTTGGCCCTTTTTCACCTGACCTCTTTCCTCTTTTTCTTACAGGTGAAAAAAAAAGGAAGAATAATGCTCTCTCTGGTCTAGATACTCTGCCTCTCACCAGAAACGATTTTGTGCGCCCCAACGACAACCACATCGCCAGCATGGACGATTACCACAATGGCAAGGAGAAGCACACGAGCGACGTCCAGGCGCCGGATATCCAAGAGGCCTTCATCGCCGAAAATGCCGACCAGCTTCAACGTCACCTCAACAATCGCCAGATCCAACTGATTGCCATCGGAGGTTCCATTGGGACAGCGTTGTTTGTGAGCATTGGAGGCGGTCTCTATCGTGGCGGCGCTGCGAACCTGTTCTTGGCCTATACAATCCACAGCTTTGTGCTCGCCATGGTCAACAACTGCATCGCAGAGATGAGCACGGCATAGTCAGTACCATGCACTTTCCAGCTGCTCAACGGTTGTGTTGCTGGTCGCTATTATGGTCGGAAATGCTAACGAGTTGGATTATAGCCCGGTCAGTGGTGGCTTCATCCGTCTAGCTGGCAAATGGGTGGACGATGCCCTCGGTTTCATGTGCGGCTGGAACTTCTTGTCAGTCCTCGTGTCATTTGAGCGTTTGCACACTACTGACGTGGTATCTAGCTTTTACGAAGCTCTCCTGATCCCGTTCGAGATTTCGGCCTTTACCCTCGTGGCGTCTTATTGGAGTGACAAGCTCACCGAGCCTGGCCCGATTGCTGGGGTCGTGGCCGGATGTGTTATTGCCTATGCGTAAGCTGGACAAACATCGCCATATCTTGGACATGCGAACTAATGGTCGTTGCTTTTGAAGTTGCATCAATGTTCTCGCCGTCAGAGCATACGGAGAAGCCGAGTTCTGGCTCTCTGGTGGAAAGGTCATTTTGATCTTTTCCCTCTTCTTCTTCACCTTTGTCACCGTAAGTTCGTCTGTCGCGTTTTATAGAACTATGCTGAACCGCCCGGGCAACAGATGGTTGGTGGCAACCCACAAAACGATGCCTATGGCTTCAGAAACTGGAAGCACGGCGGGGCGTTCCGAGAATACATTCATACGGGCGATCTGGGTCGATTCCAAGGGTTCCTCGGTGCCCTCACGTCTGCAGTCTTCACGATCGTCGGTCCCGAGTACATCTCCATCGTCGCCGCCGAAGCAATTCGCCCGCGCGTTTACATCAAGGCCGCGTTCAAGATGGTATACATCCGATTCGGCATCTTTTTCATCGGCGGCGCTTTCTTTGTGGGCATTGTTTGCGGCTCCCGAGACCCAGGTTTGGTGAATGTCGTCGAAGGTGGAAGCGGCGTTGGCGCTGGAGCATCGCCCTATGTGATTGCCATGAATAATATGGGAGTGCACATTTTTCCACATATCGTCAACGCGTAAGTACCGCCCATGTCGCCATGTCGTCATATCGCCAAGAAGACTGACGAATTGTCTAGGTTGCTGTTGACTTCGATATTCTCGGCGGGTAACACGTACACGTACGCCGCCACGCGCACGCTCTACGGCCTGGCGCTCGAAGGACGAGCACCACGCATCTTCTCGCGCTGCACGAAGAAGGGAGTACCGATTTACAGCTTCTTCGTCGTCATGATTTTCCCCATGCTCTCGTTCCTGCAGTGCTCGAGCAGTTCGTCTATTGTGGTCACATGGTTCGCCAACATTGTGACTGGGGGAGGTATGATGATCTACGCACCCGATAGTCTCTACTCAGCTAACGCTAATCACCAGGCCTCATCGACTTCATCATCATGACCATCACCTACATCCAGTTCTACCGCGCCTGCAAAGCCCAGGGCTTCGACCGTAAACGCCTCCCCTACACCGGCTACCTTCAGCCATTCTGCGCCTACTTTGCCCTCGTTTGGCTGATCCTCGTCACGGCGATTTACGGCTACACGAGCTACACGCCGTGGGACACGTCCAACTTCTTCTCCAACTACAGCATGCAACTCTTTATCCCCTGGTTGTTTTTGATCTGGAAGATCATCAAGAAGACCAGGTGGCTGCGACCCCACGAAGTCGACCTCGTGTGGGAGAGGCCTATCATCGACGCGTACGAGGAGACCTTTTTGGATCCTCCCGTCGGTTTCTGGCGGGAGCTGGGACAGATGGTCGGTCTGGGGAGGATCAAGGGCGGAAACGACAAGCGGCGGCCGAGTGTGGTTCAGCCGACCGAGCCTACTGACAACGGGTTCAAGCACGCGTAGAGATGACGCCGTGTCTCTGTGTCTGTCTCGGTGTTGAGCCGGCAGGGTAAGAAAGACCGTCTTCTAAGGGTGATATTCTGTCTCTATAGACGTCCCTAGTGGCTGGCTGGCATTTTCTCGACATGACTTGACTTGGACAACCGGCAGATGCAGATATTGGATATCGGATCCTGCACGCTACGCCTTGATATATCTATGGGGCAGATAGATGATTGCTAGTCTGTCCAGGTTTGAGGTGCTACAGATCTGAGATATTTACGGGTATCCATCCGCTATCTACCATCTGCTGTCTACCGTCTACTGTCTGTTTGTACGTTTTTAAGTAGCAGAGGTGGCAAGTGATTCTATTCCCTTCTCTCGAGAGGACGAGATATGGGATTTGAACACATACTATTTTACGACATGAACTGCTTTGACAACGTTATTCTGACGTTCCCGTTCTGTTCCATGAGTTTTGCCATTCGTTGGATATACGGAGAATATGAGTGGTAGGTTGGTGGGTGATAGATGATGGGATGATGGATTCAATACATTTAGGGCGGCAGCGGAGCAAGCTCGGCTA
Source organism: Fonsecaea pedrosoi CBS 271.37 (assembly GCF_000835455.1). Taxonomy (NCBI): domain Eukaryota; kingdom Fungi; phylum Ascomycota; class Eurotiomycetes; order Chaetothyriales; family Herpotrichiellaceae; genus Fonsecaea; species Fonsecaea pedrosoi. The sequence goes on along the minus strand of NW_013550615.1, from coordinate 813,476 downwards.
TATGCCATGTTACACCCAAGTACCTCCGTACTCGGCACCTCGTACTCGGTACGAGGCACCGTTTCAGGGTTGATTGAGCGAGCGAGCGAGCAAGGCGCAAGGGCGGCAGGCAAATCGAGACTCCCGAGAAATCTGGGGGGGGGGGGGGGGTTTGAAAGAGGCCACGCGAAACAGGCGCTTATGTACAGGCGCGTGCCGGCAGAGGGAGGGGGGTTTTTTTACTCGAATCTTCATCTTTTGGCTATTATCACGTTGTTGAGTTTTCGAGTTCTACATAGGGTCCTTTGTCCCTGGGCCTAGTTTGCCTTTTTACTTGACGCATGTCCCTAGGTGGGCGGCCTTTTTTTTTTTTTTTTTTTCCCCACGCGGCACCGTTTTCACTAGCCTCGTCGTGAGCCCCCAGTCACGCCCCCAATTGACTGGCAATGCCCTTTGTGAGGACTACCTGTGATGAACGGCGGTAATGGTTCGTGAAATATGGCGACGGATCCAGCAGCACGAGGAGCGACATGACGCACGCGAAGAAGAAGAAGAAGAAGAAGAAGAAGAAGAAGAAGAAGAAGAAGAAGAAGAAGAAGGAGAAGGGGATCGAGGCATACCACACACACGTAGCTGGACGCGTCGCTTGTATCCCCAGCGCATGGCCTCGCGGGCCGCTGCGACCACCTCGGTAGGGATGCCCTGTCAAGGCTAAAAGAGTTGTCCCGAGTCGATGGCACCTGATCAGCTTGGCCACGTCTTTCTGCGGGGTAAATTTAGTTTTCGCGACACGAGGGGCCCGGCCAACGCTCCCCCGGAATTCTGGCCGTGGGTATCGTGTTGGAATTGGTGCAGCCCGACTGCGCACCGCACCTCTTAACAAGCTTGTACGCAGAGGCCGATGTCACGCTGCTGCGGCACGTGCAGGCCCCACGGTCGTGTGCCCGATGACCACAACCCACAGCCCTGTCGCAACGGGGTGCGGGGTCACAAGCACGAGCCAGACCGTACGCGAGAGGCCTTGTACGGCGTTGGAGACCACGAGCTACACTGGACGAGCGCGCGCCCAGCACACACCCACCGATCCCCGTGGGGAACATTGTACCACCCGGCGGAGATGGGGGTCGGACGTCAACATGTAGGTGATCTGCTGGGGCACGGTAACGCCGTCAGGGCGATTTGCGCCAGCCCCGAGGAGAACACGATGCGGACGGAATAGGCGGTACGGAAACAGCGGTATCGGGCGGCGCGACCCGAGAAGTACGAGAAACCCGCGGCCCAGTTCAGGTCGTCCAAGTTGCTTTGCACCCTAGGGCGACGAGCGGCGCGATGGACGCGAACGAGTTGCGGGTGAAGCTGAGGGAGGAGATGCACACGAGGCCGAGGAAGAAGACGGCCCACTCAGGTCGCGTTCGCATCGGTGTCGTCGTGCAGTGCCGCACCGTGCGAAGTCGCCGTGGTCGTCGTAGTTGCGGGAGTCGAGAACTTCTTTGGCCAATCTTGTGTTTGGACGGTATGTCATTTCCTGCTGTGAGGTGAGTTCCGTCCCTGCGACCGTGTTCGGCTGACCTGGGCTGGGTGTGGAGCATTATATGATATGCATATCAGTCGGGTGAGGGCAGTTGTTGGTTGAAACGAGCAGATCAAGGCAGTGTCCTCTATGCCGTTCACATCCAACATGGCCTTGGGGACCGAAGTCGAGGAGCACAAGGGTTATGGGACCGCGTACACTGGTATCACGTCTTGCCCGACTCGTAGAATCTACAACTTTCTACCAAGGCCACTTTCTCTCCTTGGGTAGCACAGACTCCTGATACCACGCAATCAATTAACTCATATTCATCCGTCCATCTATCCGTCCCCAAAAACAATACCTGGTCTAAGAAACAGTGTCCGCTCCTGACGGACCGAAGTAACATGGGTATCTATTTAGCCCAACGTCAGCGAGAGTGAACCATTGCGTGGCGACACATTAGGGAGCGGGGTCTCTCTTCCATTCGGAATTACCATTCTCGGTCGGTATCTCGCTAGCGTTGTACGTCTATCTACCATATCTTTGTGAGGATGTGGGGGGTTGAACCAATGATAGTGACAATGGCAATGTCAGGGACTAGCAAGGCCAGCTAGCTGGTGGCGGGAAACGGAAAGAATGAGGATTCTGTCTAGTTAGTTGGCATGATGGATGGACTGGTTGATAGAGTCGGTGGACTTGTTGCAACGACACATCCGGGATCTGTCTACAAGGTTTTGTGGAGGGCAATATCTCACTGGTGGCCAAGATTCATATATTTAGATGCCACCTTGAGGTGCGCTGCTCTAGCTACCCAGATGCACAACGCCATCTCCGGAAACTATGATGCGTTCAAAACACGAGGTGCTCATTTGTTGTTATTGCATCAACACCCATTCCCTCGCCCACTCAGAACCATCTCCCAGGCTAGACCAAGAACCACCACCACCGCCAAATCTGGAGATATCTCAAGCGAACCCGTCTTCTTCTTCCTCCCCTCCTTCTTCATCTTCGGCTTTAATGTCCTCCCCCTCCTCCACCACCTCACATGCTGCCTCCCAGAACTTCCGCCCTGGCTCCTCACAATACGTGTCAAACCACAAGAACGACCTCATCACCTCCTCGACGACGGGCCACGACTCCGGTCTGCGCGGGACGACGGCGAACTCGAGCAGCGTGGCGAAACTGCCCAGGAGCTTGTCGCGCTTGCGGTACCCGACAGCCTGGTCCGTGCACATCCAGCCCCACGCGACCGCGCAGAGGAAGAGGTCGGCATGGCGGCTGGGAATGCCCACTTTCACCGCACTGATCAGGAGGCGTCCGAGGCGTTCGGCGATCTTGGCCTGCAGCATTGTCCGCGGGGGCATGGGCACGATGACGAACACGGCGTACGCGAACAAGATATGTCGGCAGAGCTCGTAGACGACATGCTCGGCCACGACTTTCTCCCCAGTGGTGACGTGCTCAGGCAGCGAGAGCATGTCGTGGAGCACGCACCACCGCATATACCTGACGAGGGCCATGTTCGGGGTGTGCAAATGCTGTTGCTCTTCCGGGAGACCGTAGGACCTCAGCAGCTGATCAAAGTCGGCCGAGAAGATGCTTGTGCGGTCGGCAACCTCGACGAGATCGTCGAGGCTGGAGTACCCATCGTTGATCAATTCGTAAAAGCCCGTCGTCAGAGTTTCGAGGAGTGCCTGTGCAGCCGCGTCCGGCTGATGGCTCCTCTTGTTGATGTGCCACGTTGTCGGCATCACGAGGTTGAAGTGAGGATGCTGCAATTCCCTCCAGGAGGTGAGGATGTCGCACCTAACTCGTGCATTACAGTTAGTCTCATCTCGCAACACTCAGGGAATCGTTATTGGTACGTACACTTGGATGACAATGGCCAAGCTCTTCCGTCGCAGCGTGCGCAGCCCTCCCCATCGGTCCACAATGGCATACACGGCATTGAGATGTTCCATGCCAGTGTCCATATTTGCGTAGTAGTCAACGTCATGGAGATGGGACAGGAAAGGCAGGGTTTGTCGCTTGTAAGATTCATGACCCTTCAAGTTTTCGCCCGTGCCGTGAGACGCCAGCGTAATTATGCCTAGAAGGGCCTCCTCAGACACGTTGTCGCCATTTTCTTGGATATAGTCGAGGAGGGACCTGATGGCCTTGGATTTGTACGTGAGCCTGAGCTGCTCGTTCCGCTTGGTCGTTCCTCGATCCCCGTACTGGTACGCATTGTGGGTAGCGCCCGCAAAGACGATCGTGTACCAAGTCACTGGACAGTGGATGACAGACTGCATGATCTCGGTTCTGGCGGCGCTGACTCCTCCGCCGTCCGACAGACACATCTCCGTCCAGTGACATGTGATGGCATGGTCGAGCATCTCGTGAACGTAAAGTGGCACGGCCCCAGTCTCGCCGATGGTGTGGAATGGATCGGATCGACTTGCGCCCAGCAGGATCTTGACAGGCGATTCCCGCTTGGCCTTCAGTTCCAGGACCGCTGACTCATCTGTCGAGGTCGTGGAGTTGGACTTGTTCGCCTTGCGAGCGCCATGCGCCTGTTGGGCTTTGGTTTTGGCCCTGCGCAATTTGGCCTTTTTGTGATATTCGCGCGCGGCATGTTGCGTTCGGGTCACTCCTTCGTCTGAGACACTCTTCTGGGCCCGCCCTTCGCCGTCACATTCGATAAACAGGACCTTCATTGCGACGGGTGATGAGTTTCGTCCTGCTTTCGTGGCGTCGACAGTCGCAGACGCATCATGGCGATTGAGCAGCTACCTAGTTCATCTTCACGAGGGGACGCCCTTGATAATCGGGCAACCGTTGACACACCACGTGTTCAGCACCAGGTGTGCCGACATGTCGCCTGGGCAAAACAGGAATAGCCAGAGCGGTTTCCTTGTTTGGAGGTGATTGTCATTGGCGAGGCCGTGTTCTTCAGCGGTCTGGAGCTGAGAACCCTTGAACTTTTCTGCCTCGCTCATAGGCCCATGTTTCGCTTGTGGCTTTTGTCTTTGTTTGACGCAGGGCTGGTTCAGCCGGTGAATCGCAAGCCACACCGGCCGGTAGTTGAGCGGCGGGCGCAATCTCCTTGGAATGTCCTGAATGCTGCAATAATCAAGGGCTAGATGAAGAGGCATCTGCCTCTTCAGCCAGATATTCCCAGTGATGCTTCGGCAGTCTTTCAAATAAGTTAGGCACAACCTCAGCTTGCGCAGAAAACAAGCCTTCGAGGAGAAAACATCAAGATCAGCCCAGAGCTGGTAAGCGATGCTGTAAGTTCACACTACTCACCCCTGCTAGCCACTTTCAGCGCCTCGTACACGTCTGGAGCCAAAGCCGACAAATCCCATTCCCCTTTCCACACAACCCCACCGATACAAGTCCAGTACTCGCAAGTGTGTTGTTTCGATGGCCGATCCTGTGTCTAGGTATCTGCGGCTCATCAGGTCTTTCAAACCTGATCCACACGATGGCCATCTGAGAGCATCACGCATGGGAAGTTCCTCGCTGACCTGACTGCATTCAGTGCTACTTCCTGGAAATGTACGGGTTGTAGTTGGGTATAAGAAGAGTCAAAGATCTTCAGCGCTGTGGTTCGTGAGATTTTAATCCAGATGTTGCACCGCTAACTGATCATGGTCCACAAAGGACAAATGCATCCAGCGTGACGAGTGTCGACAGAGCTCTATGCCCAGTTCTGCCACAACGGTTCGTCAAGACACTCAAAGAAGCTGAAAGTATCTGGCAGCAGCGCAGACTCGAACGGCAGTCCGGGCAATTCGACTCCGACGTCACAATCCTGACTCTCTGGCTGAGCCTTTCTGGATTGTTCTGCTCGCCTCGCCTCGTGCACGGCCTTGATGTCTTGTATCTTGGCCGGCACCGTCAGCCAGATCGGTGGCACACAGCGCGGCAAAGTGTTTTGTAAAGCTGTGGCGTCGGCCGCCGAGTGATTGGTTTGGAGAAACTCGCTTGCTTCTCTGGTCTTCTTCGAGAGCCGGTCCATCACATCGCCAAAATTTAGACATGACGCAACGTAGTTCTGGTCCCAGCCCTCATGCTGACAGAGAGCAAGTTTGGACAAGTCCACGAAGAGGTGGCTGACGATGGTAAATATGCAGTATGGGAGGTCGAAATATATCGAGGAAGGCAACGAGTGGAAAAGCTCAAAGAAATTCTTTGCGGATGTGAGACAAGCGAACAGCAGGTCGAGACGCGTGGTGGAGAATGACCCATATCTCGACGCAGAAATGTTTTCATCTAGAGCGATCTCGCACAAAAATGTCTCGACCGCGTGGTAGTGCATGAGAAGTAGCACTTCTTATCATTAGCAAGGCAGACATGTTTGTCTCTGAAGGAGGTTGAAAGCTCACCACTTTGGGCAATGTCAAGCGTCATGGAAGCTTTATACTTGCGCAGCTCAGTTTCTAGTGACTTCACGTAGGCTCCGATTGGAGCAGAAATACTGGAAGAGGGATCCCAATCTCTTTGGATAATTGTACGGCTTATTTTGTCGACAAAATAGCTTAGCCTGGTGAGCTGGACAAGGTAGATGTCGCTCGGAAGCTCAGCTGCTTCGGATATTATCGTATAGCACTCTTCAGTGTACTTGGTATATCGGATGGCTTCGAAATCTCGGGCAGTCATCGATATTCTGGAATTCGAGCATTGGCATCAGCGGCTTCACAGTTCTCCTCAATGGGATACATACAGAGAGGTCAAGTAAAAGCAACCAAGATAAGTTCGACGGTCTTCCAGCGTTTCCCTTGCTCCCTCTTGTCGGTCCAAGCGGAAATAGTCCCTTTGAGGCTTCGCATACTTTCGCGGGACATAGTGCTTGTTCAGGCCGAGATCAATCATCACCGACATGACCAGATGGACGATGACTGTGAGTTGGCCTCCGAGGTGGATGTTTACATTATACCTTGTGACGTTAGTTCAACCTCGCTGCCTCGATGGGTACGACGTGTGAGTATACCAAGCCAGGTAAATGAGAAGGCCCTGTAGCAAGTCCAGGCTCTGTTCACCGTGAGTCATCACCTTCTGGCCGATGAGTTCTTTGAGCGCCTTCCCCAACGCCGTCTGTCGTGTTATGTCGTGTCGGCAAGTGACCAACATAACCACCATCAGGAGGAAGGGCTTTCGTTCCCGAAGCTCCTCCAGACTCGTATGCGGTTGGATGACGACGAACGGGAAATAAGGCATGAATTCGTTCCGGAACACGTCCAACATCAGTCGCGCCTCATCCCTGCTCTTGATAAACTGGTCGAAGCATGCGGTCAAGGAGAGCAATGGCACCGTGGGCAGTTGCAGCGGGCTGTTGGTGGTTTTCAAGGCTCCAAGCTGAGAGGCAGTCAGGATCGCCGTCACCCCGTCGAGCTTTTGTTCCAGACGGGTGACATCTCTAATCCGAAGGAGATCAGGATATCTGTCAACCGGAAGAGTCGCATGGTATCAAGCTGAAGATCATCACCTACGATTCCTGTCGAGGCTTGCGCCTGTGTGCGCCAGGTGGCTGTGCGCGACATGCCTTCTTCAGCCTCAGGCACCTAACCCCACGCATTATTAGCCGCCACCGGGTTTTTGCGCGAGTGTCGACTCTACCATACCGCTTGCAGAATATTTGTCCATTCTCAGTCTCACATCGTACTTTGGCGGCGGCACATGGCACACAGGCTCTCGGAGCGCGGATGCCACTGAGATCGTTTCCCTGACTCGGTGATTGGGGCATACCGCGCATACCGTGGCATTCGTACCGGGATATCTGGTATGACAAGCATCAGGGCGAACGGGGACAAAAGAAAGAGATGGTTCTCCGACAGTCTAGTCCGAAGGAGCAAAGCAAACTCTGAGGAGAAGAAGGATGTGATTCAAGTACAGGCCGCAGGAACGGAAATTCCGATGCCGAGCGATCGGCTGACTGAGGAGAAAAATTAAGTTAGTCTGACCGTCAGATTCTGCGCCTCAATGCTCGTTTTATGCGGGAAAATGGGCTGTCAGACTGGGCGTCATTTTCAACCTTGCTACGCGCATCTAGCCAATCAGAGTAATTCCTCAGTGGGTCGAGTATATAGATCGGACACGGAGCAGCATCCAGTAGACGCAATGAAGGCATAAAAGGAGAAAAATTGACTCGTACTATCTTCCCAGAGTCATTCAGCTATTAAGCAAGATCCAATATGATATCTTTGGCCATTTCTGAGGCCTCGTCCAAGGACGTAAAACCGGAGAGCGACAATGCTGTTAGCCTCGAAGGTGACACCAGCACCACCGAGCAGACGACGCAAATGGACGGCACGAGTACAAAAGAATCATCTCCTACTACAGAGGTCAGTCAAAAAAAAGAACCAGACTCAACAGATGCCCTGGGTTTTCGAAGACACATTCTTTTCGCCGCAGTTTTTATTTCGACCCTGCTCATGGCCCTCAACGGTTCGATCATTTCGACGGTAAGCCAGGGACACGTTGATTCGGTGAGATAAGGTACATGCTGATGCATGAGATGTAGGCCATTCCACAAATCACAACACATTTCAACTCTCTCAAAGACATTGGCTGGTACGGAAGTGCTTATCTGGTGACAACGTGAGTCCCCCTCTGTGTGTTCTGGTCGGACAAGTGTCTAATCTCACCACAGGTGCGCTATGCAACCTCTTGTCGGCAGAATTTATACCCATTTTCCTATCAAAGTGAGTAGAAGCATCCTCCTGTAATGCTCCGCGCTGCTCACGAGTCGTTCAGTACACGTATCTCACATTCGCTGCCATCTTTTCCATCGGATCTCTGGTTTGCGCCACTGCCCCTTCATCCATGGCCCTCATCATCGGCAGAGCTGTGCAAGGGTGTGGTGGTGCCGGCATTATCAATGGAGCCTTTGCCGTAATAGCTGCGGTGGCTTCCAAGGACAATCGGCCTTGTGAGAACATCATCATGGATCCTTCCACAAAGGGTGCATATAACTGACATCGATTTCAGTACTCATAGGTATCGCTATTAGCCTGTCATCGTAAGTGCTTCATTCAGGGTTATTCTTGATAATCCAGAGGAAACCATCATGTGGCGATAGTATTGACGACATCCGTGTAGGGTTGGGACCGTCATCGGGCCTCTGGTTGGCGGTGCTCTGACACAAAATGTCTCGTGGAGATGGTGTAAGTGGTTTCTTCTTGATTGCTCATCTCAGGTCCGCTGATGTTCATAGGTTTCTATATCAATTTACCACCTAGCGGCCTAGTGATTTGCGCCCTCATCTTGTTGCCAATTCCGGAACAGATCAAGAAGCAGCCCGTGAGGGCCAACTTCAAAGCCATCGTCACGAAAGAGCTCGATCTCATGGGATTTGTTATCTTCGCCCCAGCCTGTGTCATGTTACTCCTCGCAATGATATGGGGTGGCAACCAGTACCGATGGGACTCCTCCGTCATCATCGGCCTCTTCTGTGGCGCGGCTGGCACAACCGCCGTCTTTGTTGCCTGGGAGACTTTCAAGGGCGAAAAGGCCATGATACCTCCGGCAATTGTCAAGAATCGGCTTGTGATCTTTGGGTGTTTGACTTCGTTCCTTCAAATCGGCGCCCTGTTGTCGCTAAGCTACTATCTGCCGGTGTGGTTTCAGGTTGTCAAGGACGAAAGCCCGTTAATGAGTGGGGTAATGGTACTTCCTACGGCCATTGCGCAGGCCATAGGGGGCATAACAGCTGGGAAGCTAGGTGGGCCGCCGCATCTTATATCTTGAGAAAGTGTTCGCTCACTGTCGTACAGTCCAGATCGTTGGCTACTACACACCATGGGCACTTCTCGGTTGTGTTCTGACCTCCATTGGGTCCGGGCTGATGACCACATTCACCCCTTCCACTGGCGCTGGACCCTGGATCGGGTACCAGATACTTGCAGGAACGGGAAGAGGCTCCGTGGTACAAATGGTGAGGCCCTTCTTCAATGTTCAGCGTGTCTCGACTGACTGTCATACCTTAGCCACTCACCGCAATCCAGAACCTTTTGCCGCCAAAGGAAGTCTCGATAGCAACCTCGCAGATCTTCTTTTGGCAGTACCTCGGAGGAGCCATTTTTCTCGCCGTCGCCGAGACGATTTTCACAAACTCGCTGCGATCATCGCTGAGGACTTATGTCCCAGGTATCAATCCCGAGAGCGTCATCGACGTGGGTGCTGCCGCCGTGCGATCGAGCGTGCCCCGTAGTCAGCTCGAAGGCGTCCTCCGCGCGTATAACCACGCCCTAGTGTCCACATTCGTGAGTTTGAGGCCCTACAACAGCTTGCTTCTGGGATGGCGCCACCTGAACTAATCATGACCTAGTATATCGCTGTCGGGGCCTCATCTGCTGCGTTTCTAACGAGCTTCGGTATGGGTTTCCAAAGGCTGCCCAAAAAGGAGAGCAAGAAGAAATCTGGGGGGAACGATGTGTAGGCGTCCCTCGGGAATCGCCCAAATGGTCCCTCGCATCATTCTGTACGCCTACACGACGCGTGGTCGAATTTAAAGGTATTGCAAGTTGTTCCAATTTGTGATATCGTCTGCTCCATGTACAATATTTCAAAATAGACTTGCTAAGAGATTGAACTCTGGCTGCAGAGCGGGCAAGGGTTAGCCTTTGACAAATTGGGAAGGGGAAACAGGGTCGAGGTTGGCAATTCCTGGGTAGCAAGTCATTTCGATGCGATAGATGCTCGGTCCCTGCCAGCCCCAAATCCATTCATGTACCGAATATAGTGTCGAATCACCGTTCATGTCCACTCCAGAACGATACAGCACAAATCGCCGCCACTTTCCTGCAAACGAAGCATCACCGAAGTTTCGTGCTCGGATCGCTGAAAGTCCAACTCGTCTCCAGCTCGGAGATCTTCGAGTTTGACACCATGACTTGCTGCACTCTTATCAATCTCGCTGCCTGTTCTCAAGCTTACTATCCCATTACGCGGGGGCTGGATTTCAACCACGACTTCCAGGCCCGGAAGGTTGATGAGATGAGGCCTGTCGGAGCTGATATGAATGGGGCCGCGGCTGTTGGACGTGAGAGTGGAGCTGGTCACTGTGCTTTCAGAGTGGGTGTCGCTCACGACCGGGCCCTGAGAAGGTGGTTGTCCTGGCGTGCCGCTTCCACTGTGCGTTCGGGTCTCTGTCTTCAGACTCGAGTTCCACCAAGAGTCTGTTGTTGTGGTTGTCCCGCCGTCAGACTGTGGTGTGGACTCTTCATTGGCAGGGATTGGGTTTCTTGATGTACCAGAAGCTCTTGAATGACGCGTGGAAGAGACCCTGGTGCCTGCGTTATTTGCATCTGCGGTTGGCAGCAGGCTCGACTCTGTGTCGAACCGTGCGCTCAGTAAGGTCGATAGGGGCGAAAAGGTCGGCATCTCGTACAAATTCTGTCGGCTTGTCAGGGGGTGCTGACCGCGCCGTGAATGTCTCTTCCTTCCCAAAAGCGAGCAATCCCGATTCATTCTCCTTATAACCGCCCTCAGCGCTTCAACATGTCCCGGCGTGTACTCTGCAAGATCTGGCACGGTCCACTGATCGTACAGACGCCCATGTGTAGCGGTCACAACAAAAGCACCGAGTCTCTTGATGAAGAGATGACAGAGGAAGCATGTTTCTTTGCTGGTACCTATGACTCGTGGGAGTATCAGGGGTGGTGAGAGAAGATAATGTACAACCATCTGTAATTCTGCATGGACGTAACAAAGGGTCTTCTTTCCGGAGAGGCATATCGGGCTTGTTCGAGGTTCATATGGGTCGATGTAGAGCGACTTGATATTTGAGAACAGGTGCCTCGTCTTCCTCCTGCGGGCTTCTCTGGCCAAGGTCTGTGGGATTCGGTGATATGCGCCCAGCTTGTCGACCTGCGTGATGTACTTGTTGTTGAACCATTCTTGAGCATTCAAACCGGCGTTTTCGAGATTGTGACGGAAAGGTACTTGTCCATCGGAGGTGGTGATGCTGAAGCTCTCTTTCACGATCTCCTGCAGCCCCCACTCCGGCTGTGATGCCCCTGAGTGCAGCACGCTTTCGACCATCCTCCTTAGCTCAAACAGTCTTCTGACCAGGTCGGTGGCAGCGGGTGTAGAAGCGGCAGCTTGCATTCGAATCAACGCCTTTTCGGAACCAGATGTCGAGGAACTTATTGACCCCCTTCTGCGTGGACGAGATGATGAAGGACGTTCCCCGAGAAATAATCTCATGCGAGACAAAATGCGTTCCTGTGACAGACCCAGTATCAAGTCCGATAAGGTTGATGTACACTTCTCGAGCCTCATCTCTGTGAGATGGTTAGAAATGTAAGATCCAGTGAGGGTGTCAGTACTGACGACTTCTTGCGCAAGACATCAAGCATTCACATATTTCACCCAGAGAACGTTGGATTTCTCCTGGCACCCCTTCAGTTGCAGCAACACGTATGATGAGACCCGCAGGCTCTGCAATCTCCTCCACACAAACAGCTGTGATACTGTCACCACCCTGTTGGGTTGCCAAGATAAATGCAATGTCATCTGCAAGGCGTTGCTCTGTCTTGAAGGATAATGTCCGAGATCCTGTCGCAGGAGGTATGTCTTGAGTACTGGTTGACCATGACACCGAGTACCTCGCATCGCCCGGGACACCCTTGGTTGCTGCAGAAAGTGCGACAATCCTTCGACGGAAAGCATCTTCTGGTACATCCTGCCATATTGAGTGTTGATGTTTCGCAGTCTGCACTGGTCTTCCAACAGACATAATGTTATACGGTGATCTTGCCGATGAATCTCTCATCGAAAGAAACACTCACATGCTGCAATATCAGGTACGGGAGCGGTCGGTGTGAAGTTCATATGACATCCAACGACCAGTGAGGGATCGCCAGCTGGCATCGACAAGTCATGACGCCGAGATTTGTGATTGGCTCGCTTAGTAGACGTAAGCGTGTTGGGTCTTAATGTTGTAAGGACGCCCAATGTTGGAGATCTGATCGTGGCACGTCGTGCGCCGAACAGCTCATCTTCGATAGCTAACCACTGTGGCTGAAGGGACGGTTGGAGTGAGTCGGTGAGGCGAAGCCTTAGCCTGCCCTGCCTGCTCAGCTTGTGAGCTGGATGAGGATCCGTTCGGGATTTCTTCGCTGATGATTTGCCCTAATAACCAATCCCCAACACCAGCGTAGGATGTCCTCTGCCAATAGGATCCCCGTCAGTCATCTGGGTCCACCCTGATACCCTTGGACCGCCCTGATCTTCTCCGGCCATCTAATTGCTTTGCTCTTGGACCATTCGATTGCTCTTCAACTATTCGTTTCCCTTTACACACAAATATCTGCTGCTTCGGACACACAGCATAGCTGAGAACACCTCTCTCAGAGATATAGCATATCTCCTGTCTTACACAGACCATGCGTTTTGTCGTCGTGTACTGATCTCTGGAATTGTTCGCAGCAGCAGCCTCAGACCTTGTAATACAGTAGAATTCCATCATGGTTCAGACTTCGCGAATTCGACCCTAATATCAGCCAAGTAACCTCACCGGCTTTTCAAGTGCGTTCGTCGTGAGGAAGGCTGACCGATAAGAGTGCTGGGTAAGTGCCCATTCACGTTGAAGATCTTGGCTGAACACTCGGAAGACATCAAAGCACTGTGTATTTTTAAGCATTTTCAGTTTTTCAATGACGAATGCCTGGTCTTGTCGAGAAGTAAGCTGAGGAGCAATCATTCCAAGAGGCAGTAATATGGCTGTGTTGAATTGCGAATCATCAGATAGCAAGCGAAAGAGTCCCATGGCCCGCTTCACGTGCCTTTTGATCTGTTTATGGGCCATGAACGGCGGATATGCAAGGGTAGTCGTAGTTTCTGGGAGGCCATCACGGTCCCTGAGTTGCTTGAAGAAGTAGATTCGGCTCGCGAGGCGGTAGATTTCTCCTATGACGAATTCTTCGTCTTTCTTTGCACCATCGTCAACGCCAATTGTAGAGCACGAGGGCTCTTCATGTTCTGTAGCTTTCCTTTTCATGCTGAAGCTTGGGAGGAAGTCCAATTTCCCATCCCAGCAATCGATGTCAAGCGTTGAGACATGCTGGACATTTTCGCTTATACGGTAAAGTAGATCCGCGAAGTTTGGATTTGACCGGTGGGACAAGTTCACGAATGTGGTCTCCTCAAGACTGTTACAAGACGGCGAGGTCAACCTTGCGTCAGCTACCAGCGCCAGGAGTTGGTTGTAAGAAACAAGGTCGTGCAGAAATAGGTGAAGCGGTGATGAAGACGGCACTTCATGATTTCGTGCAGTGCCTCCACGGCTCAAAAACTCTTGTGCAAACTCTAGATAGGGTTGTATGTTGCCATAGACTTCTCCAGACAGCTTTCCAAAAACGGCCAGCAACGCTGCGGTAGTGACAAGGCATAGATCGTCAGCCTCCACTTTTGTAATCTGGAAGAAAGTGCTGTCACCCTCTGGGTTTGATTTTAGGGTGTCAAGTCTCCGGGTCCTGCTCGAAATCTGAAGGCAGGCCTTCAACGCCCGAAGTCGCAGATGAGAGATCTCGTGGTCCAAAGACGGAAGATTCCTTGACTTGGCATGCAGTCCTGCAATTGCCATCAGAATCCAACGAACGGGCTCATACTCGATCGCAGCAGGAGCGAGACATGACAGGAACGGGTTGTCTGCCTCTGAGTGCGTGGGATATATTCTTGCAAAGCAATTAATGTAATGGTCCCAGAGGACATGCTCGAGAAAGGAGTTTGCGATTGTGGTCGGGGGATGATGCGGTATTGTAGCAGGATGTTGCCAACTAGGAGCAAGTCGGAATTGCTTGCGTTGAGGCAGTGCGAGTGACGTGCAATTCACGAGGTCTAGGACCAACACGTCTGCCTCCTGGTTCTGTTCGTCGGTATTTGCCGTCAGAGCCTCTTTGTCATGGTGCCCAATATTACTGTGTAGATGAGCTCTGCGGGACGAGGAAGGGCCTCTGCGCCTAATACCTTGTCGTACAGGGTCATCTTCCCAGAGGAGTCGTGGCTTGTACCCTCCGCATGCGATCTGCAGACGGACACAGTTCTCGCATGAAGGGGTCCCCAGATCGCATTTCTTTTTCCTGGTTGATCTCGCAGACAATCAGTTGTTGTATTTGCACGAGCCGCGGGTTCATCCCATATCCACGGCACCTACCTCTGTTTACACGTCAAACATCCACCTCTTGCGCGTTGTAGTCGAGCCATATTGGTGACGGCTTTTGCCTGCCACCTCGAGAGGGTAGGTCTGACGTATGGAGTAAGCGTGGTCACACTCCCAGGTAGACTATAGCGATACAGGTCATGATGTTGCGTGTCCTTATCTGCAATTGATTGACAATTCCGCACTCGGACAAAGCCGTCCTTGAGGTGATGGACATGACCGCAGGCAAATGCGTCGAGTCGCTCAACATCGAACGACGAAGAGAGTCTCAAGATACAGGTCGTACGATTAAGGGATGTATTTCTCGGATAGAGGGTAGAGGTCATGTCGTGGTGTCGTAGGGCGCAATATTGGGTTTGACGGGGACAGGTGAACCTCTTTGAGCATCGAGTGAGGTTGACCAGGCGACGTGCTAAGAGCCATGACTGAACTGTAGCCTGGACAAAGCTGACAACTGGGTGTCTAGGCTGATCAGAGATACCTCAATCAAGACTTTGACATACCAAGTGAGGGATTCCAATGCCTTTGCAGGCCGTGGTGGCTCTGGGCGGTTAGTATCCCCCGAATATGGCATAGTGCCTCTTCCCAAAGTGGCGCCGCTTTCCAACGGACACGTAGTGATCCCATTGCGGTCACATCGTGAATTTTGGCGGTACTGCACTCCAGGAGGTACAAATATCACAGAGCGATTCTTGGAACAAGATCTGTCTGTTCTCCCAGTTCTCTCTCTTCACTCCTCCACTCGATCAAGTGATACAGACCTTCGCGCAAGCAGATATACGACCAAAAGACAGCATGGCTCCGGGAATTCTCGAGTACCCTGCGATTGATGGACCAGCACTGGCTTTGAAATCAAACACCACGAGGTCATCCAGACGGACATTTGATCCTGTGAAGCATCTTACGTATGCGCCGCCGAAGAAGATCCATACTTTGGAAGATCTTTGTCTACCGCCTTCGCCGATTTCGCAAGTCGCATCCACCGACCCATTCCCTTTGCTGTCCGAAGAGGCTCTGCTTGAGCACCGCCGAGAGTTGCTGTCCGACGATGTCCTTGATAGCTGCATGTATCACACGCGGGACAAATCGGTTCAACTCCGTGGCATGGCCCCCAGATATGCTCCTTTCATTCATCAGTTCTGGACTTCTCCAGAGGTTCTCAAGATAGTCAGCGATCTAGCAGGAGTCGACCTGGTACCTGTCATGGACTTCGAGATCTGCCACACGAACGTCCAGTTGGGGCCAGAGGGTCTGGCAGGAGTCAGAGACATCCCGATTATCCCACCTGGTGCTCCTGTAGCGGAAACAATGTCAGCAATCCAGGAAGGGCCCGAAGAGCCTCTAGCGGCTGCCAAAGAGTCAGTCGTCCCCTGGCATCGCGATTCATATCCTTTCGTCTGTGTCGTTATGTTGTCCGACACGAGGAATATGAAAGGAGGCGAGACCGAGATCCAAAGAGGTGATGGCACGACGATCAAAGTCCGATCTCCGCAGATGGTGAGTTCATCGCCAGAGCGCCCCAATGCTTGAGGCGTTAACCACTGACAAGGCCGGGAACAGGGCGGCGCGGTGGTTCTCCAGGGCAGACACGTGTCTCACATGGCGATTCCGGTCGAGAACATGCCCGAGAGAATCACTATTGTGGCCTCTTTCCGGCCCCGGGATCCTGTGCTGTTGGACGACTCCTCGTTGATGAATGTTCGAAATAAGTCTCGGCTGTCGGAGATGTACTACCAGTGGACCAGCTACCGCTTGCATCTGCTCGCCGACAGATTCCGATTCGAAGCCGAGAAGCTTGATGCAGCATATCGGGGAGCAATTGAGGAAACCGATCAAGGGAGACCAGGGGATTGCAAGAAAAACGTTGTCGACGTGGAGAAGCTTGAGAGTTGGATGGAAAAGCAAATGAGATATATGAGACGAACCATGTTTGAGATGAGACCGATCACTGCAGACGACAACATCACCAAGAACGAGATTGAGGAAGTCTAGCTTTCGATATGGGGGCTGGACGACAGGTTATTCCAACTTTACCTTTCATGGCGTCAAGATACTTCCTTCGATAGACATGTTCCCCTTCGAGCAAGCCAGTATCTAGAGCCTGCGTTTTCCCGCCCAATTTTACATTCAACACCCTCCTCTTCTTAGTGTGCCTCGGTATTCCCATCTCTATTGAGATTCCATCATTTAGCCTTTCCCACGAATTTTCCAGTGCCTCTTATTCCATCGATGGCATCTCAAAACACGGTCGCGGAGAGGAGGGTATGCCGGAAGCGCAGCGAAGGTCATCGTGGAGGTTCACCGTCAGGGTACAGATCTTGACCAGGGAACCGGGTAACGCTCAGTCCATTTCAATCTCAAAAATTCCGCGTACCGGTTCAATGGTTTCTCTACTTTGAAAGTTGTCGAGCGAATCGACGGGGAGCTCATACAAGCAGAGAGGCCTTCGCTGGTGATTAAATTGTGCCAAGGCCAAGATTCTCAAGAAGCCTGGGATCTCAAAGTGGCATGCGCAGACACAATCTTCCACAATTAAATTTTAAGAGCCTGGGAAAGTGCAAGACCAAGAGGCATCCACGTGACAGGTCCAAAGGCACGTGCAAAGGTCCCACCAGAACAAGTACGAGGTACCTTTCATATTCATGTTTTGTTAAGGTTCTTTTGAACAATATTTAACTGTCGTTGTTCCCTACCCGAGATGAAGGGAGACTCGGAATGCTATGGTCAGTAAGTTCAACGACCTGTCCCTACTGGAGATTTGCTGATTATTGAAAAGTTGACAGCGCCGATCCAAACTTTGGACACTTTGTAACTTGTGCGCTCGAACCTACGAAGAAGGCAAAGAAAACAACCATACCTCTCCTACAAGCCGACTTCTTCCTCGCATGCTCGTGGGAAGCGTGGAGGCCTCCAGACGGCCATTGCTCGGCATGGTATTGGCGATGGTACAGCTAGCGCAGGCTACTGTTGGTAACGAGTATAGGAAAAGGGTCATGAGACAGGACACAAAAACATACTTGCATCTTGGTCCGATTTCGGTCTGTGGAGAGAACCAGGTGATTGCTCTGAGGAGCGTTACTACATCCGCCACCTGCCCGCGAAACGTGCAAGGGGAAATTGATCTAGGCGGTCCCCAACTGAACCAGGGTTAGACTGCGGGGCGGTGTTGTCACGATCGAAAGTGACAAGCATGTGTCTCTCCTTGGATCTCTCCCGCCGGTGTGCACCATCAGCAACACGAGACAATTCGCAAAAGCCACCCCACCTTGTGTTGTCAAATCTTGGCTAGCAGACAAGGCGTATACCAGAAGCTTAAGCCGGTACTGGTAGGCAAACAAGTCTTAGACCCACAATCTTCAGTAGGCTTCGCCTCTTGGTCCTGTGCTGGTCGGGCTAGCAGTTGCTAGGCAGTGAGGAAGAACGCCACCTAGCCTGCAAGCATTCCCTTGGGAAATTATTTCACTTCGCATGGTATGTACTGGGCTTCTCATATGCTGCGATTCAAACCATGGCGCTTCAAGACTCAGCTGCAGCTTCCACACTGTCGTCTTGTCGCTACAACTCACCTCGATGCAAACGGGCGAAAGGGTGGGCGTCCGCCAGGGTACCCAGGGCTCAGGCATCGGACGATCAATACGGCCGTTCTATCCAATCAATGGTCCAATGCAGTCTTGGGCACCAAAAGTCAAA
The DNA here is from genome assembly GCF_000835455.1 of Fonsecaea pedrosoi CBS 271.37. Taxonomy (NCBI): domain Eukaryota; kingdom Fungi; phylum Ascomycota; class Eurotiomycetes; order Chaetothyriales; family Herpotrichiellaceae; genus Fonsecaea; species Fonsecaea pedrosoi. The sequence continues at coordinate 795,147 of NW_013550615.1, read as the reverse complement.
CCCTGTCTTGCAGGCTGAGCGGGAAAAGGGGTGATGATCAGATAAGATCCTGGCCGTCTGGACTGTTCGAGGGGGGTGCAGAGGATGAGATGGCCAAGGCGCCACCCGCCGGAGCATGTGGTTTCATGGGAGGGTCTTGGAAGCGAGCATGGTGGGAAGCAGGAGATGATGGCCGCCACCCCTCGGAAAATCCCTACAGCTGTCCAGCCTCCACCCTGTTCGCCCATCTCTTTCCCAAGCTCGGTAGCTTATGGGTCGGCCCAGCGACTCAGAGACGAGCTGGGATTTGTGGGACATCACATGCCGAGGAGTTCGAAGCTAGTTAGCTGTACCTCGTACAGCTTTGACTTACCCCTCGGATTGATCGGGTATGAATTGAACCAGGATCAAAGTTTTCCTACATGGGCACCCTCGAGAAGAATGACCTGGCTCGTTTGTTACCTTCCAGATCTAGTTGACCGACTTTCTCGACACCCGAACGTGAGGGGACTTTTAGTTTCCACCTGAAAGAAAAGAGTAAAAGAAACTTAATGGACCCTATGATGTGCTGCCTACTACCCGGCGAGCCAGCTACACCATTGAGGGTTTTCAAGAGATTTGCAGGATTTTCGCATGTTTTGTCTCTCTGGGTTCGGTCATGTCAAACTAAAATCTGCGACTGACTAGAGCTACTCCAATATGCACATACACACACACACACACACACACCTGCCCGCCATCTTCGAACTGAGATTACTGGATAATGATAGCAGGGTTCTCACGATCTTCAACACCTTTTTTTCACTGGGAGTTTGCGGACAATTGCGCTGTTCGAGCTCTACTTCGCGCTCAAAGGTCTCTGGAGGCCCTGCGTGAACGTGTGGCTCTGCACCTGAGCGACGACTTGTCCGGCGTCTTGCTTGGGCGCGGATAGTCTGGTTAGATGGCGTGTCGCGAGGCTTCTGAAGCCGGGAATCTTGGCGAGGAAGCGGAGGAAGGGCTTCTCGAGAGGAAGGACCCCGGTGCGCTCCTCGTACAGCATACAGGTGATGGCCACCATGATGAAGATCCAGTAGACATTGTAGGAGATGACGGAGCCGTAGGTCGCAGTGTTTTGCCAGCCGAGGATGGCATTGAAGACATCCCAACCGTTGTCTCGCTCCGGGTTACAGCAGTTGACATGCCACACCGTCTGGTCAATGTTGTATGATCCCGGACCATCACCCGACTCGGCAACATCACCGCCAACCTTCTGCGCGAACTTGTAGAACTGTAGACTCCAGATGGCTTTGGAGAACATGCCGGCAGCAATGAGGTAGAGCACGCAGGTGGAGGCGATCAGGAAGTATTGGATGGCCATATAGTTGCCGCCGCGGTAGATGAGCCAGCCGACGAGCAGGCCAGCGAGGATACCGGTGATAACGGGGATGGGGAAGGCGGTGGCAGGTAACCCGAGCGAGACGCCGCCGACAAAGACCACGCCTTCGAGGCCTTCACGAAGGGTGGTGATGAAGGGCAGAATGAACATGGCATATCGTCGGCCCCATTCGCCCAACCTCGACGCCGTGTCGGTGTGTTTGGTCTTGGCCACGAGGGCCTGTGCAATCTTGACCCTCCACTTCTCCTTGGTCTTGTTGATGCGCAGGATGGCCAAGCCCATGATGGTGATGATGATGCTGGCGATGAGATAGAAGATGCCTTCCCACAGATCCTCGGACTCGGCCCACAGGTCATGGCCTAGGCCGTAGAAGACACCGATAAAGGCACCCCCAATAATCAGGGCTATGAGGATGCCTAATAACGACCCTACCCATACTTGTCGTCGGAGGCGCTTATAGATGGATTGGTCCTGGGACGGTTGGCCGAGACTCTGCTTCAAGAAGGACAGCAGCACCGAGATGATGATGACAGCCTCGAGGCATTCTCGGAAGACGATGAAGAAGACCTGAACACCGAAGACGTTGGTCATTTTGTGTTTGTGTGTGCGTGTGTGTGTGAGACAGAGACAAAAGAGAGGACTAGCAAGAGAGTGAGGGAGAGAGAGCACAATGTAAGAGTGTATAACCTCTGGAGGGAAGAAAAAAGCTTGGAGAGCTTGAGAGGCCACACCAAGAAAAGATGGTCCGGTTCAATGTCAACCTCCAGGAAGAGAGGGCATTGGCACAGATATTTTACAGCAACGGGCAGCTGTCGAGTTGGCCGAAATTCGGGGAGGGGAGCTCGTGGGAAGAGCACGAGGAAGAGGGTCCCTGGTCGGGAAGCGGGTGATTGATCATCTGATAACGAGAAAAGATAAGATAATCGGCAGGTCATAGAAACCGTCTGGAGCCATCAAGTGAGAAAAGATGCAGGGCATGTGAGAGGAATTGTGGAATTGGTGGAATGGTGGATGCGTCGGCATAGCAAAGTATTGGTGGGCAAATTCCTGAAAGCGAACCATGGCAACCATCAGCAAAAACCATCGGCACCATCACCACCATGGCACCATCAGATAACTTTGATGCCACGTCCAACCACGTCTAGGCCGCCTTTCCCAACCTCCGCTCACCTCGCTAATTGATCTAATTGATCTAATCAACTCCTCCCTATCTGATATGATTGGGCAACCCCCCCTCCTCGTGTCCTACCACTACGGCCTTTGGCCCGAAACCCTGCGTTGAGGAAAAAATCTTCTTCCACGGACCTAGGCGAAATGTGTCCCAAAAAAGCAAAAACACAAGGACCTAAGCAGGCAGTCAGTAAGAGCAGGGGCAGCCAGGAACACCAGGGGAGAGAAAAGAGTGGCTCTTCTTCCATCGATGGAGCGGAGGGTCTGTCGCCGGCATCGGGCTGCTCAAAAAGGCTCAATCTGCGTCTGAAGCTCTAGGATGAACCCGGCATGCCATGTTAGAGGAGAAAAAATAACCCTCCAAGTCCCCCATCATCCTATCATCCCACCTTCAAAAATATCTGGTCTCCCCTGGAGGAAAAAGTTGGGCAGAAGAATATCAACATACAGATCTCGTCGTCAATTCAATTGCCCTTGGCAAGCCTGTCCAAGCTTTACAAGCATTATAACGAGTCGTGGTCAAGATTTTTCCCAGTCTCCACGGGGGCCATGGCGAAGCTTGTCCAGACGCTGTTCGCCTCGCTGGTGGTTTTGCTACTCACCAGCTGGACCACCGCCAAAACCGTCACATATGACTTCAATGTCAGTTGGGTAATGGCCAATCCAGATGGGTTGGCCGAGAGAAAGGTGATTGGCATCAACGGGCAATGGCCTCTCCCTGTAATCGAGGTCGATAAGGGCGATCAGCTGGTAGTCAACATGTACAATGGCCTGGGCGACAAAAACACCAGCATCCACTTCCACGGCATGTTCCAAAAGGATACCAGCAACATGGATGGCCCGTCAATGGTGACTCAGTGTCCCATTCCGCCCGGGTACAGCTTCACGTACAACTTCACTGTGAATCAGAATGGCACGTACTGGTATCACTGCCACACCGACTTCTGCTACCCTGACGGCTACCGCCAGGCTTTGATTGTGCATGACAAGGATGCCTTCTTCAACGAAGACTACGAGGAGGAATTCACAATCACTCTCAGTGATTGGTATCACGATTTTGTCGAGGATATCCGGTTCCTGTCATTGTACAACCCCACCGGCGCCGAACCCGTCCCCAAGTCGTTCCTGTTCAACGACACCCAAAATTCCAGCATCCCCGTCAAGCCCAATACGACGTATCTACTCAGGTTGATCAACATTGGGGCATTTGTGTCGCAGTTCTTCTACATCGAAGACCACACCTTCAAGATCATTGAGATTGACGGTGTCTACACCGAGCCCACCGAAGCCGACACGCTGTACATCGCGGTGGCCCAGCGGTACAGCATTCTGCTGACGACAAAGAACACGACCGACAAGAACTACCCGATCGTCACCGTCGCCGACTCGGACTTGCTCGACGTGATCGAGCCCGATCTCCAGCTGAACAACACCAACTGGCTGCAATACAACGCCGACGCGGCGCACCCGCAGGCCGTCATGAAAGTTGACGCCTCATCAGAGCTGGTGCCATTTGACGACATCACGCTGATCCCGTACGACCACATGGAGCTCCTACCAGAGCCCGATTTTGAGATCAGCGTGACGGTCATCATGGACAACCTGCGCAACGGGTTTGGGTACGCATTTCTGAACGACATCACATTCACGCCGCCCAAGGTGCCCACGCTGTACACGGTCATGTCATCAGGCGGGATGGCCACCAGCCAGGAGATCTACGGCGAATTCACGCACCCGATGGTGCTCAAGCACAACGACGTGGTGCAGTTGGTGCTCAACAATAACGACGGCGGCACGCATCCGTTCCATTTGCACGGCCACAACTTCCAGGTCATTGAACGCGCACCACCCTATGGCGAGCACTTTAACGACTACGCCGACGGCGACCCAGTGCCCTACGACCCCAGCAACCACTCGGAGTTCCCAGCGTTTCCCGCACGCCGCGACGTCTTCGTCCTGCCCCCGCAGGGACACTACGTCATCCGCTTCGTGGCCGACAACCCGGGCGTGTGGTTGTTCCACTGCCACATTGACTGGCATTTGGCGCAGGGCCTGGCCATGGTCCTGATCGAGGCGCCGCTCGAGATCCAAAAGACCCACCACATCCCGCAGCAACACTACGATGTGTGCCGCGCTGGGGGCATCCCCATCCAGGGCAACGCCGCCGCCGATGATGAGGACTTGCTTGACCTTGATGGCCAGAACGCACAGGTCGGGCCTTTGCCAGGTGGCTTCACCGCGCGGGGAATCGTCGCGCTTGTGTTCTCGTGCATCAGTGCTGTTATTGGCATGGCTTTCATCACCGTGTACGGCCTCTCGGAGCCAAAGGTGCTGCACAAGGAGGTGGACCCCGCGGACGAAGATGCCTTGCATGACGAGAACGTCCCCGCTGCTTCGGTCGAGCCCAAGGTCGCCGCCGCGGCGGCTCAAGGTTAGTGTGGGGAGTTGTTGTTGGTGGGAGGGGGAACATGTCTATAGTAATGAGTGTCTGTGGTTCGCAGTATTGTTAATGCAATGCCGATATTTTCGCCATATTAACTCCCATTTTTTCCCTCTCGTATCACGAGTTGCTCGATGCCCCCCTGGTCCTATATCTGGTTTCTCCATTCCGTACGCGCGTACCATCGCACCCATCCCATGCTCCAAAGTGTCAACTTCGCCATACAATCGAAAGTGCGTCACACTGTATCATGAAACAGTCCCCTCCTGGCACCCTGGCCCATCAAGTCAAGACAGCAGTGCGACGCCCAAATCCGATTGCGCTGATATGGCCGTCAAGAGCTCGAGGGCGAATGAGTGAGTGAGTGAGTGACGTACAAAGTCCAATACCTACCTAGAGATTACGGGGCGTAAAAACATCCACATCTCTCTTTCGTGGCCCATGCACGTAGCGTAGATAATGTCTCTTCTTCTTTCTTCCTCCCCTTCTTGCTCCCCCTCCCCTTCGCTCGGGCAACGTGTTGCTAGAGAATTGAGGTCATCGTATGCACTGTTTTTAAATCGCACGCGCGTCGAGAGGAGTTGCAATCTTCGTTTTCTCGTGGTTGCTTTAATCTCCTCCACGGTAGGACCCGGCGATTTAGCTGCTCGATGAACGACCATTTTCACCACATCGGCCTCGATCTTCGGAGAGATCGTCGAGCGAGCGAAACTCGGACCAGGGCTTACCTGCCATCGTTGATACACTAGGCCACCTTCTGCCTCGGGTGGAGGAATGGAGGAGAGGTAGGGTGGTACCACTTGGATCATCATCTCGAGGGGTCAGCGAGTTAACATGGAGGGAAATCTTTTCAGGGACGACACGCGATATTGAAAAGGCCACACACGCCCTACCTTATCCTATGAGATGAGATGAGATGAGATGGACTCTTCGGTTCGGACATAGGTCGTGGCAGCCTCTGCTGGTGGTGGTGGTGGTGGTGGTGGTGGTGGTGGACATGACTCCTGGAGTAGAAGTTCTGCCTTGCCAGTGATGGACATGGTCTCCACGATCAAGGATAACCCACCCAATGAGGGAGGCAGTTGCCTCTCAATGCTTCTGGACTCGAATGTCATGTCATGTCATGTCATCTCGCCGCTCATAACACAACAACCCTGGTGATATGATTGATCTGCATATATGTGCATGTGTATGATACCGCACACTCTTCCATTGGAGGAAGCGCGGAGTGTCCAATCCATTGCAGTCGACTCGACTCGCTTCGAGCGGATCGTACCATACTAGCCCTGACCAGACAGGTCGACCGGCTCGTGTACATAGGTAAGTAAGTGAGTAAGTTAGGCATCCCCCCTGGCGGAAGATGCGAGTAGACCATCTCATTTCTAATGACTCGATGATCAATGCTGCGTATCGTAGTCTGATATCGAATATGATATCGGCCTGTGCTCTCATGAGCAGTCGTGGACAGTCGAAAGTCGAAAGTCTCGTCCCAGCATGGATGGTATACGAGTATTCGCCGTAGGGACTGCCTGGACTGGACTTCGATCGGTTCTCGATGTTGAATAGGATTGGCAACTGGCGCGCCCAATGGTGGGTGAGGCGGGAGTGTTCTCTTGATCGATGGAACAGAGGATGGTGCCGTACATGACAAACAGCCCTAGTCCCCAGAATGCGGTATCGCTTGATCGTCCCCCCTGCCATGAAATGCATATGAAGAGGCCGACGATATTGGTTGAAATCATCTATTTTTTTTTTTTTTTTGTTCCCTCCTTTGCCCTCTTTTCACAACCAACTTTGCCGGACTGGACAGGCCATACTTGCTGTTGGTACAAAACGCCATCCTTGCTTCGTAGCAGCAAGTCCCATATCCAGAGACATCGGGCCGGATCCAAAAGGGGGCCCCAATACCTGCCTGGGGTGATATAGACACCAACAAAAAAAACCCTTGCTGTCCTTTGCCTTTGTCAAAAAGAACGATGATAAGGACCTCTTAGAGGAGTTTTGGGGCGGGATAGGGATAGTCCGCTCGGGCCTGTCTGTCGGCAACGACCTGCGCTTCGTGTAGGGCTGTGGCGTAGACTATGCAATGCCGGGCGCAAGAGCATGTCTGTACAGATCGACCCTGGCTGTCGAGACGGAATATTCCGGTCGACATGATCGTTTCCGGGTGACACTCCCTGTCTTCGAGGTAAGCTGCGCTTCTCAGAACTGCACTGGACATGTTCGCGGCATGCAAGATTTGAAAAAAAAAAAAAGGACTGATGGAGAGCAGATCAGGGATATATGAACCGTCATCTTTCCCTTGAAGGTCTGTCTATCTGTTAAACCTCTAGGGGCAGGTAACGAAGACTAAACACAGAAGGAAAACAGACTCCTTGTTGCTTCTTGCTTGTCCTTGCGACTGAGGTCTGAAGGACAAATACATCTTGTCCATATCGCATACATTCCAGGAGTGGAATCAGTGTTATTCGCTCGATACATATGAATATGTAGATGACTTCTGGGAATGGGCAGTCCAGGCGGGATCGCGCCACAAGGCAAAGACGAGGTAATAAGAAAAGGACGAGGTATTCCGGTTCTAGTCATCGTCAGTCGTAGCTACCTACCTACCGACCTACAAGTTCAAATACAGTAACTCTCATGCTCGACGCCTTCAACATTGTGCGTGTGTGTAAGTAAGTGAGTGAGTGTGAGAGTGTGAGATAGACCACCTGAACCCTAACCCGGCCACCACCCAGCGCTCCTCGTGTCCTCGTGTCCTCCTAACTTCTTCAAGTATCCCCCGGGAGAATCACTCACCGCTTTAGCTTACATGTGCTCACTCACTCTTTACTTCGGCAAATCCTTATCTGTATCCATGTACCCGGTACTCGGTACCTCGTACCTACCTCGTACATAGCTCGTATTAATTATTAATTTCTCCCACCACCGTAACCGACTTGGGATAACCGAACGACTCGACTCGCTTCTTTTGCGTCCGGGCCGCCGCCCATGCTCGCGAGCACAAGTCAAGACTTTCAATGGGTCGAGGTTGGGGAATTTTGGAGAATGTTGGGTTTCTTGATTCCCTCACACACACACACACACACTCTCTCTCTCTCTCTGTCTCTCCTCGCAGGGTAGGCTAAGGTAGGGTAGGGCAGCGTAGCGTAGTGTAGTGTAGTGCAGGGTCGGTTTGGGGGGTTACAAGGACTCGGTAACAAAACCGAGAGCTTGTGTACCCCTTGTATCTTGTCGGGGTGGACAAGGGGTGCGGGACTCAAAGTCCGTAAAGCCGCGCCTAGAGCAATGCTGTGTAGTGGGCTTTTGAAGGATAAGGAAGGCGTATGGGCACAAGTAGGTAAACATCCAGGCAGTAAACAGGTAAACAGGTAACAGGGGATGATGCTGTCCGACCGGCTGGCTGGCAGGCTGACCGAATTGTGCTCTGCATTACTGACTACTGGGTACGAGTCCATACATATCCTGTGTGTGTTGCGTAGGTCTATCTAGGTGACATGTCCCGGCACACTGGGTACATCCCCCGTCGAGGAGCACATTTTTTTTTTTACAACTCGTCGAGACTTCTTCCTCGCGTTAAGCGCCAGTTACCTAGGCCCGTGGAAGATGTTCTACGCCGCCTGTTTAGCCGCTCGTTGACATGAATAATGACCCCGGTTCTTCGGCATCTTCTTAGGTACCTTGGGGGGACCGCCGAGACTCAAGATACGAGAAGCAAGAGTGAAGCCAAAATGGTCTGGGAACGAGACGGCGTCCCAAGATGGATTTTTGTTTTTGTTTTTTTTAGACCGAGTTTGCTACGTCTATCTCGCGGGTGATAAAACTGGAGAGTCGGTAGTAAACCGGAGCGCCTTGGCTCGCTTCCTACTGGGAGTGACTGTGGCCCTTGTCGCCGCCCACGTCTTCGACTCTCTCGGCCTCGGTCACCTCGGTAGTAGCCTTTTCGCCTTTCGTCTCTACCGTATCCGGGTAATGGTGCGCCTCGTGGATATCGACCGCCACTTCGTCGCCGAACAGCGCCGCAATTTCCTCCAGAGTCTTGCCGACCGTCTCCGGGTAGACCAGGTACACCACCGTGATGAAGATGGCGTCGGTGATGATGAAGATGAGGAAATAGCGCCACGCGATTTTCTCGACCGCGATCGGCGTGACTTGGACCAGCATGATCGTGATGGCGTTGAAGGTGCAGAACGCCACGGCGTTGCCGGCGGCGCGGATCGGCGTCGGCATGATTTCCGACGGGTATGTGTATCCTGCGTACTCATTAGCGGGACTGGAATGGACGAACAATGGTACAAGACATACCGAATGCGTTCATGATGAAAGCGTAGCCAATAAGGTAGACAAACATGAAGCCGACAGTGAAGCGACCGAGGAGCATATTGGTGTTTCCGGAGAGTTGGAATCGTGCCCAGACTAGCCAATCCATTAGTGATGCAGTTCCGGCCTAGATACTGACCAACGCAGTGGGAACTTACAGATAACCATGGCGATCGATGCCAGGAATTGCACCCACAGAGATATCAGCAGAGACACTCGGCGGCCAAGCTTGTCAAACAGCAGAGCACCGATAGTGCAGAAGATGACGCCGCAAGTGCCCCAGACACCGACCATGACAAGTGCCGTCTTGTTGGTGACGCCGAGGTAGGTGTACAGGATGAACTGGTAGTTCTGGAGCGGGATGATACCTGTAAACATGGCGAAAGCGAACTGGAAGACCACGATGAACATCCGCTTGCGGTACGACGGTTTGCGAAGAACGGTACGGATGCCCACGCGTTCGCGGACTTCGAGCTCGTGCTGCGCTTTGATCTGGTTGAATTCTCGGATGTAGAAGTCGTCATCTACTCCGGGGGCACCATGGAGCTTCGTAATGACTTCCAGTGCCTCGTCGTAGCGTCCTCTCATGATGAGAAATCTGGGCGATTCTGGCAGCAGAGGGACGCAGGCGGCCATCAAAACGGGCGGAACATGCTGCAACCCCAAGAACAATCGCCAGGCGACATCGGAGCTGATGTAGCTGAAGCCAAGACCCATCCATTCGGTGACTGGCACACATGTCAGGAAACGGGGAATTGACCTTGGGAATCTGCAAGGAAAAACTCACGTGTGTAGCCCAGGTTGATATTCAAGTTATAAAGACCACCAACTCTCCCGCGGAATTCCGGAGGAGAGATTTCGGACATGAACATCGGGCACACGCCAAAGACAATGCCACTTGCAATTCCTCCTATTACGCGGCCGACGAAGAGCATCTCAATGTTCTGGGCGGCAGTTTGAAGGATGGCTCCAATTATAGCCCTAGGGGGTCGTTAGCGACAACTGCACAACCACCGCAACTTGGGAAAACTCACACAACGCAGGCGATGTAGATGGTGGGCTTCCGGCCATATCGATCGGGAAGCCAAAAGTTCAAGCCAGAACCAAAGAAGCTACCTGCGTAGTAACATGATCCTAGAGCTCCAATGGTGTTGGAATTGAAGTTGAAGTAGGATATGAACTGAGGATATCCCAGAATAGAGGTGGTCAGGCCCGAGTCATAGCCGTAGAAGAAAGCTCCAAAGGAGAGAATGATGATCGACCAGATGTTGAGCCTGTGAATGGATTAGATGGAGTCAGAGACACTGCTGGGTGTTGCTCACTTGTTGAAATGTGTCATCTTGCACCACGCGCTTTGGGCTCACGGACTAAATGGACTTGGTTCAAAAGGGACCACGAGATTGAAAAGGCAATGCACCGCTTGATCTTTATAGAACTGCCTGTATACTAGCAGATGCGCCCTGTCCTAGTTGCCCTCAAGTCCGAGGTAATGGGACCCCTCGGTTGTATATACAAATGATTGGACGCCACAAAACTCGCGGGGTAAAGCTGGAGAGGAAGGATGATTGCGGGGAAACTGGTATTGGTTGGCCGGGGTTAGCCAGAAGTTTGACAGCGTTCCCGCCCTTGTCGCTCGGTATACCTAGTTGGGCAGATATCATCAAAGTGATGTTTAAGCCTGGGCCTTGGTGGTCTTGTTTCGACGAATAGCGCAGCCCTGACTCAGGGTGGCCCGACTCTTCTGACAGGATCCCACGCTTCCTCAGCTTAACAGCCGGTGGAGCACTTGTTTCTGAGTGGGAAAAGGAGGTCCACTAGACTGTGGCGAGAGTCTGCCTTCTCTCAAAACAGCTATTATCCTCGGTAGAACGTAAGTAGGCGCTGCTTGGCCGTCGGGAGCGGTGGTACAACAGTCTCTTGGCCTTTGCTGTCGGGGTAAGCAATTTCGCGAATCGAAGCTCTCCCGCCTCAAAGGCCCAAGGGAACATGGTCTCGACACCTTATGGTCGGGGTCGAGCTTTTGAATGCAGTCCAGATTGTGTCCTGCTGTGCAACAAGGCATGGTGTAAATCGCGCCAGGAAGGTTCGTCTTCCCAAACGGGGTGCTTGTAGACATCGGGCCTAGAAGTCTGCGACATGCGTGGCAGGGCTGGACCGCGCACCGGCCTGGGAACGGTTAATCATTCAACTGTTAGGTGGGTAATCTCCCCTTCTCTGGTTGGATCTGGTTGAAGGTAGTGGCCACTGCAGCATGGACAACCTTAGTGTCGGGACCATGAAGGTCATTCAACCATTCTCTTCGCCATCCTCACCCATGGCTATACCTCCACGCCCAGTCGGGCACATTCGCCAATCTTGTCATCTTCGGTATTTCTCCGTGCCCACCTCTCTCTCCTGACCGTATTTCTTCCGAGTGAACCGTGTTTGGGGTACTCGGTAGGCGTAGCTGGCATAGTCAAACTGCCAGCCACGCTCTTCCTGCAGCAAACAGCAGGGGCTCCTGGTCAAGTAGCAACATGTTGGCTTGATTGGGCAATGCGCTGTCGGATCTTTGACTCGGGGGTCGCTTCAGGGTCCATGGGCCCGGGCTTTGCTGCATACTCTGCATCAACGGCCGACGCCACCATCTCCTGATATTTATCTCGGTATACCGGATTGGAACTCTTTTCCTTGGTGGCAAGCTCAGGCTGGCGAGAATGAACTGGGGTCAGCCTGGCCCAAGGCTTCCAGCCGCCTGCACTCGCCACCTCTGCTAGGGAACCGGCCAGCTTTCCACCGGCCAAGGCTCGGCTACAAGCTTTGGCCAGATTGTCTTCCACCGATTCACCTTCTTCTCATATGCTTCTCTCGTCCCCAAGACTGGATTAGGCCTCACCACCATGTTGAAAAAGTCGGATAACCCACGAGGGGCGTACACGATCCACTCGCCCGCCTCGTCTATTCTCACCCCTAGCATGGCACTTGTTGATATCCATGTGTCGATTCCGGCCTCAACACTTGCATGTGGTTGACACGTGACACCATACTTCTGTTCATACCATAGATGAACACGTGCCTGGTTTCGGATTTCCACCTCGACAGGCACATCGGCAAAGTGACGCTTCCCGACCTGTATGGCTAGGTCTTCCGCCTCGTATGATAAGTCGGAATTTTCATAATAGACGAGATCGTAGTCGAGGATCCCCGTCTCTGGTGGGAGCTTTGAAACGGTGTTCCAGATTGTCTGAGACACTGCGCCGCCAGCAAGGTACCAGTTTGGCAGATTGAGGGCTGCGGCACGAGCGAGCACAGTCATGAGTGATGAGTTGGATGCAAGAATCTCCCGCAGATGGGTAATCTGCAGATGCAGGGGAAGTTGCCCCGGATTCATGTCAAGGGAGGTGAGGTCGCCCTACAGGGAGATCACTGATGCTCAACCATATGTAGGGTACATCCCGACGAGCTGTCTCGTTTGCTGTACGTGTTCAGCGCATGAGCTGATAGGATTTCTTTGATGGGCATCGGTGATTGTTGTTAAGGGAAGACGATTAGGCTGACGGCAGCCTGAATTCCATATGCCAAGACAAGGCATCCGTCCTGGGAACAGTTGGTGGTGCTGCTTATGTAATGCTGAGGGCTGTGGCTTCAGCCTCGGCCCGTCCACAGCTCTCTACCTTCAGCCTTGTCATCATCCTTCAACCACTCCTTTACCAGCTGAATTGTGCCGTCGCTTGTTGCAGACACATTCGCCATACCTCTTCTGTTCCGCTCTGTCCACGCTCGACTCGGCCGAGATCCCAAAACCCCATCTCAGCAAGTCACCATTTCTCCAGAGCTTTGGACCACTTCTATCTGAAAATTCTTTGCCAGCTCTTGACACAGACCGGACTTGCGTTTCAAAGGGCTAGATGATAACTAGTAGCACTTTCTCTCGCCTACCTCATTCCTGCAGACATTGCCAGTCGTTTGCAACAATCACCCCTGATGTCGCGGGAACCGAGGACAGAGTGCGAGAATTCCTCGGCCTGGATCCAAAAGCGCCCTCTGCTCCATACATGAGCCATTTTGAGCCTCTGTCTCCATTTTATATCTCAACGGCAGAACTGCAGAAAGCATCAGATGATGGCTGTTCGTTCGCCGCATTTCTGATCTCTCACGCCGCTCAAGACGCAGAGTTGGCGAACAAGAAGTTCATGATTGCGGCCAAAGTTACAAAGTACTATTTGTGCCCGGTTCATATCGAGTTTGGTGCACTCTACGAGTGTTCTCCTGACGTAAAATCCCTGCCAGCGACTGCAATGTTATGGGAAAGAACGAGGAACGAGCAGTGGCTGCCTCAACCGTACCCGACCTTTGTGAAATTCGAGAATTCATCCTGTTCTCCAATGACAAGGAAAGGTAATGTCATCACCAAGCAAATATCTACCTCAAGGCTGACCGTCGAAGGAAATCCTGCCCTTGGCAAGATTGCCAACCTGGAAATCAACCATTACCCGGCGTCAGATACAGCATTTGACTTGTACAAAAGCTGGATGTCGACTTGTCTTGATAGACATCAGGCTTGCCGTCGTCCTGACCCGCACTTTATGCCCACAAGGCTGCTCGAGATTGGCAAAATCAACGGGAAATTCAGACTCAAGCTCTGTAACTCAAATAAAATCTCTCCGGGTGCATACGCAGCTCTCTCATATTGCTGGGGACCGGACAAGAACCTCAAGACCTCGTCGACGAACCTGGCCAGGCACGCCGCTGGTATTGACGCGGACGACTTGCCACAAACTCTGCAAGATGTGGTGCGAGCCGTGAACAGCTTAGGTCTGACACTGCTGTGGATTGACGCTTTGTGCATTCTGCAAGACGACGAACACGACAAGGCAACGGAAATTGCTACCATGGATAAGGTCTACACCAACGCCACCGTCACAGTTGCAGCCTCTCGGGCTGTGACCGCGCAAGCCGGGTTTCTCGCGGATCGGCCAGATCCGTGGCCTACGGGATCCAGAGAGCTCTTTGAGCTACCGTATCGTCTCGCAGATGGCCAGACTGGATCCATCGTTCTCGGACCTGACTTCAATAGGCCCGATGAGCCGTTGGATTTCAGAGCATGGGCATACCAAGAGCGTCTACTGTCTCCTCGGATTCTCGACTTTGGAGCGGTCAACACTCGCTGGATTTGCTGCCAATCTGTCGAGAGTGACCGATATGCCTTCACCGATGGTTGGGATGGCCTAAATACTCTAAACACGGTACGCGATGACTTGAAGTCGAAGCATATTTCGGAGCTGTACGAGAAATCAAAAGGTGGGAAACTGACGAAGCCGCCAATGACGGCCTTTCGCGACCTCTGGAGCGACATTGTCCAGCAGTACACTGCGCGTACCATCGGCGTTGCTGAAGACAGACTCCTCGCCCTCGGCGGTATCGCGAAGCAGTTTGGCACGATCCTTGGCGACGACTACAAAGCTGGGTTTTGGAGCAGCACTCTCGCACATTCGCTAATGTGGACCAGGATTGAACACTGGAAACATGAACCCGAGACTCCTCACAGCAAGTACATCGCGCCGTCATGGTCATGGGCTTCGTTGAATGCGTGGGTGGACACTGTATATACACGAACCCTCGATGAAAACTTCCGAGTCCTGCACTGTCACCTCGAACCTCTGTACAAGCACGCCCCATATGGCGCACTGTCCTCGGGCTTCCTTCGCGTAGCCGGCACGGCCATCGAGACTGTTTGGGGTAGCAACCAAGACAGCTCGCGCTTTGCCTCGCGGGTTTCCATTTGCGATTCCAAAGCTAATAGGAAATATGTCGCCAGAATGGAGCATGATCGAGCACCCATCGACCTCAGCCTCGAGGTCAAAGCCACCCTGCCGGTTCTGTTTCTGATAGTGGCTTCCGGAGATAGGAGAACGGGCAAAGCCAACTCTAAATGTCGGTGCAGGAATCAAGGCTCGATTAAAGGCCTGGTGCTTGAGAGTCTTCCTGGCGGAACATACCGCCGGGTTGGATGTTTCTACCTTGGTGGAATGGAGATGGATAGCTACAGAGAGTGTCTTCGCCTGTTTCGCGATGGAGGTGTCAGAGAATTCACAATCGTTTGAGAACAGATTCGATCGTTTCCTCGACTAATAATGACGGCTGGACAACCCGAAGGCGACCTGATATAACGGGGCAGTTCCAAGGGGCCGTGAAGCTGCTGCTCAACTGCGATCGAGCTCGAGCACGAGCAAGGGATATGAAAGACGACATGACATTCGCTAATCCCACTATATGGGTATACTCTCAATTATCGACTGCGATGTCCTTATATTAGTATACAACGCCCCCTGCAACAGATTAAGAGGGACGGGACGGAGATGTGAATCTCAATTGGAGCCATGCGAAGCGACCTCAACCACAATCTTCCCCTTTGCACGGCCTGTCTTCAACTTCTCAATCGCCTGCGGTGCCCGCTCAAAAGGGAACTTCTCATCGACCACGGCCTTCACTTTGCCCTCTTTCATCCAGGTCGCAATCTGTTCCAGGTCCGATGGTTTCGGCTTAGGAAAAAACCCGACAGACTGTCGCTTCCCGCCTCCCAGGAAGCCGGGCCACACCTTTCTCAGCAGCATGTCCAGGATGAAGGCGCGATTGATCTGTGCCCCGACTATCATGAACAAGGCTCCGGGACGGGTGTATTCGTGGCATTTCCAGTACAGCTGAGAGTTTGCGCCGATGTTGTCGACGACATGGTCGAATTTGAGCCCACTCGCTTTCAGAGCGTCCACCACGTTCTGCGTCCTGTAGTCGATGACGGCGTCGGCGCCGAGACTTTTGCAGAGGTCGACGTTGACGCTGGAGCAGGTCGTCGTGACGTGACACCCGACGGCTTTTGCGATCTGGATGCCAAAGACGCCGGTCCCACCGGAGCCGCCGTTGATGAAGATCTTATCCCCCGCCTTGACGTAGGGGACGATCGATTGGTGCGCTGTCAGTCCTGCGACGCAGACTGTCGATGCAGATATTGGGTCTACGCCCTCTGGAATCGCCACGACTTGGTCCTCCTTGGCGACGGCGTATTCAGCCAGGCTCCCGCCGGCCAAGTGTGATGTCCCCGATGCTCCGAAGACCAGTTGGCCGGGTTTCAGAGACGATCCAGCAGCCGGGGTAATCAATGTGCCTGCGAACTGTGTATTCGTTAGCATTTCCCGGAGATGGGTGCAGCGAATAAATAGGTGCTGCGTCTTTGGCGACAAAGCACGCCGCGGGAGAAAATTCTTACATCAATGCCAGGAGTTGCTGGCTTTGGAATGGCAAAGTGACTGAGAAGCCGAATCTCGGCAGGTTTGAAGTCGACAGGGTTGAGTGCCGTCGCCAATATTTGCACCAGGTGCTGGTTAGACGAGGGCTGGGGTACCGGGGCAGACTCGTTGAGGCGGAGGTTCTTCTCGAGTCCACCTTTGGTGCTGGAATATTGCCATGCTCTCATCACGGATGGTAGTGACCCTGACATATTGTCGACGATTCTTTTGCGTATAGTGATGATATGCTGGCTATGAGTGTCCTGTCGTCCCTCCGTAACCTGGATATATACTTGATATACCCCTCCATGCCTCCGCGGAGACGAGGTCGGACGGTCGGACGGTCGGCATGTCGGTCCAATCCTCGATGCCGCCAAGTCGTCGTTTGTCGCTGGTGCCTCTGGGTACGTGCTCAAGCACGGAGATGGATGGTCCTTGTCCAACCTCTTCACGTGGCCCGATGTTGTTGATACGTCGGCAATGCCTCAACACAAATCCATCCTTCAAGAATGTCGGGATGGGCAGTCTCGAGTAGTTTTTGTTTCGGGTGACCTCATGACTTTTGACTGTTTCTACGAGCGGCTGAGCCAGTGGCAGGAACATTCCGGGTCCCATGTTAATCGGCGTGTTGTTAGCCCATGTGCCCATCAGTGCCTACGACAGATGTTGGTGGCCTGATGCAGGAGAAAAGTCATGACATTCCAGGTGTATTAGGTTCCAGGAATTCTTTATCAATCATTCTCGCAGAGTGACTTGCCTTCGCCATGCATGACGATGACTGCATCACAGACAGCAGCCACGACTGCTACTTCTACGCTTTTACGGGAAGCCGACAAACAGTAAACGGTCAGCATACGCTGAGGGCGCGCATTCCCAGCCCCTGCGAACTCCAGTCAGCGACCTCCGCGGGCTCACCCACCCAAGTTTCATGACGTGTTATTTCGCTTAAGTGGGGGGGCCGGTGACTGGCGCTTTTCCGTTTCCTGGATTCAACTTGCGATGCGCCCCTTGGGCCCCTTGGGCCCCCTTGGGACGAAGCGGGGAGGCGGAGCCTTACGGACGTTTGGGTGGAGCTCCATCTGGCATTTCCCATTCGCATCCAGACATGGCCTCTATTCCACTTGTTCCCACTCAAACTCTGCGGGATCTTCATGGAATGCGGGAGCTTGGTTGTTCTCTCTCTCTCTCTATCCGTACGACCCGTACAATATACACCGCGTTATTGGTTCCAGAAATAAACGAGATCTGCGAAACACGGGCTTCCCATGTGCTGCGACTAAAAAGGGGCCACATCCAACAGCCTTTCATGGTTCCCCAGCCATCACCCACTGCTGCGGCACGGTTTGGCTCTCATCTAGGCATCATCCAAAAGGAATAGATGGAAAAGGTATGGAACACGAGTAAGTAGTGGTAAGTCATTGGTCACTGGCTTGCCCTGCCCCCTTCAACCCAAGACCAGGAACCCAATCGAGCCCGGCCTGTTTCTGTGTCTCCTTGAGAGAAGCTTGAGCTTCTTCGACGTATTCGCGAACTCGATTGGGCGTATTACTGTCCTTTTGGGTCCTTGGGTTTCCCGTTCTATGATCCCAAGCCCTACGGCCTTATCGCAAGCACCGCAGGCTTTAGGACGGTTGTTCATCCTACGGTGACACGGGTACTGAGTGCAAGACAAGGTATCGTGATGCCAGCCATCGATCGGTATGTCCATACTGGGTATATATGTCAATCACCACGTATCTCTCCTAAAATTGGACATATATATACCCCAGTGTTTATATATTCGCCACGAGAAACCTCGGGAACAAACATTTCAAAGGTGATCCAAAACATCAATCAGGCACTCTTCAATCCATACCACATACATCTCTCTCGCTTTCTCTTCTCTCTTTTAAGTGAGTCCAACCACAAGTCGGAGCCATATATACACAGGAGAGCGAACACACTCTCTTTCCTCCCCATATCAATTTCCTCACAATGGTGAACTCAACCGAGCCAATCTTCATTACGCCAGACGGCACCGTCTACATCGGCGGCGGCGATGACGCCAACTGCACCGTGTCCGTGTGCCCGATCGACATGAGCGTCTACGGCTACCGACCGTCACTTGGTGCCAGCGGCGCCCTCATCGCCCTGTACAGTCTCTGCATCATCGCCCAGGTGCTCCTGGGCTGGCGGTACCGGGCATGGGGGTTCATGAGTCTCATGGTGCTGGGCTGCGTCGACGAGATCATCGGATACGTCGGGCGGATCTTGTACTGGCAGAACCCGTGGGCACAGCCTGGGTTTATTATCCAGATTGGTAAAGCCTTCCCCCCCCCCCACTGTCTCCTGGTCGGGGTTTCTGTGTCTAACGAAAAGGAAAACAGTCTTGATCACCATCGGGCCCGTTTTCTTCTGTGCCGCCATCTACGTGCTGCTTGCTCAAATGTAAGGATCCCCACTAATGCTACCTACCCAGCGTTTTGCTTCCCTAGCTTTGTTGCTGACTTGCCTGCCTCAACAGCGTCAAGTACATCTCCCTCTCATCCTCGCGCTTCGCCCCCAAATACTTCTACTGGATCTTCATCCCCTGCGACATCATCAGCCTGGCCCTCCAGGCCGCGGGCGGGGGCTTGTCATCCTCATCCGACGGCGGATCCCAGTCGGGCGTCGACATCGCCCTCGCGGGTTTGGGGTTCCAGGTCTTCACACTCGCAGCATTCGTGGTGCTGGCCATCGACTACGCCATCCGCAGCCGCGCCGTGTGGATGTCCGTCCCCCTCCTGCCCCGGCGCTTCGTCGTCTTCTGCGGGTTCCTGTCCGCGGCGACGATCCTGATCCTCATCCGTTGCTGCTACCGCGTCTACGAGCTGAGCGGGGGGTATTCGCGCGACAGCGACGCGTTGAGGGATCAGACGCTGTTTATTGTCTTTGAGTCTGTGTGAGTACTCTCTGAGCTATTTCTGTACCCTTCTGTCCCTGTCTCCCCTAACTGACTATGAATGGAAAAAAAAAATAGAATGATCATCCTCGCCTCCTTCTGCCTCATCCCCGCCCACCCGGGCTTCGTCTTCAAGACCGGCCACGAACAACTCATCCCGGACGACGAGGCCATGGCCGAAAAGCGCATCTCTCCCACCGTCAGGTCAGCCAGTGACTCGCCAGAATAGGTCGAGTGCGTGTAGGGAGATATTAAGGAGCTATTAAGGAGGCGTTGGCCCAAATGCGAATCTCTCTGGAGTTTATACAGATGGTGCGGTTGCTTATGAGGCAGTTGATTATGTGACGCTAGACGGGTGTTTTGACTGCGTGCGAATGTGCATCACTCAAGAAAAGGGTAATAGATCTTGGTCAAAGGGGGGGACATGGGTTCGCAGTCCATGTGTCCCTGTACTCGGAGTATTGAGTCTCATGGGCTTCTAGATCTCTTCGTTTCCGGCATTTTTCTGGGTGAAACGACGAGATAAACTCCGAAGTAAAGGCATCATATTCAGTCGGTATCTTGTACATACAGCCAACAGATCTTATCGAACGGTTCCTGCGACAAGTTTAATCCTGCTCCTGCCCCCTGCACTGGGGATGTAAGAGCACGGGTTATCTGAGACCATTGTTGAAATCGAAGTCGCGGGGGCCAAAAACTCACAGTATTGAAAAAAAAAAAAGCTGGAGCCTAGAATCCCACGGGAGACCATGTAGATATATTTACCCTTTGATGGTGCCTTGGGTGCCTGAGGTACCTTGAGTACTCGTACAAGTCCCATATGGCATTCATTGGAACGGAGAAAACTTAACGTCAGCTAAGCCACGCCCCCCCTGCCAAAGTTAGATGCGACTCGATCAGTCTACCTCGTACAGCTGATATATGCCACAAGACATCGCAACAGCCAGGTGTAAGTAGAAGGACGAATTGCCCGAGAGAGAAATGGTTGGCGTACCAGGAAAGTCGCAAGGCTGTAACACATGCAGAAGGAGAAAGGTCAAGGTACGTACGTGGGCCCGTCGCTGTCATCGTCTACGCCATCTGATGAAGTCAGTGTGATGGGACAAAACCTCAATGTCGGAGATGTATCGCCTCACAAAAACAATGCGAAGGCTATGACCGATACCCAGTCTTCATCATTCGGGACCAAACAGGGCTCCAGAGACGACGGCCCCTCGAAGAAGCACGACCAACCACTACTACCACCACCACCACGCCACAACCTACGGTGCAGACCCCCAACACGATACTCCTCTCTAGGCCTTCCTCTACCCAACTCAACGACGCTCAGCTGGTATCCTCCTTCTGGGACCGCTACTCGGCAGACCCGACGCGGTCTTCTAGAGTGAGGGAACCGGCCTGGCTGTACCATTCGCTCTGCATCACGACACCAACGACGACCTTGAGACTCGCTCTTCTCTCTCTCGCATACACGAGGACGGGCAGACTTCAGAATAACCAAGCCCTACTGACCAAGGGCCAGGAGCTATACTGCCAGGCTCTCCGATCGATGCAAACCGCCTTGTACGACCCACAGCTCATGCGGAGCGACGACACCCTCGCGGCAGCCCGCTGCATGGTCTTGTATGAATCCTTCGAGTCGACCTCGGGGGACATGGGCGCCTGGCAGAACCACATCAAGGGCATCGCGCGAATCATCCAGCTCCGAGGCCCTGAATGTCATTGTGACCCGCTCCCCAAATCTATCCTCGAGTCGATGCGGTACAACGCCATGGTCGTCTGTCTCACAACGAAGGAGTCGTCCTTTCTCGGCGGCTCGGACTGGCTGATGCGGCCGTGGACCGAGACGCCCAAGGATTTCGAACAGCAGCTCTACGACTATGGGTTCACGCTGGCCAATCTCTTCCGTAGGGGCGAGGAGGCTTGTCGGTGCTTCGATCGAGGTGTCATCCTCCAGATCTTTGAAGAGATCAGGGACTGCTATTCTGGCATGGGAATCCTCCGAGAAGAACTCATGGCCTTCCACAGAGACCACGATCACTCCAACAGACGTGGCTTACGTGACCCATCGTCCAGCAAGCCCATCGAAACAGGCTCTGCCTTTGATTTGGCCCTTCTCCTCGCCCTGGAGCTATCATTCTCCATATTCGCCGTCGCTCTGATCGACCAATGCCCTGCCGACATTTTCGACCAGCGTCCAGATCTTCGAGCAGAGATTTCCGCGCACACGGACACATCACGCCGACGGGACTTATCAAGGCTCGTCATTCGACTTGTCCACCGCTGTCTCGGCGCCGGGTTCGAGCATGCTCGACAGAGACTCATCTTCCCGCTGAACGTGGTGAGGTGGGAGGTGAGGAAGACGCCCGAGGACAGCGCGCGGGTTAAGGTGCTCTTCGAGAGGATCGCGTCGGGAAATCAGTTTCGGATCGCGCGAAGTGTGCACGACGCGGGATGTTCGACCTTGCCGAGCCTGGTTACGCGCGCTGAGAGGTCCTTGAGGTAGCGGGATGAGGTAGCGGGCTGGACTATGAAACATCATGGTCCAATGTCGTCTAGCCCTTTGTGTCAAGGCGGCTGAGCCCCCAACAACAGGACTCAGCAATAGAGTCAAAGTCGTGGTGATGATTACAAGTTCTCTGCAAGGGCATCGCGTTCTCTACTTGAATGAGAATTCCCTCTCATCGAACCAGATATCTACTTCCTCTCCAACCTTTCGCTTCCTTAAAAGCAGCAGTATTAAGCCCCCGAAATGGACTTCTACGCCGTAGATCGACGGACCAGGCTACAGCCGAACATTAGCCAACATGGAAACTAGACGTCTCGACGTCACCAACATCGTCTCATCGTAATCTTTTCGTTGCAGCCTCGCCCCTCCCCCCCGCCTTCTCCTGTAGCGAATGGCCACTTCCTACCTCCCACATAAACCGCCATCCTTCTTACCAAGCCTGCCGTCCGCAAGAAAAGTGGTAGGACCTTCTTCTTCTTCTGAACCGTCTCCATGTCCACTGTCCGCTTCTTCGACTCTATCCCCCACATCGTGCGTTATGGCATGCACGATGACAAAGAGCCCAAGTCGCAGACGCTCTTCTACCGCAACGGCGTCTGTTTCAGGGTCCACGTCTCCGGGGAAGATGTCGCAGGAACACCTTTCGAAGAGAAATGGCTCGAACTCATCAAGAAGAAGGATGCGCACGATGACGAACCGAAAGGCTGGATCCGCCGATGGGAGTCCCTGTGCGATGGTGTCATCACCCCGTGCTTGCCTTTGCTGGACACCCTGGCTCCCAGCTCGCATAAATGGACAACCTTGCACGATTACCTGCACACACCGACATATAAGTTGAGGCTAGTCGCTGACGAGCAAGCTGCGCATGTTGTGCCCAAAGTCGCCGAAGGGCCGAAGGACCGACCTTCGTACGAACACAACCTCATCAAATTCTCGGAATTCAGCTCCTTCCCCGAAGATGTCCCTCGATACCCAGCCGAGGATCTCGTCGTCCTCGGCCAAGAAAAGAACTGGCGCCGCCCGCCGCACAAGGTACGTGTGCCGGGTGGGGATATGGCTTACTTCCGGCCCTGCAATCAACCCGTACGACAAGCCAGCACCGGACAGATCACGAACAGTTCCGTTGACATCATCAATGCGTACTTACGGCTTCATAACGCAGAGTCGACTCAGTCGGGCGAGGAGGGGTCCCAGGGCGCGGCGAAGAGAATCAACATTCCCAGACTGCAGGGAATCGTCGTTAGCCACGCACTTTCAAGCCCCGGTGAAATCACTACACCTCCACCGCAGGAGGAGGGACTAGCCAAGTCGTCAGAAGAAAAGGAGCCACTTTGTGCTGGGATCCTGTTGAACTATGTGTCAGGTGCGAAGACCCTGGCAGAAGTTATGAAGATGTCCAGCAACCAGGATCACCCATTCAGCCTTTCGAGTCATGCCGAAAAGTGGCGGGGACAGATCGCCACAGCGGTCGAACACCTCCACGCACATCATATCACGAAGGGGGGTCGATCCGACGATCTCAATCCGTGGTTCTTTATCAATCAACACACGGTCTACCTTGCTAACGTGAACTGGGACAACATCTCCTTTGGGCACACGGAGGCAGCCGGCCTCGAAGACGCCGACGCTTGGTTGGTGCTCGAAGGTGGCTGCACGGTACACCCGACCACCGAGCGCGAAGGAGAGACCGAGGTTGAGAAATTCAAGCAACAACAAGCCATGGATTGGGAGGCTGTGGAGAAAGTGTTCCAGGGCTGACGGGACGGGGGGCGGCGGAATCGTGGTCGCTTACGCGGGAGAGTTCCGAGGTCAGGCAAGACGGGAACTATACTGCACATTACTTTCCCATCGCTTACGAAGGGGCACGTTGCCAGTTGTGAGATTATATCTCGATCCATCCACGTGAAGTCCAGTGGAGAAGGGTAAAAAGGGGGCTAAGGGCGTCAAAAGACCTCGGAGGATACAACAACAAGTAATGACCGTCATTAACTCTTCCTTTGTGGGTAATATCTCCCACCCACCACGGCGAGCAGGTTCATAATATTCCCTTTTTTGGCGTTGCCTACCTGTCTCTCTGCTGGATGAGAGCGAAACAAGCATGAGCAGGCAGGCAGGCAGGCATCCCTGGACGTTCTTGATTCCTGATCGCCATAACCATAGCCTGCAATGAGGAAGCCGTATATATGACACCTCGCTGTCGCCGGTATAAATGCTGGATAGTGCTAGATGAAACCTGGATACATGATGGGCCATTGAGTTTTACTGAGGCACAGCCCCTGAACTGGTTTCGCGAGCCTGGTATTGATCCCTCGCCAAGTGAGCAGGAGAAGTCTTACAAGGAGTGGAGGCCCCGGCGCGTCCCTATATTTTGTCTGCCGTCTGCCGTCTGCGTACAGCATATTCTAAGGTGGCTCTATCCTCTATCAGAAGAAATGATATCAAATCCGTACCAAGGGGCGAGACTCGATCTATCAGGGGTATCTGTCCGCCATGCTATGGTTGTTTGTTCATCACCGTGATTTAAATTGTCGCTGTTTGGTCAACCCCCAAACAAGACCTAATTTTTGACCGGTGTTGGACAAGAAAGATTTAATCATATACGGTTTTTCCTCAAACGCATCCCGACCACCCGAGACGGATCCGTACTTGAACCCCCCCCCCCTTCTTCCCTTTTCCCCCGCGAACTTCTGGGAAAGGATTGGCAAACGCCTGTTTGTTAACAGCGGTCGGTCTAGATGCTTGCGGGGACGGACACGTGGTAAATCACTCGTTCAGTCAGTCAGTCAGTCAATGAACCAGTCAGGGCAGGAGAAAGGGTTATTGATATATATAGTCAGGCAGGTAGACAGGAAGGCAGACAGACAGACGGAAAAAAAAGAGGAAACGACACAACATTTATTATACACAGTTCAAGCAGTCAGGCCGCCTCAGACCGCCTCTTTATTCTGCGTCTGACATAACTACAACATTGACAAAGTACGGCCGTATGGATGTGTGAGTATGTGGGCGGGTAAAGTACCATCCGGTCTCGACCTCCTCCAAGGATTTGCTTCCATAAGCAATTCCTTCGTTCCTTCGCAGCCTGAGCTTGACTCTTTTCTGGTCGTTGCTCCTTGCTCGAACCAATTAGACTTTTCGTTTATAGAGACTGGCAAGACTGGGTTATATTACGACTCCCTGTCCCTGTCGGCCTCACTCTGAGTCCATTGTTTTTTGTGGCGGCGTCGTGGTCTAGAGTCCGGGTTTCGCCACTGTAGTATTTATTCAACGTGGCTTTGCTCACCAGGACGACATAGACTCCAACGCTGTTCGGAGACGAGGTCGCTCTTGTGGCTCTGGCGCCAACATCGAGGCAATCACGTCCCTCGTGTTGGGCGGCAGTCTCTGCAGCAGATGAAACGCGCCGATGGAACAGGTGGGAAGCCGCATCGTGCATGCGTCCCAATCGGGGCAATGGTCTTTGAGCCTGTCATCTGACCTCTGTGGTGTCACATAGGCCTGGTAGCCCGGGTCGTCGATCGAGGCCGACGACCACGGAACCGATCCCGTAATCATGGCGTAGAATAGAACGCCGAGGGCCCACACGTCGGCTTTTGCCTTGTCGAACTCGAGCTGGGTGAAGACGTCGGGAGGCATGTAAGCCGTGGTGCCATAGTCTCCGGGCACGACGTTGACCCAGTCTGCTGCGTCGGAAGATTCCGTGGGACAGCGGGAGAAAGTGGCGGCGCCAAAGTCGATCAGTTTGGGCCTCCCGTCCGCCGTCAAGAGGACATTCTCCAGCTTGAGGTCCCCATGCGCCATATCCAGAGCGTGTACACGCTCGACGGCCTGAACGATGTCCCGGAACAATTTTGTCAGAGACCGCGGACTGGTCGAACGACGTTCCTTGGCCAGACTCCGCGGGCAGAACTCGGTCACCAGAAACCATGTCGACGAACGCGTCTCCCACAGCAGCTCAATGCTCTCGGAGATGCCAGGATGGCCATTGACGAGGGATCCCAGGTGATACTCGAGCTTTACTCTTTGGGTCAACAGGTCAGGTCGATCTGCGGCCGCGTTGTGGAATCGCTTGACCGCCACCGTAGCATTGTCCGCGTGACGCAGGAGCAAAAGAACAGAACCCGATGAGCCAGTGCCCAGTTCTCTCACAGGTGCCCCGTAGTCAGACTCCAGGCTCCGTGGGAGTATTGTGTAAGGAACCTGGGAGTAGTCGAGCCAGCACCGAGGAGACGTGGGCCCTCCCGAACAGCAGCAAATCAAGCTCAGGAGGACAATGGCAAGGAGGAGGTAGAGCACGATCCTCCCCCTGTCTGTCCATCGTCGATTCAGGCTGGAGATGACCATGTCTCTGAGGTAATGGCGGCAAAACTGATATTGGGTGAAGAGTCCATATGTATGCGAGTCAAACCTGATGGGTCGGGTCCATGCGTCGTTGCTTTATGGCGTCCCAACTCCACCGAGGAGCATGCCGTATGTCGTATGTTGTCGGTGTGTATGTGACAACAGGTCAGCTGTGTACATCCTCGCCATGTTAGGATCATATCAGCCCCAAAACATCGGTTGTATCAAGGTATGGGTCAGGCCCTCCATGCACATTTCATGCGTGGTCGATGCTTTCAGAGGGCGATCTGCAAGCATCAAGCTGAGAATCCGACGAGGTTTGAGGTGCGAGATAGCAAGGTGGTACGAGATGGAGATGGATCCTGACGCTTCCAATGAAAGGTCCGTGTCTCGACAGTCGAAGGATGATGGTCGGTCCAAAGAACCTTTAAATAGTGGATCCTCGAACCCACTTGGTTTCGTCAGCTGCTCGCGTGCCCTTTGCCCCCTTGGGGCCGCAACCGCCATATCGTATCGCTCTCCTCCGTCCGTAGCTGGTGGACATGGGCTTCGGGAGATGTCACCGGGACGTGCCTCATCTATTCCAATCTCACCTTCCTATAAGAGTTTAAGGTCTCGCATAAAGCAGCTGTGACTTATTTGCCTGCAAGGACAAGGGACACAGATACACAGAACAAGTCAATGGTCTAGGGGAGATGCTGACTCCTAACTGTAAGCGACTTTCCCACCAATCCATGCCTTTACTCGCCGCTCATTCCCTTGATTTGGCATTGCTGTCTCGATCCACAAGTTCTTCTCCCAATCAACCCCAACAGCTTCAGTCTCAAGAGAAGTTCCCCACAATCCTTCCTGTGGAGATGCACAGCTGTGCATGGTACAATGGAATGCTTGATGATTGAGAAACACATGACAAGGCCCCCTACATAACCATTGAACGGTAAGGCAGTCCATCGGCCCTCGACAAGACAAGCTGCAATCTCACCGCCACCTCGAGACTCCTCAGCTGTGTCCTTGAGGCTCTTCCCGCGGGGACATGGAGTCGAAGGTAGCACTGCATCGACGGTTGAGCAACGATAGCGGTGCTTCGAGAGTACACGTCTTCTGCGTTGCATCAGCTAATGCAAAGCATACACCCAGAGTTCCTGGATATGTGCTGCTAGCCTGGCTCAGCTAAGCCCGTGTCACCATAACTTGGTGATCGACTGAAGATTTGTGGTCCCTTTTGTGCAAGTCCACCGGGATCTGCACCACCTGTGGCCCCTCACAGAGTGTGGAGCGGCAAGGCTTGTGTGAGCTTAACAGTGTTTGGTCGCTGAAGTCATTACCTGCTAGATTGCCGAGCTGGGCCAATACCGTTCCACGCCGTGCACTTGACCAAGTGAGTCTAGTCCTGATATGTTCAGTACTTTCCATATTCTGACTCTCTATTTAGGCAAGAGGCATGACATGGAGTGGTTCATTGGCGCGCGGAGCTCCTTTTGACCTCGGTGAGACACATTTAGAGCCAGGCTCTGTCGACATGGGTTCATGTTGTATACGACGTGGATTGAACCGGGTAATTCTGCACGCCTGCCCGAACCAGCAGGTACGAATGCTGTTCCATCACAAAGGGCATATGCGTGGCCACTCGTTCCCAGCTCATGGTCAGCTTCTGTACATAACGCATGCGACCCTCCTTGATACCGGTATCACAAGCACCGCAGCTCCGTTGATCCACCAAGATGACCAGCGACGGCCAATGCCCTTACCCGGGCTTGGGGTGTAATGATACCTTGCCACACGGACACGAGAATCTTCCAGAGGACAAGAACAGGAAATGCTCGTCAATCAACCATGGGTTCTACACAGTGGCAGGGCCACCCGTATGACGAACAATCGCCGATGGTCCGAGAGGTCAGGCTTTGCAAGAATCGACACTGCACTCGCCGACGGGGTATATAAACGAGGACCTCGACACCGTGCCTCTTGAGATTTTTTGGACCTTCTCTTCTCCCAAGTCCCTACCAGTCTCGTTGAATTCTCGATCAAGCAACCATGAAGTTCTTGCAAGTCACCTCCCTCCTGACGCTGCTTGCAGCATCGGCCTCGGCCTTGCCGACAGCCCCGGCTCCGGACGCCTTGAGTAAGTGTTTTGAGCGTTGATTGTGGATGGGGTACTGACAGAGGGCGTCAGAGGCTCGCACTGCGGCGTTGACGGGAGCTGCGAAGCGGTCTCCCGAGATGGACATCTACCATGCTACTGCAAAGAGATCCCCGGAGATGGACATCTATCATGCTACTGCAAAGAGATCTCCTGAGCTGGATATCTACCACGCGACAGCCAAGCGGTCTCCCGAGATGGACATTTACCACGCTACGGCCAAACGCTCCAAACGCTCACCAGAAATGGATATTTACCATGCCACTGCTAAGCGTTCTCCAGAGATGGATATCTATCACGCTACCGCTAAACGCTCACCGGAGATGGACATTTACCACGCGACCGCAAAGCGCTCCCCAGAAATGGACATCTATCACGCTACTGCTAAACGATCACCAAAGCCGGAAATGGACATCTATCATGCTACCGCTAAGCGCTCCCCAGCACCAGAGATGGACATCTACCACGCGACAGCGAAACGATCCCCGGAGATGGATATTTACCACGCGACGGCAAAGCGCTCTCCGGAAATGGACATCTACCACGCAACTGCCAAACGCCGCTAGAGGTAGAGCTAGGCCCTTCATACAGAGCTCTGGCTCCGGTTTTGCTCGCATGGTTGAGAGAGGAGAGACGAGGGGGAGACGGAAGTATTCGGAGAGAGACAACGACGGATGACACAGCGAACGCGAAGGGGAACTTTGTTGTGGCTCTCAAAACAGGAACAGCAACAGGACAATCATTGAACCCCAGATGTTAACGAATCAACCTCTGTCTCTCTGTGCTTTGGATGTGTGTGTGGATTGGGCGGGGAAAAAAAGGATCCATGCGATTGGCAATCAATACCTACATACCTACCTACCTACCTATCTAGGTACTTTAGATAGGCAGATCGATAGGTAGATATATCCATTGCATTCCATTGACCCAGACCCCCCACTTTGCCTGTCAAGCAGTCCTGGGGAGGCCTCTTATAACGTAGAACAAACCGTGGGAAATCGATCCGCTCGGTGAAGTAGAAAGCCTGACGAGCTGGCTAGAGGGGGTTAATAACGTAAAGTATAATGTAATAACGTACTATTAGGAGGTAACAGTAGCGAGCGGGAGGGATTTGCTGGCTGTATATGTTCGTAGGTCCCGGAAGTGGGAGACAGAGAGGGAGGAAACCCCCTCCCATGTAGATGAATGGATGCTCCATAAATGCGCGTATCAGCTCGAGGCAGATCTCATGATGATTCCTTCCACGCAATCATATCCCTCACGCTCCATGTGCTATTGTCGTCCATGTCAGACAACTGGGCGGTCTGTATACAAAATCCGTATCCCCCACTTGCTCCCAGCCCGCCACGTCCCACGTCGTGTCAGCACATATACCCTCGTCTATCCGAGCCTTTTCTCTCCATCTCTTTCTCTCTCCCTCTCTCTCCTCTCCCCATATTTCTGTCGCTGTCTTCCCGCTTCTCCCACCTTGCGGCTGCTGACGGACTGGACCTACTTCAACTATACCTCCCTTTGTTGGTTCGGGACTTCATTATCCACCCCCAATGCCACCGTCAGAGTACTCACCCAGATCTTCCGACGACACGCTCGTCAAGCAGCATCTCTCCCCCTCATCGCCCTCATCGCCCTCATCGCTGGATTCCTCTTCTCTCATAAACGAGAAGCCGCGCCGGCACCACACCCTCCACCCTGCGTCCTCGGCCCTGGCGAACCTCCTGCGGCGCAAGCACGCGGACGGCGATGACGACGAGGAAGACGACGCCAGCGGCGGCTACCTGATGCGCGACCACCGCGCCCACAGGACCCAGCGACTGCTGCTAGGGTGTATCGGCGCGCTCTCGATCCTATGCGCCGCGCTGACCATCGCCGTGGTCAAGCTCAGCGTCACGCCCAAGGACGTCTTTCGCCATGTCCCCGAGGCCAAGGCTGAAGTCATCCACACGCCAGGCGTGATGCCTCCGATCCTGGGACCTGAATGTATGTTTGTTTGCGTTTCTTGTTTTTGTCGAGACTCCACCACCCGCTTTCCTCTTTCCTCCTCGATACGTCCAGTAACTTGCAGTGTGCTCGTTATATGGTGTTGGCCCCGCTAACCTTTTCGAATCTTTCCAGTCACGAAAAAGACGGTCCTCTTCCAGCGCAACGAGTCGTTCATGGGGTCCAAGGAAAAAGCCTACCCGGCGTGGCACGAGATCCTGCATCGAGCACGTCACGGGCGGGTGGCATTCGACAGCATGCCCGGCGAGTTTTACGGTGTTGCCGGATACCATCAACTGCACTGCGTGGTATGTCTTGTCCCGTTAATCCGCCGATGCTTTCCTAGCACACCTTTGTTGGTTGTATCATCATGTTTGCTAACCTTGATTGTTTGACAGTGGCTCCTCCAGTGGGCTGTTGACTACTCGGTCCGAGGCATCGTGCCCGACGAGTTGACCGCCGACCACATGTTCCACTGCACCGAGTACCTGCGACAGTCGGTCATGTGCTACGCGGACCCGACGCTGGAGCGGCGCTTCGAGGGCATCCTGGGCCCCTTCAGTGCGAACAACACCCACGTCTGTGGCGATTGGGACAAGCTGATGGACTGGGCCGATGACCATATCTACCTCGGACCGTATCTGAATCCCACCACGAAGTTGCCGCCCTAAGAGAGGTATCTTTAGATCAGATTGAGCAAGCAAGGGCGAGGTGTTGCAGTGATTAGCTGGTCGTCAATAAAATTCATTGATTCGAGGATAGAATCTCCATTGGTGGTCCGAACATGCCCGGAATATGCTGTGTCTTCTCTACAAAACTGTAATCAGTCTTATCTTCAATCTGGCTTGGGCCGTGAGACTTCTTCCATGTTCCGAGAAGAACTAATTCGCATTGTGGACTGGATAAATAGTCCTGTAAAGGGAAGTAGATCGAGAGGAAGAGTGGCGGCTTGACAGACGCTGCTTGCGCTTAAAGCATGCCCGGCTGTCGGAGCGTGTGTACCAGGACTCGGTCTCGGAGCTGCATCGAGACTCAGTTTCACTGCAGGCATTGAGAGACTGCCAGCTGCATTGCATGCCTTTGTTGGCATCGAAGCCCTGGTATGTGTCGCTTCAGGTCCCGTCGACTCACATGATGAGTGCCATCACGAGGCTTCTTCGCGCGGAGAGTTGTTCACTGCGGACGTTCTTTTGCCCCCTTGGAAGCCTGAGCGACGGAGTCAATCAGAGAACTGAAGAGCCTCATACAGCCTCGCATGTGGAAATCGCTGACCGGGTGAAATGCGAGGTTTGCAGGAGGAGCATCTTCTGCTCTCTGATCGATCTAGGAGACAACGACTTCCGCCTGACTCTGAAGCGAGACCACCCCATCTCCTTCCGAGCATCACCACAAGCATCGAACCACAATATTCGTGCCGCGGCTTGTTATTATCGTCAGACAGAGCACAACCATACTAATGTCGCCAGGGATCAGGGATACATGACTCATTTGGGCCAGGGAACTCCTTCAGCCTCTCGGATCTGTCGGGACAAAGGTCGCTGTTACAACCGATTGGGAAGTGCGGACCACGTTTCGATTTTCCGTACTCTTCGTCCCAGGTGGAGACGGCGTGCGTGCCAAGGTCGAACGGCGTCATTAATCGACATCCTGAAGATTTCTTCAAGAACCAGGAAAATACTGCGGTGGTTGCCCCTGTTGTATCGGCGCGACCGGACCAGCGACCACCCCGCCGACACCAACGTTCGGGACACTCTTGCTCCGTCCGTGAAAGGCCATCATGATATCGTCCTTGTCCGCCTCGACATCTGGATCTCGCTGACTGGGTCTCTGTCTCCGCTTCATCCTGACCCGCTCCCTCGCGAACTTCAGCTGGTCTAGAGTCTGCTTCACGGCCTGTCTCTCTGCGCCATCTTCGTCCGTGGTGGTCAACTTCACCTCCGACTCGGAAATCAGGCCGTCGAGCTCCTTCTCCTCGCCGTCCAACTTGCGCAGACGCTGGCACTCTTCCTCCCACCAGAACAGCATCCCGACCAGCTCCTTCTGCCTATAGATATTCAACAGGGCCAGCTGGTGAGGGAACTTGGGCCCGATCCTGTGCGTGTCCACCAGTCCGTCCTCCATCAAGATCTCGTTCTTTTTCAGCTTGGCGTAGACTTTCTTGCTCACGCTCTCTGAGTCGACGACGCCGGCGACGTAAAAGGATCGCTCATCAAGTACGTAGGGGTTCGCAGAGGCGATCTGGTGCATGTAGCACATGTCCCGACGGTAGCCCGTCAGGTCACCTATGCGGGTAGGGGTCTCATCGGCGAAGAAATTAGGGACGGCGGCATGGGCGAAGCGCGTGAAGGAGAAGCCAAGAGATCCGTTGCGCTTGCGATACATTGTTGCCGCTGGCTGGACGGGAATATAGGCTATAATTCTAAGATTTAGTCGGTAATCGTAGCGTACCGTCTTTCGCAAACGAAGGGGTGGTTTCAGTGCGGGAGGAACAGAACTAAAAAAAACAGAGGAAACGCGGGGCAAGTTTAACATCTGGTGAGAGACGCGGAACATTCGAACATTGATCAATGGGCCGGCTGAACCGGAAGAAAGAATTGACTTGTGGACAAGTAAGTACCAGTACATGTCCACAACTAGCAAAGGCTGCAGAGCGGGATTGCCGAGCAGTTACTCATCCTATATAATTTCTACCACGTGTTTGTACATGAGTGTATCATTGGCCCATAATCTGAGTATGTCACCACAACGAGATCATTGTGGCCCCGTCGATCGCCATTCGACTCGGATGTATCAGGTCCCAGCAGGCTTGAACTGCGCCGTGTATCGAGAAGCCTACCAATGCTCCCAGGCCTCGTTGTCCGCTCTATCTCTTTCTCTTAATCTCTTGTCTTCTCTAGATCTTGCTCTTCTTTCTCTTGTGCTCTCTATTCTTGCTCTTGTTCTCTCAGAGGGACTTGCAAAGCCCAATGTATTTGCCTCCACCTACCATCCGGTTGGCGAAATGAGGAAATTGTTGCATTCTGTCTCAGAACGTGAAAGTTGAATGAGTGAGGAGATGATAAAGGGAAAATTAAAAGGCACGCCCGTAACGCCCGCCCATCCCCAGAACATCGACTCGTCCATCAGGTGGAGAGGTGTCGTGGTAACTGCGGCTCGTCATCTTTGTATGGCTCTCCAGCTGCTTCCCGGGCCAAATCGTTGATCCATCTCTCGTTTGGTTGGAATGACTTTCCGCCCGCAACGCTTGAAGCGAGGTACATCCAGCTGAGGGCGTTTCCAACCGTGTGCACTTCGTCACTGACATGTGTCCGCGCGTACTCGCTCATGCGACCATACAGTTCCCTGTCATTGACCAGATTGTATAGATGCTTCGCAACGGCGTCGTGGTCGCCACGTTGGACAAGGTAACCGCTCTTACCGTCTTCGACTTGAAGTGGAATGCCTCCAGCGAGGGTCGCAATGATTGGTTTTCCCTATCGGCATGTTAGCAACACTCCAGAATAGCACACCACAGATGATTTACCTTGTGCAAGGCCTCTGATACCTTGACCTCGAATCCTTCGCGGGTTGATAGCTGGAGGGCGACAGTGCAAAGTGACATGATGGCGTTCAAGATCTGGTCACTTGGGCCCAGCCGCACGACAATGATATCTTCGACCAGATCGGGAAATTCGGTGAGAATCAAGTCCATGGTCTGCTCGTAGATCAGCGTCGCGTCAGGGTCGTCCACAGAACCATGTCCACAGAGCACCAACTGGTGGATTTGCTCCAAAGGTCTGTCTTGCACCATATTGCGGAATTTGGCGTAGCTCCTGATGACATCGGGAATTCCCTTGGAAGGGTCAAACCGCGCAACTTGTGTGAAGTATCCCCGTGCTGGGTATGCAAGCTGCGGAAGGCTCTGAGCTTGACAAACTTGCCGGAGAACGTGCAAGTAATATTGCAAATCCCAGTCGTCCATGTGTTTGTTGAGACCGTCAAGCCTAGATTGTATCGGTCAGATTTGTCAAAAAAGTTCAGTGCTCGATAAGATACTCACCAGTCGGTGGTTGCCGGGAGCCAGCCCAAGGTCTCTTTGCGAACATCAGGGGGAACAAATGACCGAACCGGATGGCTCAGAAAGACGTCGGCGTGTTGAATGCTTGACCACATATTGCGCCAAACATGCTGTGCGGCACTTCCGTTCTCAAGTACTAGGTCGTCTCTGACTTCGATATGGCATCGGAAGATGATCGGTCGGTCTGGCGCCATCTTTTTGGCAATGGGGATGAGTTCAGGCATCTGAGGGTCGTCGATGATGATGACATCCGCACCACCATCCTTGGGCGCAAGAAGTGGTCCTCCTTCGCCGAGCCAATATCGTTCCGCATTGTCAACGATCCACTCTTTGATCTTGATCAACTGCTCATCCGTTGTTCGGATTTCGGGAGGTACAGCGCCCTGTAGGATATTGTGGTTTGTTTTGGTGATTCGGAAAACGTCGGGTCTGGGTTTGGGCACAAACCTAGATAAAATCCATGGTAAGAACGGCGCTCGTCAACAGAAGAGATAGGGTCAGGACGTACCACTCGACATTCACATTGTAGAGTCTCAGGAATCGGAGCAAAGCGTGCCGCATCAAGGCAACTCCGCCTCCCTGAGGTGTCGCGCTGAAGAAAACAACTCTGAGTTTGCGGTCGACCACATCTTGGATGTGTTTCTGCACAGCGCGCCAGGTCGGCTCCCGGACGGATGCTTTGTAGTCGTCAATGGTGGTGAGCTGAATAGTTCCACCTAGATCGACCTCGACCTGGTTCTGGAAGCTAATCGACAAACGCGGTTGCTTTGTTGGAGCATATAGCCTGACCAAAGTTATCGCTGAGTCGCCGGCGGTGAGAGGGCTATAACTTACGCAAGACACTTCCTTGCTGCCGAGTCGGCAACCTCGTCCACTCGTTGAGCTCTTGCCCGCGGGTTGCCAGCTTGGACAAGTGGGTTGGACGTGACCAACATGGGCACAATGTCCAACTCGGACCACAGCCTCGAGCACAAATTCGGGCTCTTCGCGTGAACGTCGCCAATGACGCCGACACCAAGAATTTTGCACTCGTGTTGCCTCCGGTAGTTGGATAGCTCCTCAACGACGTGGTCTGCAATCCAATCCCCATCTCCGCTCCCCTCACGCTCTTCCTCGGGGTCCAGGGATATACGGTGGACAGCGAAGTCGATGCCATACGTTCCGTCATGGATTGCAATTCCAATCTTGAGTGCTCCATCGCTTTCTTCTTCAATGGCCAGGCCAGCCCAGTACTCCTGTACGGGAGAGGTTAGAAATGGCCTGAACTCTTGAGGCAGCAATGGACCAGCGGCACTTACACTCAGAGTAGTCCCGATGTCGAAGCGATCGGGGAGTCTGAAGCTCAGTGCTCGACTGCGGCGGCGCTTGATGCCCCATTTGCCTTGGAAGTCGTGGTGAATCTGGGTGCTGAAGCTTCTGCCTGGGTCACCCATAGTGAGACAGCCTTGATATATTTGCCAAGGTGTATGTTCAAGTTTGATTTTCGAAAATGTTTTGGTAGAGGTACAATCTGCCGCAGGGAGGGAGGATGTCCTGGTTTATATTCAGTCACAGCGATCGATTTCACCAGTGAATCGTCGATATCACAGTGAGGCAGTGAGCACAAATGAGAAAATTGGACAACGAAGCGATACGGCTGGCGGTGACGTCGCCCCAGCGTCAGGAGCCACAAAGAGCTACGAACCAAGCCTTTGAGCTGCAAGATACGAAGTACCTGGTACACACAGAATCCATGTCACCCTCCTTCGGTAACGCATGATGAGACTTTCCGGGCGGGACGAGCTTATGCGAGAAGAGCAATGGCGATCGGTAAACATCACCTGATGTTTCAACAGCTCAGGCACAACTCATTTCCGTTTTGGTTATTGGGGGCGCAGGCTTGGGAGCTTCACCTCAGAGTCTCGGGACCTCGTGTCGGCCGACGTGGTAAGCTCGTGTTTGCTCAGATAATGCCTCTGCTGCCTCAGCTTTGTGCGCCTCGTGCAATACCAGCAGACCAACCGAGGCGAGGGAGCCCGGTCGACAAAGAGTCCACGAGATGCGTGGTCGACGTTTCATTAGCATTCGGCACTTGTGCTCCACTCGACTTCGTTGCGCCCCCCGGATCTAGCTCCCGCCACTTTGTACCTGTCGCTTCTTGATCTCATCTAGATATGGGCATGCAACCAGCGCTGAAGCGTGGATTCCTTTGGTACTTCCAGAGCCGACGATGGTGGCAGGTGATCATCATCCTGACTGCAATGAAGAGAGTGACGGTCCAGAAGACGATCTCGTTCGGGCTGTTTGAAGACAAGTCGTGGGTGTCGTGGGTATTGCTAACACACAGGTTACTCCCATCTACAAGCACAAAGTACTGGGCATCCCTAGTTGCTAACATGTAGACCCTTTCCTCGCTTCCAAGGGTGGCACATGACCTGCCAGCGCCTCACCTGCGCCTGGCACCTGGACAGACCCGACAGAAGAAATTCAGTGAGCGCCGCCACCCGAAGATACGGCTCTGTCCATTGAGACATTCGACTCACTCTATACCCTATACAGCCCCTTACAATCACTCGATCGCGGCCACCACCACGGAAGGTGATGCACCCAACGCCTCAAACGTGGCAAAGACCAACCCCCAATCTGGGCTTCTCAAGATAAGAACATATACGAGACAAGAGCCACGGGTCATGTCTCCCAAGACACTACTAGTGTAGGAGCCGGCTGAGCAGGGCGGTGCAGAGGGTGGTCAAGACGAAGCTCAAGGCTCCTACCCTATGAAGCAGGGTCCCAACAAGGCTGCGGAGCAGAAGAGGCATGAGGTTGGACAAGGGCAGAAACCCCTGGATGCCACAGATAGGTGGGAAGTATGTGGAAGGGATGCTGGACATACAGAGATTGGGGTGAATAGAAGAGAACAGCTGCCTCGTTCCTTGATTGCCATAGGGGTAATGGAATCTAGTTGCAGCCCATTGGAAAACCTGGTGCTATTGTTTGTGAAGGTCAAGTCCATCATCATTAGCCCAATACTCCATATCAAACTTCCAACCCTTCGAGTATTCCATTCTAGTGAAGCATCATCAGCCGGCCAGGTTCCAGCGCCATCATGGACTTGTGGGGTTCTATGCACAACTTCCTCTACTGCACTCTATTCGCCTAGTGCCCATCAAGCAATCTCAATATCACTGTCCGCAGCTTCTTCCTCTGCAGCCTTTCGTCGTTCTTGCTCCTTTCTCCCCTGCTCCAATACCTTTCTTCTCTCTTCCCGCAACTTTCTCTGCGAGACAACGAATGCCCCTAGAGGAGTGTCCTGCCATTGCACGTCTTTCAAAAACGCTTCCACCTCCGTCCGATCCTTGGGCGAGAAGTTGACGTCGATCCTCCTTTCCTCGATCCATTTAGCATTGGCCTCCGACTTTTGGACCAGCACAAGAAGTGCCTGATTGAGCTTGCCATTCTTGTTTCCGGTGGGCTTTGAAGCTGTTTTGAGCCACCGCTTCAACATAATGACGACTGGCAACTGAAGCTCGGGATATGCAATGCTCTTCGTCCACAGCACAAGGAATTCGGACAGTAACTCTACAACCTGTTCGCCGACACCATCTTGGTACACTTTCGTTTTCAGAAGGGATGATGGGGCCCTGATGTTCGATGCAAAATCCAAAGGACGCAGTGTGGAAGCTTTTGCAGGTTTCTTCATCTCTGCCGAATTTAAGACCTCTAAAAGAGCCGCCGACAAGGGTATGTATGTTTCGGTAGCCTGTGAGATACGAAGCAATGACCGCATCAGTTGGAACCGAAGAGGAAAGTATGTGGAGGTCGGTATCAACCTCAAAGCGCCAAGAGTGACCTGCACCACGGGGTAGATGAGAGGACGTAGCTGGGAGGGTTTGCCATTCTGTGCTTCCAAAAGCGAGTTGCAGTGACTGGACAGTACCCGAGACCAGAAGTCAAGAGAGTGAACAAATTGCCAGTTGTATATTGTCTTGTATGAATCCTTGGTCGGTTTGGTGATATTGCCCCGAAGGTGAATGGCAAGTTGGCGGATGAACGTGAAGCCTGTAGTGTAGCTGACCTTTTGGTCGATACCCCAAATTTCTGCTGCCGAGTTTTTCATCAAGTTGATTCCTGCAAGGGTGTGAACTGTTGTGTTTCGGCTGCCCTTAACAACGCCCTCATACGTCGCCTTCAAGACAGCCTCGCGTATCCCAGCGTCACCTATGACCATTAATCGGCGAATAACAAGGAAAGCGGTGATTCTTGTTGCTTCATCAGAGGAATTATCGGACCAAACAGATGCGACAGCTTTCGTAAGAACCTTCAAAAATTTGCGAAACTGGAGGAGGTACGGGAGGAGTGGCTCGAAGGACTCGAGCGTCAACCTCAATGTCTTCGTATCGGATAAATTCTTGAGCAAGTAATGTAGAGAGGAGGCGTGTGATTTGATCAATGGTGCAAGAGTCTTGAACTTGGGCGAATCTGTCGGTATGCGCAACTTGCCGCCAGCGGACTCCTTGACTGGAAGATGGTGTGACAACACTTGGGGGACCTGCTTGAGTGCCGTTATGAGAACCTCGTGGTACACCTCTGGACTCGAAATATTGTATCTGAAGACTTTGTCGTCTTCGTCGTCCGCATGCGCCGCAGCGCGGCAAGCCAGCACCACTTGTCTGAGAGCTCTTATGGAGAATTGTTCGGCCAAGGAGGTTTTCCACTTCTTTACCATTGCGAGAGTAACATCACCCGCTGTCTCGGGGTCGTCTTTCTGGGACCCTTTTGTCTTTTGCTTTTTTGTTGGGGGCTCCTCTTCACTCAGGTCATCAACTGCTGCAAGATCATCGTCTGCGTCGAATTCTAGCAACTCTGCATCATTTTCCTGCAGGTATTTATAGAACTCAGGGTCTTTCTCGGCCAATGCAGCTAATTGAGTTTTGTGGTCCCCAGACTCATCTTCCGAGCCATCGTCGTCAAGATCCGAGGGCTCGTCAGTGGTCTTTTCTCTTTTCCGTTTTCCGCCCTTGTTCTTCAGAGACTGAGTCTCGTGCTCTGGTATATCAACGGCGTCCTGGAAGAAGTCGTCCTCGTTCATAGCCTCGGCTCCATTGTCTCCGACCTCAAGATCCGACTCCGCTTTCTCATCCTCGTCTTTTGACCTCAGCGCAGCTTTTTGTTTCTTTTTCTCTTTTTGCTGGTGCCGCTGTTTGACTTTGGCAAATTCTTTCCGTCGTTCGATCGTGTCTTTGAGGCGGTTCTTCTCGAACTTTTTCGTAGCCTTTGTCTGCTTGCCCATGATGAAGGCTACGAGTGTTAGGTATTCCTTGCAACACCAGATCTTGTGTCGTCTAACGAGAGAGTCAATTTGGCGAAATCAATTGCAGGTTAAGGAAAAATTATGCCAAGCCGAGGTTTTGCCGGTGTTTCCCCGCATGCGCCCAATCCTCCCCCTCACAGCCTCTTAGTTGTTCAGGCGCATCTCGAGGTCAGCCTCGTGGTCTTCGTCTTCGTCCGTTTCTACCATACCTGCTTCCTGCACAACTACTTTGTCGCTGGTGCGACATAAGATAATGTACAGCAACCCTCCAGGCCGCAGTCTAGCCTACGCTCCCACTCCCTATGCTTATCCAGCAAACACTCTGTCCGCGCGGATCAACCTCGACGAAGAAGTCAAACTCGCCGACTCGTCTGCCGAACGTGATCTGATCGACTCCCTAGCCGAGATCTACAGCATCATCCGCACTATCGACGGACTGGAAAAAGCATATATAAAAGATGCGCTACCAGAGACGGAATACTCGGACATGTGTTCGAAACTGCTCAAGCAGTATCGATCAATATTGAGCGACGAAAGTGTCGCACGAGAGTTTGGAGACCTGGATACATTCACACAGAAGTGGGACATCGAGTGTCCCCGCGCCAAAGAACGTTTAAAAATCGGTCTGTCCAGTGTGGAAACGATAACTGTGGCCAAGGCTGCTCCTGGATCTACAGCACCGCAAGGCAATCTTTCGGGCAGCTTGATCTTGGTCGCGACCGAGAATTTCATCACGTTCCTTGACGCGCTACGGTTGAACATGGTCTCGAAGACTGCCTTGCACCCGCTTCTATCAGACGTTATCCAGTCGGTGAACAAAGTCACAGAGCAAGACTTTGACCATCGTGGCAAGATCATCCAGTGGCTGATCACTCTCAACCAGATGAAGACCTCAGAGGAGCTTAGCGAGGAGCAGGCGCGGGATTTGGCATTCGACATGGAGCAAGCATACAATGGATTCAAGTCGATCATTCAGTGAACGTGTCGCCTTCAAACGCCCAGAACGTCTCTCTCTTTCGGCTTCTTGGGAACAAGCGAATGTAACGGAGGCGCAGTCACACTACGATCTACCGCCATGGAGTTGCTTTATCCACAACCATGAGCATGTCCAGATAACGTTGTTGGCGTTCAATGCACTAGGTCTTCACCGAATGCCTCCATCCAATGCTACAGCCTTGGTAGAGGCCCCCACCAGTGGTGACCGGCGGAGTACCTCAACCAGCAGAGACAGTACTTGGATTTGTAAGAAATACTTGAACTGTTGTCCACATATCTCGCCACGTTCCATGGTGGCTTGAACTGCCTGAAGTGCCAGCTTCAAGGTCTTTTCTGGTACACAGATCTCGCCCAGCTTCACAACTGGGCCAGATCACGCCACACTGAGCTATTTTGTGGTAGAACCAGCCACGTGCGCCAGAGAAGCCAAAACAAGCGGTCAAGCAAGCATGCGGCGGCTCCCGAGAGTGGATGAGTTGGTGGACAACATCAGACGGACGGATGGACAGGTGGGAAAGCCACTAGTTCAGGAGATTGTTCTGTTTGATAGCAGCGTTGCGCTCACCTTGCGCTCTGTCTGAGTGAGGCAGGGCAGCCTTGCTGAGCCTTGTCCGGGCTATACACGGGGTACGGAGGTGGCCGTCGAGGACTGAGACGGATCCAAGACTCGTTCACGGCACCAGCGCGATTTTCGCGAATCCTATTCAGGCTCTTCTTAGCGAGCATGCCATGTGGGCTTCTATCAGTTTCCCTTCATTGACGCACGTGGAATGCAGATGCCAATTATCTGCGCCTAGCATGTCCTATTGGCGACGAATAAGAACGGGCGAAGGAACGAAGAGGGCTGGGGAGAAAGGAGAGCTTTAGAAATAAGGGCCCGCCCCGGAACGCTCCGCCCTGGTAGACAAGGCTAAGCAGATGTATACGAGTACGAGGCAGCAGTATACGAGCTGTACAAGTACTGTGCACAGCCATATCTACTTGTAGCCCGGTGACTGTCACTGGCATTGGCGTTATCACCTTTCGTCTGTTTCCTGCCAATACCCTGTGGCTGTGGCTAACCTCTTCTTCTCGTTTGTCAATGATCGTGACTGATAGGGTGACGAACCCAGCCGGACACCGAAAACCCGCTGCGGTCTCACCGTCTCCTACTTGCACCAGGTCCTCGGTACTTGTAACTTGTAGGGCTAATTTGCTGTGCCCTCGCTTGTGTGAGACACTGCAACGGTATTTCTTGTCTTTGCAGGGAGGTTCTTCTGGCGCTGTTCCCTCACCTGACAGATGCATCTCGTTGAGGGTTCGGTGATTCGCTCGACTGGCAGCAGCATATGGGGAAGCGGTTATGCAACCGATTGAAGCTGTCTT
This sequence comes from Fonsecaea pedrosoi CBS 271.37, assembly GCF_000835455.1. NCBI lineage: Eukaryota > Fungi > Ascomycota > Eurotiomycetes > Chaetothyriales > Herpotrichiellaceae > Fonsecaea > Fonsecaea pedrosoi. The sequence continues at coordinate 753,003 of NW_013550615.1, read as the reverse complement.
CGGAATGAAATCTGCAGTTAGTCTCCCTGGTCCTTGTGTAAGCTGCCACTGAAGAGCCGCAGGTTCACCAGATGCGCGGTCACGTGACTGGATAGATGTTACGGTGAAGTACCCCGTATGTATCCCTTCGCTCTGTAGTCGCTGCAACACGCCAATGCCCCTTTCCGCGTTCCTCGCACCTCCAAACTTGGTTACCCTCCGACTAAAAACTACTACCAATGCAGGAAGCGGTCTACAAACGAAAACTTCCTCTAATCCCTCCTTCACCTCAGGAACACCCTCGAAAAAGGGTTGTGCTCGATGGCTCTCTCCCGTGGGAAGAGGAATTCCTCGCCGATTTCCAGGGCATCTCCGACAGAACTTGGACGATCGATGTTGACACAGAGCCTCTGCAGTTCGATGATGGCTCGTTGGAAATGGTTCGCCCTTTGAATTATCCCGCGCCAGGAGCGCCCGCGCAAGTATGACTTGCAAGAAGAGAAAACAGGCTCTATGCTATAAAACTAGTTAGTACTATTCTCGTCGACTTTGAGTAGCACCATTGGCTAAACATGCGAAAGTTTAGGCCATACTCAGATCAGGAGGCAAGAGCACAAGCATTACGCCTCTGGAGACGAAAGCCGAGCCTGCAGAAAGTACGACACGATGTCAGCCCCTTTGCCCTAGAAACAAGGGCATATGAAAGGATGCGAAAATTCCTCCCTGCACATCAACAATTTTTCTTCCGGCGATATCATGGAACCTTCGAAGTCTCTCCCTCCCGTCTCGATCGGAGGTTTTGCGGGACGTCCTTTCGCCACGGCATTGTGTTTGACGTTCTAACGACCGAACTTAGAGGTCGGCATCTGTATTCAGGACGTGACGTCGGTGACTTTGCACCGTATGTTGAAATATTACAGGCTGAGCTTGCGAAACTGGACTTATCTCCGCTTGAGGAGAGGTGGTATGTGAGTGTACTGGAAGAGCGCCTGACAAAGGTAACGGCTGCTCATGCACTTGGGATCCTTCATGGCGACATCAAATTTGATTGTTTTAGCCTGCCAAAATCACCACATGACATCGTCCTACACGACTTTAGTCGAGCGTATACCTTCACGCGGGAGCGACCCTGCGCGATGATCGGTATGGTCCGGTTGCGATCGCTCAAACATGCAGCAGACGTCGAATGTGACATCATTCGAATCTGTGTTCTTGACATGTGAGGAGGCATCCAGTGCGATATTTCAATTTGATGCTGATACCCTCTCAGGGCAAAGTCTGCTCACTTATTCGATCATTTCAAACAACTGCTAGGGATGACGGAGGAGGACACCCGCAAAGTACTATCTTCTAGTATTCCTCGCAGTCTATTAGCGACCGAGCTTGCACTGATCATTCTGTCTGCGAGGATGATGGACGATGGTTTGTTCTCTCTCAAAGTCGTTCTTTAGGTGTATGGCTAACGCGCTACAGGACCATTCTTCCCCTCACTTTCTTCAATACTCCCATTCTTGGAACCAGCATCAACTGAACGGCCAGCCGCATGGACAATAACCATGGCGAATCATCTTGACCAGTTTGTCTCAGCATCTTGTTCCGAAGTGAAAGGCAACAGTATTACATCAATGGGCTGCAAGATCGCGTCGCTTGTCGACTCCACGGGTGTTGTCATCGAACAACTTAGCCTTGTTTGCCCTCAGCAGCCAACAACACACTCTACCAAGAGGTCTACCCTCGCACTTTTACCCAGTGCCTGGCTTGAAAATTTAGACACGCGACAATTTTTCTGGACCCTTTTCTGCTCGCCTTCGCTCTCAGGGGATGCGAGGCAGGTGAGAGTAATGGACCGGGAACAACTCTATGCTGAGATGAAACGATGTCATTGATCGATGATATTGTCAACGCCGACTTCTCCTCGCCGGGTGCTTCTGCCCTTGCTGCTTCGAACAGCAGGCTGCATTGTATCTTGACAGTTTACAACGCTCACGGCTTCCTCGAACCCCGCCCAGACGATTGCTCAGTGCTGTCGTCTAGCCTCTTGCGTTTCTCTTTTCCCGGAACTTCGACGTCGATATTGAGCGGCTCATAGTGGTGGGATAGCTCTCGGCTTTCACTTGCCATGCGAGCCAAGAAGTAAAGATTGATGTTAATCGTCTCCCGCGAGCTACCATGATCCCACGGGACTATCTTCACCTCTAATGCACCCACGTCCTCATCTTGTGGCTTTGGTTGGAAAGATATTGTACTAAACGTTTCCGAAACTTCCGATACATTGGTACCAGTGGATGTGTCCGACAGTACTCGTCGATGGTTTTCTGCCACGGTCTGCCTCCGTGGCCGAAAACGCCTCTGCTTGGATGCTGGTGGTGAGAGTTTCAGCCGAATAAGGACCAGAAATTCGTTGGTCAGGATAAACCCATATCGCGTACGGTATACAGTACAATAGTGCTGCAATTGTTCAAAAGGTCGGACCAAGTGAGTGTCGGGGCGATCTTCATAGCCACCATTACCTACTACGCGTATCGCACGCTCAACGTCCCAGCCCACCTTGGTGTCTGCGCAGACGAGCGCTGGACAAATACCCCTTGGATGTGGACAATGGATGCTGGCATCCCCAACCCCCCAATCAGGCCGTACAGTAGGGTCTCCCATGATTCGGGATCCGGTAGAGAGGAACAATGACCCAGGGAGAGCGCGAGATACCATGCTGATATTTGTGCTCCCAAGGACTATGTTGAGTGCTGTTTCGTCGCAAATCACCGTGTGGCCAGCTTCTTCGGTGGCTTCCACAGTACTGGTTAGACTTGTGTCCGCATCTAGAGACTGACGATATCGCCGGGTGAGGCTTGCGAGGTCGAAGTCCTCCCACGGTTCGATTGCCTCGACGGGATTCCACATATCACTGTCGGTATATGTAACACCGTGGGAATGAGAGCGGTGAGAGCTCAGTCCAACGTCGTCGTCGTCGTCGATTTACCACCTACGTATGTATGTATGTGTTCAGCCTTGCCTCCGTGCCTCCAACTTACATACAAATATACATCCATGTAAAGAAAGCAATGTACTTGTAAGTTGTTTGGAAGCCTCGAGTTGGAGGTGCGAAGTATTCCCCAGAGGTCCAAGAAGTCAGATGTCAGAACTCAGAACTCAGGATCCGGCTTCCATACATATGTACCTATGTAGGTACGTGTGGGTCTCCGGGTTCACTCGTCCGAGGAGAGCCTGGCGAGGAGATTACAAGGAGATCCAACCACGGGTCATGAACCATAAACCATAAACCATGAGCCATGGGATTCGATCGCCCGAGTCAACCGTCGGTGGTGGCATATCGTCTGGCGTCATGTCTCATCGGTGAGCATCAGTGAGCCTCGCGGACAAAAGGCATGTACTTGTATGTCCTTACTCGTATGTGTTGAGGTTTGAATCATAGACTTGTAAGATTTAGATCCAATTTTGATTTCTCAAGTCTAAAGTAGTCTATGTCTAGCGTTGACGTTGTATGAATAATGGAGATATATATCTATATCAATGCCATCTGTCGATCCATACACACCTCGACTACGGTTTTAAAACACGGTCGAGTCGAGTCAGTGAAGCAGTGAGACCACTTCACCGTCACCATGATCTTAACCGCTATGCTCGGCTAGGAAACGAACGTTATAGACGCCTTACAACAAGAAGCGGAACCCTCTTGCAGCAGCCTCGGCGGGCACCGCGCCTTCTTGAACAAGGACTGAACCGCCCACGACGTCTTTGCCATCTCTGGCGGCGGCAGTGGCAGCGGGAGAATTGACAGCTCCTTCGACCCACTCGCCGCGGTCCAGCTTGCGGTTCAGCCTTGCCAAGATGATCCGGAGCACGGTGGCGGCACAGATGGCGATAAAGGCCGTGGCGGAGCAGACGCTCATGGCCAGGACGTAACGCGGCCCGTCGCTCTTGGGGAACATGTAGCTCGCGTAGATGGACGAGGTGTTGCTGACGGCGTTGATGGCAGCGAGGGCGGCGGCGCGCTTGGCTGGTGGCCGTGGCATCGTGTTGCTGATCCAGCCGAGCGCCACGACGTAGCCCGTGTACACGCCGGGCACCATGAGCATCATTGCGAGATAGCGCGGAGCGGTTGCCGTGGTCGCGGCGGCGAGGATGAACGATGCCACGGCCACGTAGAGCGGCAAGGTGACGTGGAAGAAGCGTTCGCCGGTGCGGTCGGCGTGCCAGGCGTTGAAGAAGGCCGTGATGACGCAGAGCACGTAGGGTGGTGCGGTGAGCAGTAGCGAGGCAATGTCGCCATATCCAAGCGTCTGGACGACAGTCGGGAAGAAGTTGGTCACCGAGCCGGACGCGACGATACAGAACAGCATGAGCATCTAGACCAGTCGGGTTAGAAACCAAGAGGCAAGACAAACAGACCGCTTTTGGACAAAAGACTCACCATAATCCACATCTTGATATCCTTGACGGCGAGCTTGAAACCGTGCCAAAAAGTCTGTTGCTCCGCACCCACCCAATCGTCCTCCCCGATATCCTCCTCGAGACGCCATACGGCCAGCTCCTTCTCTTGTGCGCTCAGCCAGGGCGTCGTTCGTGGGAAGTTGGGCAGGATGAAGATGGCCAGTAACGCGACCAGAATGGTGACGCAGCCTTCAATGATGAATAACCATCTCCATGCTCGCAAGCCCGCGGTTCCATCCATATTCTTGGTGATGCCTGCGGCAATCAGGCCCGAAAAGGCACCCGAGATAAGAGACCCCGAGTACAACAGCGCTGTCCTGAAACCCAACTCCTTCCTAGTAAACCAGGAACTGAGATAGTACAGGCAGCCTGGGAAGTAACAGGCCTCTACGAAACCAAGAAAGAATCGAACGGCGATGAGACCTCCAAAGGAGTTGACAGCAGCAGTTGCGGCGGAGATAGTCCCCCAAATAACCATAGCCGTGGGTAGGTATATACGGGGCTTGCCGATCTTATTGAGAAACAGGTTGGATGGAATCTGCATCAGGAGGTAACCGACGAACAGGATACTGACTAGAAGCATAAAATCCGTCAGAACCGAGGTGACATTGCCTCGAGAAGTCACCGAGCAGAATACATACCAGCTGTCTGGTACTGCGTGCCATGAAGTTTTAGCTCGTCCTCGAGACCAGCAAGCCTGGCTGCAGCAATATTGTTGCGGTCGAGGTAGTTGAGAATATACCTGAGTGCGTGTCAGCCTCGCACATACTTGTCCCTTGGGGATAGGTCTCATCAACGAACATGATGACAATCATAGGGATCAGTCGAAAGTCGATTTTTCGAACAAGCGCCCGCTCTGCAGCCTTTCGTTCCTCTGGACTGAGTGACTTCACATATGGAGGTGGCTCCCTTCTTGAGGTTATGACACTTCCAATGTCTTCTTGAAATTCTGTGGCGTTAACCTTGACTCCAACGGAAGAGCTCTGGTCAGAGTCATGGATGTAGTCCTGGGGGACCTCGTGGGAAGCCATTGTGGGAGCAGCCTGTCGACAAAAGCCAGGATTGACAGCGAGTTCTTGTCCCGTGCCTGGGTAACAGCTTGACCTGGACGAGAAGGGAAAGAGAATGGCCTACGAGTGCTGGAAAGAAGCACCCTTATACCTTCAGCCAGCCCTTCATGTGGGAGAAATCCACATGGCCACCCCCTTGAGATGACGTTGAGCAGCGACATGCTCATGTAACTCCAGGACCTCCACTCGCAATCGCCTCAAGAGGACATCAGAGTCGCCATCTTCTCCATATTTCCCACAGAGGGTTGAAATTCTCAAGTCATTCCAGAGTGTCCACCGAAGATCCATACGAAGCAAGTCACCAATGAGGATATGCCGGCTAAATGCGAGGCGGATAGATTGCCTGGAAATCATGTCGATCTGGGTGGGCTGTCTGCTGTCTCCGGATATTCCTCGCACATAGAGAAAAGCATTGGGGGTTGACCGGGACCCCACGCCTGGGGAGTTTGGTTTGGCCACAATTTGCGGCAGCTGGAGACCGAAGTGGCGGATGCGCAATGTGTGTGGAGAGGAAGAGGGCGAAAGTCGACCTTGCAGAATAGACGTAGTCAGTGAGACGGTGTATGCACCTCAACGTTGCATCCATCCATTATCGGAAAACGTCTTTTCCTTACCTCGCTTGTATTTGGGTCGCTTCATATTTCGTGGCGAGATGCATGAAGCCAAGAGAAGCTTCGACACGATGCAAAGATTGAGAATAAGTCGTCTACTGGCTGATTCACTCGTGGAATGACAGGTGAGGACGATAGCCTTGTTCAAGGCTCGTAAAGTACTAGCGATTTGCCTCCCCCCCAAATCTCAATCCTGAGGCCCCGACGCTTCCGCGACCACAGCCAGATAACATCTCGCATGGTTCTCGATCAACCGGCCTGCATCTCTCACGCATTCGGTGTTACCTCTACTTCTACCTAGCCAGTGCTCCTCATATCGGGCGCAATGGGGGCGAAAGACCCGGAGCAAGATGTTCCGCGAGGGCCCGGAAAAATCAGGGTGTCTGTTGACTGCGCTGGTGCTATTACGTCGATATCGAGCGAGCGTTGATCGTCCTCTTGCACCGCGGACCCGTCGATCTTTTGGAAAGCTCTATTCTTGACTCGTGAGAGAAAGCAGGGAACAAAATAAGCCTGTCACACTTACTCACCCGGCCACCCGGCAGAACAACATACTGTCCTGCACACTATGCTGTTGGCGGGCTCGCTTGCATTGGTGCCTTGCCGCGCTGTCTTTGTTGCACTTGTACACCAGAGAAATCAGGATCAGTGCCCCTGCGGCCGGGACCTTGAATAGCTCAAAAAATGTGTGGAAGCCATAGATACGGAGGGGATACAAGAGCACACCGCGCTCGGCGAATGGCCCGTTCCTGCGTTGTACGACCGTTTGGCATAGACGAGAAGCGAAAACAGAGAGCAAAATAACGCAAGGCGCAGATGCAGGCTGGACGACACAACAATTGTTATAGTATGGTATAAAAGATCCCCCCCCCCGACCGTTTCATGATCACACGAGTTTTGCCCAGCTCATCTTGGACGTTTCGGATTTTCCATCAATCTAAGAGAAATTTTTGCTCTCGGCATTGGCTTCGCTCATGTACAGTATATGTCGGACATTTCAAAACATTCTGCGTCAACATCCCACGAAAGAACAGGCTCTTTGCAGAGGTCTAGAGCCATTCCAGCAGTTTTCGGTATCACCGGTTCCCAGACGCCACGCCATGAATTAGTAAAGACCATGGAGAAAAATCACACATTATTAGCTGCTGTTGCCGCCACCTCCACCACTGGCTCCATCGCCGTTCCTGACAGACACACGCCTGCCCACCATTGCTTGCCGGATGCTCCCAGCTTCGGATGCGGTGGGGGTAGGATCATCTTCCGTCATGACGCTGCGGTACATGGAAGAACCACGGCTCAAAGTAGGACGCAGGGCGCCGGACGCTTCCTCAGGGGGGTCATTGAAAGGTGACCCTTCAATGGGACTGACAGGAGTTGAGTCTGCAAATGGATTTCGAATCGTCGAAGGACTGGGTGGTTCAGCACCAGTTCCGCCAACAATAGATCGGTATGGAGGTGGTGCTGTGGCTGTCGAGGACGGCCGAGGAATTGGATCAGCTGCAATAGTGGTGACATGAGGGATGGCGCGAGTTGGGCTCGGTGGCGTCACATTGGTCACGGCATCTCGGTACGGGGGTGCAACCTCGTCAATACTGTGCAGACTTGGTTCACCGCTGTGACCGCTTGCGCGAGACAGTGTGCCCGGGCCACTTCGGACGCTGGGATCTCGGCTGCGAATGCTATTGGAGCTGGAGAATCGTCCACCCATGAGCAATTCAGCGTCAAAAGAAAAGGCTCGCAGATGGCGTGTCCATTTCTTCCCTTGCTTCTTCGGCGCTTTCTCTGACATGGCAGCGCCGGCACGTCTCTTTCTCCTCCTAGCACAAAAGAAAAACAAAAGGATGGCGGCGATGGCAGCAACGACAATCGGGACGGCAATAGCTGCCTTGAGGGCGGGAGAGCATGAAATGCTGTTGCAAGAAGAAGACTTTTCTGAGACGGTGACGGCACCACCTGTGGTACTGCTGGCCGCATTGGATGCTGAGGTAGATTGACTGCCCGCGCTGGAGTTCGGTGACTCTGACGGTGAGCCGGGGGTGGCGATCGATGTAGCGAAGGTGGTGGAAGCTGTTTGGGAGGCAGAGGGAGCAGGCGTGCCGGCGCTCGAGTTGTCAGAATCTGATGCGGCGGTCTGCGATGCACCGCTGCTGGTGCGTGTGAAATGAGTCCCGGTGGTCTGGGAGAACTCGCTCGCAAAAGACGAGGCAACGCTGGCAAGAGATGAAGTGTCGATGTCTTGCTGGCCTACTCCTGTGAAGCCGGAATTGTCTGGGGTGTTTGTAAAGGCCATGGTGAACGATGGAGTACGGGTCGGATTCAACGATTGAGAGAGCGACGGGGTGAACGAAAGAGAGGGTGTTGAGATATCTGGCAGGTCTCGACGGGCAACACGGGGCGCCGTGAGGAAGAGACGAAGGACGGTTGCGAGATCCAGAGTGATATCGACCCCGCGAGAGGGTAGGAGTATGACATGTAAAGAGGGAGAGGATCGGAGGGCAAAGGGGGCAGGACAGCGCCCAGGATTGTGTCGCAGGTCAGCCGACTTTTCAGGCCCAATCTGCGGTCTGGAAGCCTGGGCTGGGTATTGGGGGTTGGCGGAGGAGTGAGCCGACGGTAAGGAGAGAAGGGATTGGCGAAAAGTGTATTTTCAGGCTCGTCGCAGGCTCAGCGTCAGCACCGAGAGTAATAAGAGAACACGTATCAGGGTGGCCCGTGGGCTGGGAGGATTATAATTGCAAGGAGTTGTTCTGGGACGAATATGGGAATGATGAATACGAAAAGTCCGGGATCAGCGAGGCGCAGTTTGGCAATTGGGGTCTCGCACAAGGAAAAGATGCCAGTTCGCCAGCAGCTGAGGCCAGGCGGAAAAAGGCGAAGGATGGCCTACTGAGTAAGGGAATACGAGGAGGATTCCCCAAGGGGGACTTTCTTTTTAACGAGACCAGGGCAGGGTAGCCTTGATACGGAGTAGGGAGGGCAGTGGATGAGAAAAAGAGAGGGGGGTGCATGGGCGCTCACCCTTCACGCAGGTACTAGGGCTAGCGGCAATCCCTGGAGCTCTAGGAGCTCTAGGCGCTGTCGGCCAAGGAGGTGCTTAACCAGAACCGCCAGTGCCATGCCCGTCAGGCGGGCCTCTTCTACTCCCCTCTGGGAGAGGTCTGAGGGTAAACGCTCCGAAGCCTAACAAGCACTTATTCTTGGCATTTGGGGGAGAGGAAATGAGGATTGGCTCCCCTGCGTCTAAACCACGTGCGCTATCCCTTTGCTGAATTTAGGGGCCTAATCCGGTCCTATTAAAGCACCCATTGGGATAGATTAGCTTCCCAGTTGGCTTCCGTGCTTCCTTAACCACCACTGCTTCACTATTCCTTCTCAGGCCGGCGGACATCCGAACGCCATCTTATTTTCCCTGCCTTGACCTCATTTCATCCCTTCCCTTCCAAGCCTGCAGTTTCTCGCCTATCAACCGACCCCAAGCCCCGACTGCCGACTCAGCCTGGCTACTGGGCTGGTCCTCGCTTCTCCGTACTTACATACTGGTATGTTCCAGTCTGGTCACCTACTATAAACTAGTCCTGGCCCCCGACCGCCACAGAAGTCACATTTTTTCCTGGAGGTTCATTTCAGATGCGCGCCAATATCTGCGACGAGGTGGCGCCGAGAGTTTCAATTGTAGTGACACATATAATTTGTTACGTGTCTACGAGTATCTCCCGTTTTAGGGAGAATCGTGCGCGTTTTCCTCCACCTGCAAGGCAACTCCCCATCTAGCTCTCTACTCGTAGGACTTAATGAATCGGACCAAAAAAACCCTGCAGCTGAACGGCCGCCCTCAGTAAACTTGGGAGCTGCACTGGCATCTGCACGCAGCCATGGCCAGCCTTTCTGGCGAACCATTGCAACGCCGGAATTCAATGTCTATTAAAAGCTACAGATGGCGTCAAATCTAGATGTCCGATGCTCCACTAACAGAGCACGTGGGGCACTTATGATTGGTTGTGGTCACATGACACGGAGGTTATAGATTGCGACTTGCCGACCTCCGACATGGCTTGGTGGTCAGTGAGCGACAGCCTGAGACAAGTTGCAACGAACCACCAACACTTGCCTGCAAACCTGCTTGACATTCTCACGTCTTACCCAATGCGGTCATCTTGACTCAAGCAGACCAACCTGTTTGTCCATGACGAGTATTCTGCTGGGCGCTTGGGGTGCGCCTCTTCGATCCTTGGTCTGGCCCCAGTCGAAACCATGACGTACTTGGCCGACTTTTTTTTCCCAGCAACATCCGGGCACGGAAAACTTTTGCAGAAAGACGATCCAGTTGCTCTTGGGCAACGGCGCCCGTGGCTGCCTGGTTTTGTAGCTTTCATTGGTCATATCGAATCTTGAATCAAAAAGACCCAGCATGGCTGGGCTGCAACAGTTGACATACTTTTGTTCCCACGAGTGAAAAGTCCCTTTTCCCCACCCACCTCGACGTCTCTCGGTTTCCAGCACTAGTTAGTAGGTATAGTCCCGCCGTTGAGATAATCATGTGGCAGGCAACGGTGGCTTGCATGGCTGCGGAGTTCCCTGTCAGGTAACACGGCACTGGGTGCGACTTCAGCCTTGGTGGGGAGTAATAAGATGCCCATCAGAAAATTGCCCTGAGCTGGGTGCTACCGTGACCACCCATTATTGTCCTCACGCGCCGTGCGAGGGTACAATTTCGGAGGTCATGTTACACAGCATCAGCCTCTCGGTGATGTATTATGTATGAGGGTACATATATGCTGCGGCTCAAGGCAGCCCGTATCGCATCTGCGCCTCCCTCTCGCGGAAAAAGCCCCATCTATCTCTCATGGAGTGGACTCACAAATGACCTGGTTCCCATTTGGATCTCTTGTCATCAATCCTCTTTCCGAGACCAGACCAGTCGAGTCGAGTCCACGGGATATTGGGTCGCACGATGTGTTTGACCACACAGGTCCCATCCATCCATCCATCCATCGCATCTGATCTAAGGTTTTTTTCTTCCCACGCTTGCCAGGCCCGTTGAGGAATCTTGCCTAATAATGAGTGGCTGGCAAGTCCGTATGCGTGCGCATGCATGCGAGAAACCCGTTATTTCCCCCTCCATCGTCCCTCGATTGCTAGATCTAAGCTCTTCCTCCGTGCGCGGATCTTTGTGGATAATATGCAATATCACAAACGTGATCGAAACGGGCGCAGGGACGAGGTTAGTACTCCGTACGGAGCACCGAGCAACATCTCCATGTGTTGTAGTTAGGCTAAATACCGTTGCGTCACTGGGGAGGGCAAGATGCTATTCTTGTGCTCCGCAATTCATGAGTAAGAACATCCAAGCTCTTTGACCCGCTCGGGCTCCCAGCCTCCCTTGCCTACTCGGTACATCAACCTCATTCCACATGATGTGGTCTTTCCTTGTTGGCAGGCAGACAGTCCTTGCTCGTCATGACCACGTATGTGCCGAGTACGAGTTCGAGGTCCGCGGTATGGACCGAGCGTCAAACACCCCTGCCGAATCAAAAAAGCCGTAACTGCATACAGAAACACTCGCATGAGGCAGATATGTATATGGAACGGACCACCCCCACGCGCTTCGTTCTGAGAACTCTCACACTCACACCCTGTCCGATGATAGGTTGAGAAGAGCCGGTGCTCCTCAGGAGTTTCTCCTGTCCAAACCCAGGTGTTCTTGACCGCACGGTCCTTGAGCTCAAGTTCCTCCGTCGTCGACCACGCACTGGCAAGAGAGACGCAAGGTCTTTTTGCATGGAGGGACGTGAGAGACGGACCAAACAGAGATTACCTACCAGCCTTACAGTACTACAGTCGAAGTGGCTTTGCCAGCCATAACGCTGGTGTGCTCCTGCCAACGATGAACTCGTTGACTGACAAAATGTGCTTCAGCTTGAGAGTATGGTCGCTGAACAGGCTCTGCTCTATCTCTGGGATATCCAGAGTTGATTGATCCAGCAAGTCGACAAGTCGACCTTTTCTTACGCCTTTTGTCTCCCAATATTCTGGAATCACCGGAGTCATGCAGACTACCCAACTAACAACGAACAACCCGACCGGGCATCCCACCCCTCCTTCTCTACATTTCCCTATTCCAATCTCTATCTCCCTCTCCATCGCTCATATATCGTCTGTCTACAGGTGCCCTCTTTAGAGGAAGATGTTGAGAAAAGCAATGAACCGGATAGGGAAGGTATGTAGAAGAGAGAATCTCCCCCTCTCCCTCCGACCTCAGTCGATCTGGAGGAGCCACCCATCTGCAGCGCCGCCGCCTGTGTTGATCTATTTTGTTGCTCTCGAATGGATCCACTATTACACACGGTGTCGCTCACAGGTCGCCGTTCCATGTATGAGCCCACTGCACAAACAAGCACAAGTATATGGGACACGCTGGCTCCCTGCGTTGTCGGGGTACGAAGAGCCGTGGAATCAGAAGCCGAAGAAGCACTAGAAGAATGAATATCGAGTTACATGTATAAGATGGAAAATGGACGACTTATTCCTCGAGGTCAATCGTGGCCGTGGACGCACTACTGCGTACAAGACACAACTTGCACCAGGGACAACTAGTATGCTCTGTAACAAGCATATTACTCTACTACATATAAAGTATGTAATTGCGATATGTTCCCTACATAAATCCTACACGCTGTAGCTCGCAACGTAAGCACCTCACCTCACCTCACCTCACTCCTGATCATGAGTAACTCGGCTTCGTCCCCAGCGGCACAGGTGGAGGGGCAACGCCCATGGAAGCTACGCTCCCATGCATGTTTGCTGGCTTCTTCGGTGGCGGAGGCGGTGGGGGCTTGCGCGATAACGACGCCGCCATCTCTGGACTTTGACTCTGCGGAGATGTTTGCATGGGAGCAGTGCCCCCTGCGTTGGCACCGTTGAGGGACTGGGCGTCTTCCGGGGTTGGCGATGGCGAACTGTGCTTCTCAAGGAACGAGTTGAGGCGCCCTGTCACGTTATACTTCTTGTTCCACTCGCTGGCTTTGGCGCCTGCGGCGTTGATGCTATCTGAATGACGTTCCCGGAATGAATTGGCCGTGCGGACAGCCGATCCAGCGTCAGCAGCAGAAACGGATGCAGGGTCCTTATAGGCACTTTGGGCTGTACGCATTGCCGCTTGCTTCTCCGCCCAAGTCGTCCCTTGGGCCTGGCTTTGCGCTGGCGGTTGCGGTTGCGCCGCGTAGGGTTGCTGAACGGGTGCAACGGTGTTGACCGGTGGCGGAGACTGCGTGGGTGTGACGAAAGGAGGTGTAGAGTTTTGTTGTTGGGCGGCGCCGGAGTTCGAATTCATGCGGGCAAAGCGGGCTTGAAGCTCTGATAGTTGGTTTACAGGTGCTTGAGAGGCTGCAGGTGGGCTCTTCACAGCACCTGTTTGGCTTTGTTCATTTTGCCAGGGATTTGTACTTCGATCGGACCCAATACCCAGAGCAGGCACTGAAACACCTGCATTCCCCAGCCTGTTGATAGCAGCTTGATTGATGCCGTACGTCGTGCTTGGTTGTGGGTTAGGTGAGGCCGCAGGCACCGCATCGTAGGCTGGGGGAGCGACGGGCGGAGACGGAGAATTGACGATGGGGGGAGGAGTAGCTGTACTCCCTGTATGCTGTCGAGAGGGCAGTCTTGGAGGTAGACCCGGCTTCGGTTTGGATGGTCCTGTTTCCACATCTTCCGCAGACCGAAGCAAGTCGCGGTGGACGGGAGGAGGGGGCAGGTGGTCTGTCTTGAGCCCAGTCCTATCGGCACGATACGGTAATGGCGGACCTGAAGGCCTTCTCTCTTCCTCCTCCTCTTGCTCGGGAGTTTGAACTGCTCGGCTTGCGCTAGAAATCTGCTCTTGAGTCAAGGGAGCACCCCATCCTTCCCTCTGCGGTGTAATCTCGTTGGGCAGAGCAGCGCCGCCGTGATAGTTGACATTCTTGGGCGGCGGGCCAAAGGAGGCCGGATCTTTGAGGGTCGCAAGGGGCCGCGACACATGCTCGCCCTCGTCTTTCTTGTTGGGATCTCTGGTTTTCCCCATCCAGCCAGCCTGTTCCATTGTTCAGCGCCTTCCGCCACGACAGCATAGATTGCAGGAATCAATTACTGACCACTTGGTTGATGCCCTTGAAATCACCTCTCCATGATTCTTTCCCTCCATCTCGACCCTTGGGATGCCATCCATCCTTCATAACGGACCTGAAGCCACTCATCTTGGCCAGGTACCGAGGGAGAGCTCGTGTGCTTGATCAGCAGGAACAGGAAGGAAATGGCGACAAGACTAGCTCCGCCGAGAGGAGTGTCTCGTAATCGGTCGAAGGACTCGCAGACAGACCGCGTGGATGGTATGAGGTCGGTTCTTAGGGCCCTAGATCATGGGAAGATGCCGTATCTGGTGGTGGTAGCAGGTGAAGAGGGAGCCATAAGTGGACTCGGGTCGCTGACGTCGCAGGCTCGCAGCCCACTCCCTCTCCCACTCATGCGCCCGCCAGGTCTGGGTGCCAAGCCCGGCGGCTTATCCCATTCGAGAAGCGTGACGCGGCCGCCCTATCCCGCCTCAGCCTTGCGCCTGTTCAATGCACAAGGCTGTCACTGATGCAGTCTCTACGACCCAAGAGCAGGTTACAGTGCACAAGTGTGTAGTTGAGAAAACTGCGATCGGAGATATATCTTCGGGTCACGCGCAGTGTGTGCATCGTTATTTGAGGAGCGGACTGGATGGTTCTCAGAAGAAGACTTTCCACCCCTACCAGCCAACAGAGACTGGAGGGGAGTGTCTCTGACGACACTGTTATACGCTCTTTGCCTCTTCAGGCTTCCTGGGCTTGTACACATCGCCAGTTAGCTCGATCTCATACTCCGCGTCCTTGCCTCTGCCCTTTGCCTCCAGCTTCCGCACCAAAGGGATGACCTCCTTTCCAAACTGCTCAACCTCATCGTCGTAGTGGAGAAAGGCAGTCAGCAAGATACTAACACCCAGGCTCTTCAGAAGCAATATGCGGTCGGCGATCTGCTGGGGCGTCCCGATGAGCTTCGTTTTGAATCCATCATTGTATTGCACAAGATCCTCGAACTTGCTGTTCGCCCACATGCCAGTCCTGTCGGCGGTTGATGCACCGGCATTCTTCACTTGATCGCCGAATGCCTCAACAGCTTCTTTGTCCGCCTTACCTTGAATCTCCTGTAGGACACGGATTGCCTCTTCCTCGGTCTCCCGCGCAATGACGAACCCGTTGACTGCGAATTTGACTTGATCTTCTCGGCCTTCACGACGAGCACGCTCCTTGACATCAGCGATCTGCGTCTGGAATCCCTCGAGGGCTACAATGTTGTCCCCGTCAGGGTAAGTGGTCTTCATAACAACTGTCAAGTGGGGCTATATCTTACTGTTTCCATTCATGAAATAGTACGAGGACACTGTGGCGGCGTTCTCCCTCGCGTCAATCGAGTTTCCACCTTGAAAGATTTCTGGGTGATCCCTGCCTTCCCACTTTAGAGGTTTGGGCTGGAGCGTATAGTCGTGAAACTGGTAGAAGTCGCCTCGGAAAGTGAACTTGTCTTCTGTCCAGATACCCTTGAGACAGGTGATGAACTCTCTCGATCGTCGATAACGTTCAGCATGATCGAGCCACCACTGGCCAATGCTGGTGAATTCGGCCTTGAACCAGCCCGAAACGACATTGACTGCCACCCGGCCGTTGGAATAGTGGTCGATACTTGCGATCTGCTTGGCTGCAACAGCGGGGTTCCAGGGGCCGGGCAGGAGTGCGGCAATGAGATTGAGCTTTTTAGTTTGGTGGAGCAGAGCTTGAGAGAAGGAGACAGGCTCATGCTGATTCTCCGCTCCGTAGCCAGACATAAACCGGATTTGTGAGAGAGCATACTCGAAGCCGACGCTCTCTGCTGTTTGAGCGTACTTGACATTCGACTCGAGGTCCCATTTGGTCCGCTGCGGGATTTTGGAAATGACAAGCCCGCCCGACACGTTGGGAACCCAATAGCTGACAGAAAAGTTAGTGCTAGATCAACGAAAAGAGTGTGCAGACCATACGCAAATTTGATCCGATCTGAGGCCGAGTTAATATCAGCCTGGTCGGTAGGAACGACAACGTTGGCAGCCATCGGCTCAGCCTTGCAAATTAGATATCGGGCGAAAAGTATTCACAAGTACCACCACGTCCCGCAAGGCTTTGATGTCTTTTCGACGGCACGAATTGCTGCTCTCGACTTTTCCAATGAAGATTATTTTGACATTTCATTCCCCTTCTTTCAGATGTCTATTCGCTTGTCTGAAAAATGTCTCGAGCGGAGAATCTGACTTGAGGGACAATGAACTGACGGACAAATGGAGCTTAGTTGTAACACTCAATTTTCCAAGCAGAGAACTGTGTCATTGTGTCCATAACTTGTGCATGTTGCGCCAATCGAAGACTCGCGCAGCGGAGCAAGAGTCGTGCAGCCGAGAATCACGAGAGCGCTGCTCCTATCGACCCCGCAGACAGACAGACAGAGACCCAGCGCGAGAGGGCAGGCAGTATTTGTTAGAGGTCATGATGGCATACGGCATCAAGATTGCGTCGTCAAAGTGACCTGCCATTGGTGTTCGAATCAAAGTCGAAATGCAGCTACCAAGCAGTCCGCGATGTTGTAGGTCAAAGGTGCGATGCTCGTCATCGTGAGGTTGGGTGTTGATTGGCTATAAGCCAGCAACAGAGCTTCTTGGAATGGCACTAAAATGCCTTGCGAGGAGTCCAGACAATTGTCGTATTGTTGCTATACAGGAGAATTTTAGGAGAGGAGCAGATGCATCTCTAACCATCGCAACACACTCGCTATTCTCTAGTGTCTGGAATTCCTCGAGCAGCTAGAATTTTCTCTCATCGGGATTAGTCCGGAATCACTTCAATGCTGCGTTTGTCGCCTCAACCTGGTGGAAGATGGGGCAATACTGCAACAAACCAGAGCCACCACGATGCCTGGGAGGGAATATCCACCTCAATCCAATCTTTTGACATATTGATCAAGTCTCTCCAAGCACAGGCGGGAATTGGCAGGCTTTGAAAATCGCTCGCTGTACGTTCGAGATTAGGATTCGCTCCGGACACAATTCCGCATCGTAGGTTCGTATTCGAAAACTGTGTTGGAATTCGTGCTCGACTGGGTCGAGCACGTCAGTCGAAGAGATAAACGACAAGAAATGGCAGACAGAACGCCCAGACTATTCGATGTTTTCCCTTTACCAGAGGGCAGATACTCGACATGTGGTCTGATTAATCTGCCCTCGCGCTTTTCGTATAAAAAGCAATACTTCGAGCGCTGTTAGCGACGGTCGACGCAACTCTTGACTTGTCAGGTTACAAAGTTGGTTGTTCTTTTTTTTTTTCGAAGGAGCTTTTGGACCCCTTACCCAGACCTGTCTTGTCAGTGACCATGGGGTCGGTGGAAACTCCCAAGACGGCCGCTCGCGTCGACCAGCAGGTCGATTTTTCCAAAGCAGGGCTGCCTACTACTTCAGAGGAGTGGATTGTGCGCGCAAGAGATGTTGCTCAGATTCTCGCCGTGGACGCCCCCCAGCGAGATATCGAGAACAAGTCACCATCCGACGAGATTCAGCTTCTCAAAGCTTCCGGGTTAACGAAACTCCTGGCACCCAAGGCATACGGCGGCGCTGGTCAGGATTGGTCCATCGCGTACAAGGCTATCCGCGAAGTGGCAAAGGGCGACGGCTCCATTGGCATGCTTCTAGGCTATCATCTCCTGTGGTCCACGACTGTCAACGTCGTTGGCACTGACGAGCAGAGACAGCGCGTGCAGAAATTGATCCTAGATAATAACTGGTTCATTGGCGGCGCCGTGAACCCACGCAATGCTGATCTCAAAATCACCCTTGATGGCGAGGAACTCGTGTTCAATGGTTCCAAGTTCTTCAATACTGGAGGCGTCGTGTCCGATGCCACGATTCTCGAGGGCGTGTTAGATGGTACCGAGGACCATATTTTCACCATTGTACCCACAAAACAGCCCGGAATTCAGTTTGGCCATGACTGGGACAACATTGGCATGCGATTGACCGAGTCCGGGAGCGTCAAGATCGAGAACGTCCGCGTCCCTTGGACCGACGCGTTTGGGTGGGATAGCAAGACCAAGAAACCAGTTGACGCCGTGTTGAAGGTTCCTTTCGCCTCCCTCTTGTTACCGACCATCCAGCTGGTCTTCTCCAACTTTTACGTGGGCATCGCACTGGGTGCGCTTGACGAGGCCAAAAAATGGACCACGTCCAAAACCCGCGCGTGGCCCTATGGGGGGGATAACAAAGAAAAGGCAACTGACGAGCACTACATCCTGGCGCGTTACGGGAACTTCCACGCGCATCTGAGGGCAGCTGAAGCACTGGCAGATCGTGCTGGTGAGGAATTGCGGGACGTATACCGGGACCATAGTGAGAAGAGAGACGTGAGCGCTCGGCGGCGGGGCGAGGTTGCGGAATGGGTAGCGAGCATCAAAATCGTGGCCACAGATGTCAGCCTGCAGGTGACTAGTGGAATCTTTGAGGTCACTGGTGCCAGCTCTACGGCCAGAAAAGTTGGGTTGGATCGCTTTTGGAGAGATGTGAGAACGCACACTCTGCACGATCCAGTGGCGTATAAGGAGCGGGAGCTGGGGGCCTTTTATCTGCTGGATGAGGTTCCTCAGCCGACCTGGTATACTTGAGATACTGGCCAGGAAAGGACTGATTTGGGCCACAGTGTCGCCCCTCACAGACCTCAAGTAGCTAGACTGATTCAAATACCTTGCATCTTTGCTTGCACCAAGAACCTCGGCTTTCAAGGCTCATGGTGTCGAGATGTCTGTGTTGCCATCAATGGACAAGGGCTGTAATCCACGTGACCTTCATGGCACGTGGTAAAATGTACAAATTGGCCATCCCAAATATAACCTAGTGGGTGCGGCTCACCTTCCCCTTCAGTGCTCTGAATCAAGATCAGCCTTGCCAAGTTAGCCTTGTGAGAAGTATGGATGTGCAAAGGTGAGAGGAAGTGCTTTCAGAAGATGATAGAACCAATTAGTTTCCTCCGCGAGAGAAAGAGCTGCATGCTCTCTTCTCCCTCTGACAATAGACCAAATGGGCACGAGAGAAACCCAGCGGCCCCCTGGTCTCCTACTTGTACTAGGCTAAATATCATCCAAGCCGGTTCCAATAGAAACCAATCTGGGATGCACGTCACTCCAGTGACAAAGTTGAGTCAGGTGCCCAAACCAAGTTGTCCTCGATTAAGAAAAAGGATTGGCTGAAAGGTCCAATGCTGAAATCTCCTTCCCCCAGAGTGGAACCCAAGATCAACATGTATTCTCTCTTTATGCCGCCTTAATAACCATCCTTGCATGGTTGTCGCCCTGCGCCAGACACCTTACTTTGAACCTAATTTCATGATCGAGGTGAAATGCAACGAGAAAGAGCTTTTTTAAATGTACACAGGGCCTGAGTCGAAAAGAGGCCCCCGACGAACAGTTTCGTGCTGTTAACAAGCAACAGAAACAATGCTTTGCTGCAAATGTACTGCAAGGGTCGTAGGAATCGTTAGTGTTCTTGGTGACTTGTCTCAGTGATCACTTTTTGCTCAAGTGTCAACTCGGTGAACAGTGTGATATGTCTAAGATCGCCCGTTGGTGTGACTCGTGCGCACTAAAAGAAATGCGTGTAGACTTTGGATGACTCGTGAACCTCCATTTCCTGTAACACGTTAGCAGTGTTTCAATCTCAGAGCAAGGCATGTGGCGCACCATCTTGAAGGTATTGAGCTCCTCTTTGATTTGCTGTGCTAGCATCGGAGTCAATCGATTGCAAGTTGCTATCTCACCCCGTCGATCGTATTCTCCACTAGGCCAGGTATCATAAAACTGAATTCGTGGGCTGAATGAAATGTTGCGAATTAGACCCTGCGGGGTCACTGGTGTATTCTTCGAGTCTAAGCTGCCAAGTCTAGTCATGGAAGTAAAATAGTCGTCATGGTCGCTGCTTTCGATGGTGATGGAGTCGGTTCGACGATGACCGGATCGTGGTGGTTCATCGGCAGGTGTGCTAGGAGCACTGGATTTAGGTGAGTCGTTCATATGAGGAATTTGCGGCAAGTTAAAATCGGGAGCCTTCAAGTCCTGTGGCTTGACCTTCGGGGATGGTTGATTTGAATCCGTCCGCTTGAGGATGCCTTTCTTTACAGCGGCTAGGACCTCAGCACGCTCTTTCTCTCCACCAACAATGCTTCGCCGTGATCGTGTATCACTGGATACGGTACCACTATCAAAGGAAAGTTTGGTATCGATGGAATTGCGCTCCAGTTTGGGGAAGCCAGTACCTCCTCTAGCCTGCTCGTGAGGATTCGCGTTGACGTTGACATTCTCTCTCTCTGCTTCGACTGTGACCATTGACACTTGGGCTATCGTCGCTGTATTGACTGGCGCATCGGCTGCAGGTACACCCACAACAGATTTTGGCCGGAACAAGCCCACGAGAGATCGAGTGCCCTTCTTGACTCCCCTCCCCATTTTACGGAGCATAACCGAAGCCGAAGAAGCAGTCGAAGAGATGGACAAATTGTCAGTCGAACCAGTAAAGAAGTTGCCCTGACCAGAATAAATGCTTTCACCCAGTCCAGCGGCTTCTTGCTTTTCAGCAATACGCGCTTGTTCAGGCTCCAGCTCATCCTGGTATCTCGAATTTCTCTTGGATTGTGTCTGATTGTTCGCAACACTCCTCTCAAGATTGTGCTGTGCAGTTGCCTTTCTAAGTTCTGCCGCGCTACCAAACGAAAATGCCCTCCGCAATTTCGACTTGGGCTTCTTCATTTCCTTATTGTTCACTGCAGCGAGTTGTTCGACAGCCAGACTATGTGAAGCGTACGCTGGTGGAGCAATTGAGGTTGCAACCGCTGAACGTCCTTCGTCGGCGTTGTCAGGGAGAATGTTTACAGGTCGGGATAATGGAGATGGCTGGCGAATGCTCGAATCTCCAAGACGAGGCGGTCCAGCAGGTCTCGATTCTTGCCTAGAGGAAGAGGAGGAAACGGGGCCAGGAGGGGTGGCCACGGATGGCTGTTCTGCTCGAGACTGTATGAATGTAAGTAAGGATTTCTCACAGCAGAAAAGAAGAAAACTTACGGAACCGGGTCGGGAGGAACGAGCAGACACCGAGGATGTCACGCTGTCAGAACTCGAGGTGTGTCTGTGATGACTGGGTCGCTGAGGCGAGAGTAAAGCACCTCCTTGACCAGAGGACGAATCGAGGAACGCCTTTGGGTGAGGAGAGACGGTTTCTTGGTTATCAGAAGCATGGTTCAGACCTGCCGTCTCGATGCTGCCGAAACTACGTCTCCGATACCTTGCAGCCAGCTCTGCGGGCTGGGGCCGAACCAATTGGAGATCATCAGCACTGGAGCTCTTAGGCTGAAGGCTAGTGCCTTGCTGTGAGCTTCGGTAAGACTGCTGGGAATGCAGAGACGGTGTACTATTGGACTGAGTAGGATGATTGTAAAGAGAGCCGACTGCCGCCATTCCAGAGCCCGATGGCAGAGTAGAGCCTGCAGGAATACGGTTTGATCCGTTCTCTGGGTCACTTCGTCGCACATTTCTTCGATAACGATCTGGCGAAGGTTTCGGCGCAGTTGTCGATGGAGGACCCATGAAAGAGCCAGAGGGTATAGGGGGTAGTCCCAGCGACAGAGGACGATTTCCAGCATCGACATGTGTAGGACTATTCGGAGAGGAAGGTTGCGAGGAAGGTGACGGAATTGGCTGAGGGGCTTTTGGGGAAGAAATCGAGCGCCCGGTATTTAGAGCGAATGGGCGAGCATTGGGATTGGCGTTGAGATTGCTGGTGGCCAATTGCGGTGTGGACGTGAAGGCGTAAGGGGCAATGGGACCACTAGCTGGCATGCCTCTATACCCAGTGGCAGGCATGTTATATCGGCTCGGTTGGTGGCTTCTGGTCTGTCCTTGCGAAGCCTGAGAAGGATACCCCCCAGAAGACGAGGGGCGACCTAGCATTGTAACCGTCGTTGTTTGGGGAGGAAGTGTTTGGACCAAAGCAGCCATCTTCTGTTTTGGCTGTGTTCAAGCACAAGTTGCCTGGTATGAGCCAGGTCGTGGTAGTGCAATCTTGTTTCAATTTTGGGGGCCGGTTAAAGGAGAGTCTTTCCTCGAGGAATTCAACTGCGGATAGCCAAAGTCAGTATTTCCTGAGAGCCAATTTTCAGGTTGGCCCGAACTCGACAAACCGCGTAACTTAGAAGCACGCACATTGGGGTATGGTTATTCTCTTCTCTCTTAAAATATGGCACCACGTCTCGACATGCCAGGGTCAGAGCGTGGATCTGTTCAAGCCCCCTGATAGATGGGGGTTTTGCTGCCGGGTTTCCAAGGAGGCCCTAGACTGAGCAGGAATTGAACGAAGGTAGATTATGTACGTGACGGTAAGAGTCGAACGTCGAACAAGAAAAAACGAAGGGCCTGAAGAAAGTCGTCTTCACAGGAGACAGAAAGCTTCGCAGGGGAAACCTGGTAGCTCAAGAAACGAAGGTAGACAGCTGCGGCGCGAGGACAAGAGCGTTAAGCGAAGGCGGCCGTGGATGGGATGAAATGCAAAGAGGAGGAGAAGAGGAAAGAGCAAGTGATAACAACGACGACAATAACGAAGAGATTGTGTCGATTGGATGGATATAGAAGAGGGGGGATGGATGATGGCGGGAAGTGGTGTTGGTGATGAATTGGAAGTGGACGATAAAAGAGGGAAGGAGAGGTTCAACCGCAGTTTGGCACAAAATGGCCCAAGCACCATTCAGGAGACAGGCCCAAAAGGCGGGAGTTTCTTTTTAGGCGGGTTGGCTAGTTGGCTAGTTCCCGATCGTGTCCAGCGCACTACCACGACCACTACTCGTAAAAGGGAGTACCAAGGGGAGTGGGATACGCGTCCTGATGCTTGATGCTTGATGCGTGATGCCCCAGGTGGTTGATGCTCGAGGCCTGTGGGTGCCCTGGGTACAGTTAAGGTTAGTGACGTGCTAGGCATCTACCTAGTAGCATCAGGGCTCCCACTGCGCCTGGCAGCCATACCTACCTACGCGTGGGTAGTACATAACTGTCATGAATCTGGCCCACCCCATAGCCCGGCGTGTTCCCTGGAATGCACCCTCCCTATATCTCGCGTCTGACCCTACCTGTATTATGCATAATAATAATACAGAAATTACTCCTTTTTCTGTACCATTGGCACCTCACCACTACCCCTTTCAGACCGCGTCCAATGACTCTGAGCATTTCGTCCTCTCATGTGTTTCAGATTAGGGTTCGCTCCAGAGAGAGACATCAGAGCACGCTCAACGCGCGCTCGTAAACAACTCAATGCTGACACCCATCACAGGACTCTTGCCTCCGTCCATTTGCTCTGGCTGGCGGTCATGAACCGCGTCCAACAAGCCACGGACTCTCATCGACTGACCACCCTGGTTGTACCTACGGAGCACTGGCCTGTTATTAAATATATCGTGGTCCTTAGCTACTGCACTGTCCTTAGCGATCACGCGGAGATGCCTGGACCCACGACTTGTATTTCTTTGTGAGCATGACGCAGACACACAGACCGCACAAATTCCAATCTCTCTCTCCACAAGTTCCGATATGGACAAACGCCGGAAGACGGAGAGTCAAAGTGGTAAGACTGACTCTCGAATCGATCCGACAATTCCAGTGGGAAGGAGAGCCTTGAATATCAACTTTTCCCTAACGAGGTGATTTATGGTTCGATCAACATTTGCAGTCCTCTATTAATTTTCCCTAGAACTTTCAGCATCGAACGTCCTCGACACAGGGACACCTCGGTCAAGTAGTAGTTGGTGCTGCCACGGAGTAGGAGGACCTGTTCTCCGTAGCGAGTACCTTGCGCGCGCATATGGGGAAGTTCCTGGGCACACACCCATAGGTTGAGGAACCGAACAACCGAAACAAGTTCGATGCTGATCACCTTTAGAGGCGCCCACCAGGCTCTCTCGGGTTAAGTAGAGCCCCGCAGCTATCACACCTACAGATCGCTCCCGCCCTTCGCTGCCTCATCGTCCAGATTGCTCGTTGAAAAGAGATGGGATGGACATTCAGGATCACTAGGGCAGGGAAGAAGAAATCACACTTGTGCCAAACAGGCATGCAGTTGCAACAACGTGCAGGGACCCGTCGAACACATTCCTGACATGTATAGGGTCATACGAGGCCAGAACACCGAAAACCTTGTACGATGATGCCCATCACTGTTTTTCCCTTGGGCTTGGCCCTGCCCCTTGTACGGAGTAACGTCGCCTCACACGGCCCCAGAGAATGGATCCCAACGCACATGAAATCCAAGCAGCAAGCCCGTGCCCACTTCAAACTAGATCCATTCTGATGTTGCGTCACTTGGGCTAGCCTTGGAATCGTCGCTGGTTGGTTCTCTGGAGGCTTTTTCTTGCCGAAGTCCTGCCTACCTGCAGCCATTGGTAAGGGAAGATTCACTCGAGGTAGGGATCTTGACACCAACGCATCCACACGCTGTCACCTCATAGGTATCAATACAACGAATACTCGTAAAACATGGGTCGTCGTCCGGGTCCATTTTACAGCATGGTGGTCTTTTCAGCTGAACAGCAAAGATAAAACAGACGGAGCAAGGACCCTGATAATCTATCTGGCCAGTCGCCACTCTTTATCTCATAGTCTAGATCGATTACACTAAGACACATGCACATGGAAGCCGCCTACATATTTCCCTCTCACATGCAATAAATCGGCACCGAGCCATGATGCATGCATTCGTCCTCCGGAGAGGCCTGCAGAATGCATGTTTCAAGTCCACGCCACGAGCAAATCAGCTCTTCCGACGAGCAAGCAGAAGTCCTCCTGCGCCGTGACCACCACCGTGCTTTTGACATGCCAGGTCTCCGCATGACTCAAACTTTGATTTTTAACGGCTTACCCAACAACCATGTGTCTATTCTGCCGATAATGTGGTCTCCTTGGTCTTTTTCTTGCTTGTCCAACTCGAACAGATGGCCTCCTCACATTTGAGCATTTACTCGATGTGTCTCACGTGAGAACCATGCAAAAGGAGAGCCTGGTATGATGCCCTTGAGCCGGAGCAATTATTATGTTGTTCAGGACCCTTGTGTCTTCTTTCATGCAACAATCAGGCACAAATGGCTCCTGGCCAACCGATTTGTCCGCACGAATCTTTTCTAACGATTCTCTCCTCCGCGGGCGGAAATTTTTTCGAGGGCGAAGCCGGTGCTTGTCTTGATCCAGCAACTCAACAAATTATTTGAGTTCTGCCACTGGCTCCAGATCTTTCCGCAGTCCGTGAACTTGCGGGGAACCGCTGTCAACATTGCAGCTGCAGCGGCACAAAGACACCACTCTCGCTCCAGAAGATTTAACTATCCAGAGCAATGAATTGTGGAACAATGAAATCGCCGTTATCGTCCCTTTTCTACTGACAACCTTTCTCATCCTCGTCTGTTTTGCCTCAATGTGCTCAGAGTTCTTGGGAGATGCCCCGTACTGTACAAAGAACCCCTGCGAACCACTGCGGGGCACTGCCTGGGGTTCCCTGAAAGCTCTGTGGCTCCATGGAGTTGTGTATGCCGGATCACATGCATTTCCGATGTTGATTGCCACCGAGAAGACGTGATCGGCCGACTTTACACCAAGGTGACAGGACAGGCACAGGCACCATTTTGTATGGGCAATCCCGACAACCGATTGTGTGAGATAACAGACGTGAGAAATCAGTTCTTCTGCTTGTTGCTGCTGCTGATGGGGGCGGCATCATGCACGATACCACTTTGCGGTCTTTTCGATTAATTGCATTAAATTAATCTCGAAGATTCCGACCCAGCTCTGGCAAAGAGTGCGTCTGTTCAAGCCCTTCGAATTATGACAACAAGAATAAGGTTCCAATTTAGGTACGGAGTAGACGATCTGCTTCCACGCGAACACGTTACCTAGCCAGTGGTGTCATCTGACCCAATATTGAGCTGCCGCTTTCAGCTCAGCCAGAGATCAAGTTTTTCTTGGGTGAAACAACGTGGAAGATCTCTCGCCTAAGCGTCAATGATTGAAGCTGGCAATTACACACGAAAGGTTTGCAACAAGCGATATTCAGGGCAAGGAAGGTAAGATCTGACTCACAAGGATCTGCTGGTAGGATTATCCCAGGACTACGAGCCTGACAAGGACAAGGATCATGCAATTTGACTTGAGTCCGCCCCTCTACTCCATGGTTTATAGAGCATTATCGATCAGAGATCAACGGTTTCAGATCAAGTCAGCTTGCGACCTGACCACGTTTCGATATGTTATTATCAAGTTTTTCCTCCCAAACCTACCAGTTCCCCAGGTAACCCAAGCTACATCATTGTGATTTGCACCAAGAGTCATATGAACATCCAGATTGCTAGGCTTGTTCTGCTGTGCGATAGGATGGAAGTTGATCTTCTTTTGTAACGTGTTCACCTCTGAGCGAATACCTACCTGCAAGTCCACCCACGACCTTTGCAATATCCCATGCCAAACACATACGTCTCTTGCGTATCAGAATTGACTAAGCGGGTGTCAGAGTCGTCCCCTCGAGCAGAAGTTTCTGAGATTGACAGACCGCCTGTTGGGAGATTCGGACTCATCGAATGTGTTGTACAGACCTGGTTCTGAACCCGACTGAGCCGCATATCCTACTGCGGTGCTGCGCTCACGGCGTTACGGCAGGCTCGCTATGAGATGGTCACACTGCGCAGCCGTTTCCGAGAGCAAGGCCCCAAGCCGATGGTTTGTGTAGCTTTCCTTGCTGGAAGCAAACAACAAGCAAAGGAAGGCGTTGGCAGACAAGTGGTACCTCTGTGGCTTACTCTCAAGAACCAGGCGACTTCGTATTGATGGTTTCCGATCTAGGGTGACACGGCGGTGGTCATGCTCCCTCACTCTCGGCTCGGACGCCCGTTATGCTGCAGAACACTCTCACCAATCCAAACAATGTTGCATCCTAGGGACACCCCTATCGCCGTCTCGTCCGTCCATTTCTAAGGCCCCCAGGAACCCCAGGGCCCCCGAGGCTTATTCCGCAATTACTAATTAGCCTCAAAGCTAAGCTTTTACTGTCCCACTTTGCCAATTCCTCCTTCGATTGGAATTTCCTTTTCTGGACCATGTCGCGATGTGTGATTTTGGATTCTGGCGCGGGGCAGTGTTGAATACTACCAGCTTTATCTTCGCGCTCCTAGCCTCAAATGGCACAAAATTGGTGGTTGCCTACGCTTTTCTTTTCAGCTGCATACCCTATCTCTGAGTAGATATATACCTGTCAAAGTTCAGCAAAATCGAATTCAGAAAGACAGAAGATACAACAAACAGGAAGGACAAAATTCCAACGTCTTCTTCACATTTTCGTGGTGCATATCGCAATTCTTATGTTCTGCCTTGCAGAGTGAGCCCCGCTCTCGCCACAGAATCTCTCAATCATGCCTATCATTAGCAGACTCGTCAAAGGAATCGGCGCAGGCATTGGAGCAGCCTCAGAGGCTATCGCCGACCACAAGGAGAAGAAGGCCGCCAGGGAGCGCGGGGTTTCTCCCAACCCTCTAGGCGAAAACGAGGTGGGGGAAAGCTCTCAGTCTGGATTCGAGTCTGGCGCCCAGTCTGGCCAGTCTGAAGACAAGAAATCTCACGCTCCCGCCCATAACGATAAGGACGACGATTCCTCGAGCATCAGCAGTTCAGACTTGGACAATGATACAGCAGAATGGGCCCTCGATGAAGTAGCCGAGGAGCTTAACCAACCGCCTCCTACATACGATGAAGCAGCAGCTACGAGCCCTCTATCAGAAGAAGAGGTTGCCAGAGCCTTTTTGCACCAACACAAGATCGTTCCGGCCCCCGCCCGACAATTCACCAAGCTTCCGTGTCCAGTCATCCTCCCGCAACGTCGACCCAAGGACAAATCCCGAGGGTTCGTTCGGGCGTATGCACCGCTCCTGGGCGAATGCGCGGGTATAGACCAAAAGACGTTTATCGATTTCATCAACGACCTGGACGTAGCCTCCAAGGCCAGTCCAGTCTTCGACGTGATCAACCTGGCATGCTTCGCCGTCGGGCTAGTGCCGAATCCAATCACGATGGCCGTTTCCATTGCGATCCAGGTCGCCAGCGGCACCGGCAAAGAGCTCCAGTCGCGCTACCGGCGCAACACGTACCTCGACCAGATCAACGAATCGCTCTTCAAACCGCGCGGCCTATACTGCATGATCATGACCTTCAAGCCCGACAACCCGCACGATCCTGTGATTGGCATGGACTTGACGAACCTGGGCCTCAAGTCCAGCACCGACCAGGCTCTCGTCAAGGCGACCTCGATCCCCGACTCGGACCTCAAGCAAGCGCTCGCCAAGATCCGCCTGACTTCGGGCGTCAGTCGGGGTGAGCTTTCCCTCCCGGAATCTGCACCCCTCGTCTACCCTGCCCTCGACGCCGCCGCTCAAGCCGCGCTCGACAGTGCGGGGGGTACTTCGGGCACCACCGAAAGCCTCCTCCCCGAGAGCACAAAGGACAAGATGCACTCCTCCTCGGGCTTTCTCGCCAGCTACCTCGACCGGCGCGCCCAGGCCTCGTACGCGGGCATGCACCCTGACAGCCGACTCGTCATGCCCCCTCCGGAGAAGAAATTCGCCTCGCGGTTCTCCGACCCCAACCACCCAGCCAACTCGGGCACCATCCTCGGCCTCCTCACCGGCGGCCACTTTGACCCGAAAGCCAAGCGCCGCGGTCGTCGGGCCCAGCGCCAGACGCGCCGCCGCGGCTACGAGCTCAGCGAGACGGACGTGCGCAACGCCGAAATGGGCAGGTTGCCCCGGCGCAGGAAAGGGGTGATTCGGCGCGTGCTGCACAAGAATATTCTCTACCTCACCGTCGTCAATCTACCCACCGAAAGTGAGATGAGGGAGAATATACAGGAGCTAGAGCGAGAGAGTAGGTAGGTGGGTTGGGGTGAGTTGGCACAGCACAGCAGAGCAGAGAAGAGCAGAACAAAGTAGGAGTCGTGATATACTGCTACATACTGCTCGGAATGTATGTTTGCATGGGAAGGACTCAGGTTTGGGGTTGGTTTGACCTGGTCTGAGTGGTCCGGTTGAGCCTCGATCGATATACTTGGTCACTATATACATAGCAAGAGAAGGGGGAGACGGTGCAACGCGCATACCTCACATACCTGTGTACATCCAGGCTGATGCTGACCTGAGAATCCCATGGCTTTTTTTTGGCCACAAGACATGTCCGTCTATCAAGTGAACAGGGCTACCAAGTTTTGGAACGCGTGGATTCATTAATCTGCCGGCATTGCCTTGCCCTGTGTCACGAGATTCGTATTACTCGTTTGGTCGTCCTGAGCCGATATCCTGGTTTCTCCACCCACAATCTGTGGTTGATCTTGATAACAAAAAATCATCATTCTTTTTTTGGGACGTGCTATCTCCCACTTTTCAGTTCTGCCGGGTCCTGTACCTTTAGTACCTACAGGACATAACGCAAGTACGTTTCATTCACCTGCCGCCCGAAAACTCGGCCTTGTAAGCTTGAATTCCACCCTTGGACAGCTCTCTCAGCGCCATGGTCGCGTACTGGCTCGAGCCAAGCTGGAATTTGAGCACTGCTGCCAATTTCACGCGCTGTGGGTGGCTGGGAGCAGTGATTTCGGCACCGTTCGTACTATTCGCGTCGACGTTTGCAGCCGCCGTGCTCGCTCCGTGCAGTAGTGGTTGAGGTGCCTCCTCCAACGCGACGCCGTCAGCGGCCTTTGAGGATGAACCGTTCTCTCCAACAGTGTCGATTGCGTTCGCTTTTTCCCGTCTAAGCCGCTCCATGTCCGTCTCCACAAACTGCTTGTCTCCGTCGCCGTCGCCGTACTCGTGGACGCCGACTTCGAACGTCTCCCCGATCCGCGCCACCATCTTGCGGTACCCGCCGCTCAGACTAAAGTCCTTTTGCTTTCTCCGCATACCGTACGGGTCAAGCCCGCCACCGGCTTCACTGGCCATGAAGGTCTTGTACCATTCGCCGCTCGCGTTGGCCGGGTAGACGACATCGAAGCCGGGCAGGGGGAGGACAATGTCAAAAATGGAGTACTGGCCACTCTCGGCTTCGGCAGCGGTGAGTGCGCGGGCTCGTTCGAACCTGTCGTCCACGTCGTAGGCGCGGTCATCGCCTGACGGCTCAACGACAATTTCCCCATCAGCATCCACCGTTTCTTTTGATGGTGCCTCGTCGGCTTGCCTCTCCTTGTGCTCGGACACCAGCACGAGATCGCCTTCCACGACCTTGCCGCCAAACAACCGCCATCGTTCCCCTACTGCGAGATTCCACACAAAAGACTGATATGCATGGACATACATGAGTCTGAGGTTGCGCTGGATTGCAAGGAGAGCACCCAAATAGTCCTGCGGCCGCTTGCCCAGGTGTCGGATTAATGCTGTCTCGGCGGAGAATTTGCGCGGGATCTTGTCAAGCGCATCATTGATCCTGCCGGTTGTTCGCCAGATATTGATCCCCTCAGCGCGAGAACGGTCATCCTGGCTCACAAGGACACCCGAGTCTTGGGTTTGTGAGGCTTTCAGTGCCACGGCCGAAAATTCCAGAATAGCATCGCACGCACCCTTGAAGTCTTCCTTTAGAATCTTCAGTCCGACAACATCAGTGCGTGTGGCAAAAGTCCCGAACCGCTGCAGCCCATAGTAATTCAGGAAGCCATATTCGTGAAGATGTTGAAGCGCCTGTGACAGATAGGTTTCGGCGGCGGCTTTCTCTTCAGCGGTGCTCGTTCCGGAGGCTAACTCAACAAGTTGGCAGTCTCTCAAGGTGACCACAAATTCGTTCCCAGTTAAATCGCCAAGTTCGAGCCCGTGTTTTTGGTACTCAAAATCTCCAACGGCCGCATATCGTAGGGAACGGTTCAACGCAGCCAACCGCTCTGCCTCGATACGGTACGCACTGACTCTCTGTACGGTCACAGCACGCCGATCTTTCGTGCCCGCGAATTGAAACGTCTTGTTGTTTGTCTTGAGTTGCTTGGTCAGGTAAGATATGACTTCAAGCGTATCCTTGTTTTCTTTGTAAAGAGTGAAATAGACGTATTCCCCCCCACGATCTATCCAACTTAACTTTCCCGGGCGTGAGGACTTTTCGTTAGATTTTGACCAGTCGCGATTACGATTCTTGTTGGCTGATGACGATGCCGCAGTGAGAACCAATATGCCCTCGTTATCTGTGCTAGAGTCGATCTTGCTCTGAAAGATGCGGCGGATGTCCTGATGAATTTTCCACCGCACGCTGCGGTCTGAGGTGAATGGTGTCCGAACTGTGGAATAGTCCCGAGATTTCTTCCCCGGATTCCGCAGGATGGACTCATAGAGGGTGATGATCTGTGCCACAGTCTCCTCGCTGAAATACTCGACTAATTTGGCGCGATCGTCGTCGGAAATCTGTATCGTGTCAGTCTGGACAATCTCTACCCAGGGAACCATGAAAGAGTATTACTTCGGAATTTTGGACGCCAGAGCCCTCCTCTCTAGCAGGATCTGAAGTGCTCGTATTTGTTGTCTTTTCCACCTCTCTCAACGTCTCATCTTTCGGCGCAGATGGCTCCGACGCATTTGCCTCGTGCTCCACATGCCTTGAATCTTTTGGCGCCGGGACTTCTGAGCTGTTATTATGCAAACCATGTGGCTGTAGGCCTTTCGCACTCATTGATCGAAGATGCAACACCGTTCCGCCAGGTAGGATCTCGTTGACCAAGAAATCTGTATATCTCTTCTTGAGAATCCCTTGGAAAAGGCTTTTGGATCCGTCGACGAAGGCCGTGATACCTACTTCACGTTCCTTTACGCTGTCGTCCAAAACTAGATTCCCGGGCACAATGGCCGGAGCACCAGCGGGTTGAGCGGACGGAGCCATTGAGGCGGTGTCACAACTGCCATCTGTTTGGGCTATGTCGAGTTTGGCTCGTTTTGCCGGACGCGAGTCAGATGCGCTGCCTTCCATCTTTTCCTTGGGGACCACAGAAAGCTGTCTCGTACTGTTTGAGAGTATTAATACTGTGAGCTGTTCGACCAACAGGAAACATGACCAACATCTGAAATTTCAGTGATGCCAAGAGACAAATACGGCTAAGCCAATTGTGGGATAGCTCCCCCCTTTCTTTAACGCCTTACATTTGGTGTGGTGAGTTACCTCGTACTCGGTACCGAGTACATGTTCGTGCCTTGGCAAAGCAAGTGAGGATCATATCCTCGCGGACACTTTGAGATTCTGCAAGATGCTTTGATAGCGCCCCGGCTTTCGAATTGCCCTCGTACTGACAGATTCATTGACAGAGATGTGGCTACGCTCTGAATCCCAGTATGTAAGTTTGACCTAGCTATATCTGCTTATTTCCAACACTGGAGCTGTTGCTAAGAGGTTCTACCAATACTTTCACAGCATTGCTTTTGTCGTTGAGTAAAAGCTCAAACCCTCTTGACACTACATGCTCCACCGGTATCTTTGCCGAGATGAGTCTCTCAGGCCGATGGATTTCGCCTGCGGCAATCGCGTTGATGACTTCCTGGAAGTCACCCGGAACGTAAGGGAGGATACCCACGTATTTGATCTGCCCCAAGACTATTTCATTAGGATCGACCGTGGCTTTGCTTTCCCATAGCGCAAGACCTAAGACCGTTCCTCGTTTTCGGACTGCTGCAAAAGCGGTGTTCAATGAGCTTTGGACGCCAGCGCATTCAAACACAACGTGCGGTCCTCTGCCATCGCAAATGCCTTTACTGATCAGTCCCACGTCGTCCCTGGTCGGATCCAAAACATGTTCAGCCCCAAGACTCTGTGCAAGTTCTAAGCGTCCCTTGGCCGGATCAGACACGAGAATCTTGCCTGCACCAAACGCCTGGAGGCAGAGGATAGTCATCAAGCCGATAGGACCTGGGCACAAGGTCAGAAGATCCAATACTAACATTTTGCAAGGAATGAACAAACCTGCTCCAAGCACCAGCGCACTTTGGCCAGCCTTGAAACCTGAGGCTTTGATGGCTCGCCATGGCACAGTAAGCGGTTCGACGAGAGCTGCCACTTCAAGCGACATACTATCTGGAACTATGTGAATATTCTTGGGTGGTAGACAGACGTACTCGGCCATTCCGCCTCCGCCGTCCCAGCCACTGAAGCCAACCACAGCAAGATTACCGCACATGACGGGGAAGCCCTCTTTGCATTCTTCACACGTGCCATCTGATATACACGGCTCAACGGCAACCTTTTGCCCGACTTTGAAATTCGAAGGTCCCTCCCCAACTTCTACGATGGTACCAGAGAACTCGTGGCCTATGGTGCAAGGCATGGTGGCACCCGTCAAGTTGTGTGGCGTTGTAGGGACCCAAGACGGCCCGGTGGTGTACTCATGGAGATCTAATCAATCGCCAATTATCAGCAGCTTGCCTAGGGACTCGTGGCATACAAAGCGAATGACCAAGTATCAACGAACCAGTTCCGCAGATACCAGTGAACCCGTTCTTCAGCTTAATCCAACCGGGTTTGCACTCGGGTTCTGGAACATCTTCAAGCCTGATATCCCTGTTTCCGTGATATCGGAGAGCCCGCATATTTCTGCTTGTCACCAGAAATGCTTAGGTTGGAGATTGACCACAAAAGGAGCACCTAACATCAAAACTTTGAACCTGCGAAGTCACTAAATGGCCAGCACAAACTTCGGGACGCGGGACGGGAGACCGGCGCTCGTTTGCCGGACTAAAACTCTGGGTCTAACTCAGACAAAAGGATGTTCATGATATTATCACGGCTTGCGATTCCCGTGTTAGAGTTGCCTATGGAATGGTCAATCTCTGCTATTTGTCGGGAGCATTATACTGAGGTCGACTTCCTTGATGCTTTCATTATGCCCGCAACCATGTCCAATGCCTTGTGCGCGGCAGATCAAAGCATTTTGTCGCCAAGTGACGCAGTTCATATCCATCACACGCAGGAGATCGCAGTATCATTGATGAATCAGTATACATGCCTTTGACTGCGGCAGATGTCGTCTTGTGGTGAACGACGAACCCAATTGAATCATCCATGCCTTACAGAGCTTATGGACTCTCTAGTCAGGGCAGCACACTACTAATGGTGGATCCGGATTCCAATTCTCCCATATGTGTTGCAATCCAGAAAATTACAATGTGACAGTGTGGAGGCACGACGGTGTCTTGGTGCTGGCATTTCCAAGTGACGTTAGAGACGACTTTGTACTAGACAGAGAAGGACATCGAAAGCTTTACTCCACCAGAGGAAGTACTCTTAGGCAGCTTACGCAACTCCTCACGTCATGGCTTCCTTCTGCTACCATGGCCAGTGCAAGGCGACTGCTAAAGTCCTCAACACGCGTGAGGCTCGGTACCCCTCAGCTGAACAGAGGGTGATTTCCCTACCACCTCGTAGTTGGCAAGACAATGTGTTGGAGCATATGGATACAAATCTGCGCCTGACCTGCTGTTGTTCACTCGGTTTCACCTAATTGACAGGGTCCAAGCATTGGTCAGAGCTTCAAAAATGTCCATCGTTTCCCCCAGATGAAGATAGCAGAACAATCCTGCGTGGTGGCATGATTTGGCGATTGTCCTTCATTTGCACCAGAAGATTCTTCCTGGCGGGATTCAGTACCTGTGACTGCAAGTCTGTTTTGAAGAATGACCATGTCGGTCCTCACGTATAGGTCATACCGGGGGCGAGTCGTTCGGCCATCGATGACCGAGAAGAGGAGGTCCCACTGCCTCTAAGGCGGAGAAGAGCATGTACCGACTGGACGACCAAGACGATCATCTCAGAAATAGACACAGAAAGCATGCAGTCCGAGAAGGTCTCGGCGCCAGGTGGTTTGTTTCACGTCCTTTCGGCCAGTGGCAAGGAAATGTCAATGCAGCATGAAAGTATAAAAACTGTCGTCTGCACTCGCTGAGAGTAGGGAACACCACCGCCACTTTTCACAAACAGCGGACATACTTGTGCTTTAGAATCAGTTCATAGCTTTTGGCTTCAAGGTCTAATACCACTTCGTCGGCATGGCTACCGAAACCCTTACCCTCCCAAAGGAGCCGACGACACTCAACTACTACCTGGAGCTGAAAGATGGAGGCATAGTTCAAACTTACCCAGGAACGGCGTTTGAGAAACGCAGGAAACATGTCCCACACGAAATGTACATTCACGACATGCGTCCAGCACGCTCCGAATTCACCTTTGACACGGCTGGATTCGAGCTGGTCGACCATGTGTCCAAGGAGAAAGAATTCGCCGACGAAGAACATATCAAACAGATCTACTATCCGGAAATTGTCGAACTTGTCAAGAAAGTGTAAGTCACCCATCAGCAACGCTATGTTCCCGACTGATTTCGGGCCTCCCTCCCACTACAGGACTGGAGGAGATCGTGTCCATGTCATCTCACATCTGTCTCGGCGTGATACGACTCAAGCGTCACTGAAGGCCTCGGAGGGCAAAGCTGATACCGATTTCGTCACGGCCACGAATCCGGCTGTAAGTCACCATCCTTCCCCAAGGTTTGACAAACGGACAATGTGTTTTGACAAAGTTCTCTTGACAGAGGTTCGCCCACGTCGATCAATCTTACCGCGGTGCCGAACAACTTCTGTACCTCAACCTTCCAGAGGAAGAAGCAGACAAAGTGGTCAAGAAACGATGGGCCATCGTCAATGTCTGGGCCCCCATTATCAAGAAGGTCACGCGCGATC
Organism: Fonsecaea pedrosoi CBS 271.37; assembly: GCF_000835455.1. NCBI lineage: Eukaryota > Fungi > Ascomycota > Eurotiomycetes > Chaetothyriales > Herpotrichiellaceae > Fonsecaea > Fonsecaea pedrosoi. The sequence goes on along the minus strand of NW_013550615.1, from coordinate 717,030 downwards.
CTCTGGCCTTTTGCGACTTTCGTACCGTGGATGAGAGGGACTTCCGCACCGTTGTCGCCAACCTGCCCCCCAAGGGCGCAGGAGAGTACGCCAACGTGTCTCAGAACATGAGTCACAAGCAGCGGTACGAGTACAATCTCAACGGGGAAAAGGCGGCGAGATACGAGGTTACAAATATGGCGCACAATCCCAACCAGAAATGGTACTTTGCCAGCGAGATGACTCCCGAGGAGGCGTGGGTGTTTAAGATCTTTGACTCCAAGAAGGATGGCCGCGCGCGATGCGCCGTACACTCGTCTTTCCCGCTTGCGAATCAGGACGAAGAGGGAGAACCAAGGACTAGCGTTGAGGTTCGTACCTTTGTGTTCTGGGATAACGAGGAGGCTGAGTAGTTGGGAGGAGGGGGTTTTCCAACCTAGCGCTATATATATCCATAACATCGATCTGTCAATAGTTTCAACATGATGGCATTTGGTGTGTCAAGCCTAGGTTCCTCGATCTAGCCAAGTTCTGCAGTTCAGCACAAGCCATTGAGGATATACCGCCTCAGAAGATGATTAACGGAGAGTATCCTATCCAAAAATCGTCATTATTTGCGAAATTCCAGTGAACCGCCTCATAGGGGCCTATAACTTGCGAATTCTATTCCTCCGAACGTCGCCACTAGTTACGAGAACTTCAGGATCCCTGCCTCAGATACCGTGCCTGGTAGAAGAAAATATGTCTACAGAGATCATTAGAGAGCCGAGCCTTCAATATCCATCCACAGACAATACTGTAGGCGTTGGGTTCGCAGCGGTAGTGTCCTAGCATAATCAAGGACGGGGCAAATCTGTCCAGCTGCCACTCGGCCTTCGTTCATCTTGGATTCGGGGCTCATTCGGTATGAGTGGCAATAGTCTGACTAGCTTTGGGGGTCGGGGGCCCCCGCGCTCTGGCCGTGATATTGTTCCTACGGAGTACATGTAGAAGGGTGCGGAGAAGACTAATAAGAGCAGGCTTGCCCGACGGTGATCGATTCCCGAACCTTGGCTTCACACGCCAGTTGGGTGCCCAGTGGCGTGTTCCGTAAACCAGGGTGTTGAAGCCTTATTCAACTGCCATCCCATCTGAAAGTCCTTTTGAGTATCGCCAGAAAAAAAGAGATTGACCAACTTGAAAACCCTTGTGGATGCTTGTACACCTTCGACACCAGTTGTGATAGTCCCTGGCATTATGGGTTCCATTCAACAAGTACAGCCGGATTATGATGTCCTCATTATTGGTGCTGGATTATCGGGATGTTATGCTTCGCATCGAATGAAGCAGTTGAATCTGACGCACAGAGTCCTCGAGGCAGGCACGTCGGTCGGTGGTACTTGGTACTGGAGTCAGTCAGCCTGTCCTTCGCTGAAAGCGGCCTTACGTTGACTCCAAGCTCTTTCTCTAAATCTAGATCGCTATCCTGGCTGTCGCTTCGACTCCGAGTCCTATTCGTACGCATTCTTCTTTTCCAAAGAGATGCTAGACGAGTGGACCTGGACGGAGCATTTCGCACCACAGGCCGAAACCGAGCGCTACATCAGGTTCATGTGCGACAAGCTCGAGTTATGGGAGAACATGCAGTTCGAAACACGCGTCGAAAAAGCGCATTGGGACTCAGGGAATCTCCTCTGGAGACTCACCGACGCGTCTGGAAACGCATACACGTCCCGCTACCTCATTACCTGCATCGGCGTGTTGAGTAATCCAACCTTGCCAAATATCCCTGGCGTACAAGACTACAAGGGGACGGCGTATCACACTTCTCGATGGCCCAACGAAGAGGTCAGTTTCGAAGGCAAGAGGGTGGGCATCATCGGTAAGACCGCTAGTCATGCACCACTCGAACAAGTTCTGACTGTGTGTTCCGCGCGATTATAGGCACTGGAGCCACAGCCATACAGGCCATACCAGTGATAGCTAAAACGGCAAAGAGCTTGACAGTATTTCAAAGGACAGCAAATTGGGTAAGTAACGGAGACTTGCCTCACCCAGAGACGATTACTCGTGGGCTAACGTAAATGCAGGCGATCCCACTACTCAACAGTAAAATCGAGGAAGAAGAAATGACGTCGATTCGAAAGCGATACCCTGAAATGTTGGAGACTTTGAATCGGACCAGAGCGTGCTTTTTACACGATGCAAATTACGACTCAATATGGGATGCTACTCCCGAAGAGCGCGAAGCCTTCTGGGAGAAGTTGTATGCGACGCCAGGGTTTCCCATGTGGCTGTCCAACTACAAGGAGATCCTCGTCGACGAGAAGGCCAACGATCTTGTCACTGCTTTTGTGGCGAAAAAGATCCGGGCACGAGTTCATGACCCTTGGACAGCGGAGAAACTTGTCCCTAAGAACCACGGTATGTATATTTCCATCTGCTGAAATTGATTAATATCGAACCTGAGTTGAAAGACTGGGACTGACTCTGGCTTAGGATTTGGGACACGGAGAGTCCCGATGGAGACTAATTACTACGAAGCATATAACCAGCCCAACGTGCGCCTCGTGGATCTGACCGAGACTCCCATTGAGCGCATCACAGAAAACGGACTCAAAACCACTCAAGAGACGTTCGAATTTGACATGATCATCTATGCTACAGGCTTTAATGCCGGTGAGTGGTTGTGCAATCCAGCTTCTGACGAATCTTTGGCGTCCAGTTTAGCTGACCGGAGGCGTTTGAGTACCAGTGACTGGAGCATTTGACGCCATCGACTTTCGAGGCATTGATAACCATCGACTTTATGACGAATGGAAAGACGGCCCAAAGACATTCCTGGGCCTGACGGTCAAGAACTTCCCCAACATGTTCATGTCGATGGGGCCCCATCAAGCTTATGGAAATATCCCTCGCAGTATCGAATTTGCCGTGGGCTGGATAGCAGAATGCATAGAGTACTGTCGGGCTCACGGCATCACTCTCATCGAGGCCACTGACGAAGGAGTAAGTTTTTTGTCCTTCACGTATTGCATACCCTTTCCGCTGACAGACCGAAAAAGGTGCAAGAATGGACAGACCATGTTCATGACCTGGGCAAAGATCTCTTGAGTACCAAGGTTGACTCGTGGATGACGGGCGTCAATCGCAATGTGGCAGGCAAGGAAAAGCGAATCGTGGCCCGGTACATGGGGTCTGCGCCAGAGTTTCGGAGGAGGTGCGAAGCAGTGGCAGCTGCCGGGTACAAGGCTTTCAAGCTTGCGTAGGAGACGTCCATTCAGACGTCAATATCACGATAGACACTGGCCCTGAACTCTGCATCTGAAACATCCCCTAAATATGTCAAAAGGGGGGGGGGGGGTATGGAAGTCCCAGGAGTGGCTTATCAAACGCCAAAATGCTTCTCACATGCGAGAGACATGGCCTTCTGCATGCTTTGCAGGCTCTCTACTCTAGGAGAGAACGACTACCGTTACGGTCTTGTATTGATGAAATCTTGAGGAATTGCTTACGGTCTGAGGCATCTATCGATTCTATCAGATAATTGACGTTAACCGCCCTACTGGAGGGTTTGCCATTGACAACTTTAAATCCTGGCGGATGCGCCGAGATGCTTGACAAAGTCTACCGTGCTTTTCCAATACTCTCGCGTCTGTTCCAGGGTCGGAACCAGGTAAAAGCCGTGCGGCAATCCGGGATATACTTTCAGAGTGACAGGCACACCGGCACCCTTGAGTGCTTCTGCGTAAGCTAGGCCTTCGTCTCGGAGAGGATCGAGGCCAGCTACTTGAATCACTTTTAGGCGGGTGGTTAGATTCTGGATGATTTCTTGTCGGTTGGCAGTGCATTGACTCACGAGCGGGTGGTAGTCCAGCGTGACTCTTCGACAAGAGTGGGCTGGCATACACATCTGGGACGACCTCGGGCATGTACTGTTCCCAGAACCAGTGCATCTTGGGCGCGTCGACGACGCTGGCACTGTCGTTTTGTTCGTAGCTGCCGTACTCGTATTTGTCTCGGGGAAAAAGGTCTGGGTGGCAGGTGACGGGGATGTTCAACACCTGTCCGATGATGCCAGACTCGTTTTGATCGCGGGCCATCAGGGCGAGGACAGCTGCCTTAGACAGTCATTTCCTCAGTATCCTTCTTCACCGTTGGGTTCACGTTATCTTACGATGTTGCCTCCGGCACTTCCTCCCGCGACGATGATTGATTCTGGATCGATCCCCAAGTCAGAGGCATTGGCCTTGCACTTGTGAGTTGTCAGAGATTTAATGCACTAGTTTGGAAACCTGGGGGGGGGGGGGGGAGGGACACAAACTTGCCCATTTCAAGGCATCAAAACAGTCGTTGACCGCGTAGGGGAACTGGTACTCCGGCGCCATTCGGTAATCGACACTGACGACCACGGCCCCGCCGCCATATGCAGTAGCCAACATGCGGTTTTCGACTTCTTCGACCTGGTGGCTCCCCAGGACCCAGCCTTTGGATACAAGTCACAAGTATGAGCGAAAAGGTATATATATCATAGAGAGCAAGGGGGGGAAAGAAGGAAATATCAAAATTTACCCCCGCCATGCGCTTTCAAGACCAACACGGCCCCTGCCCTGCTCTGCATGGGCCTGTAGATCCGCAAGCCGATCTTTGCGCCGTCTCTGGTCGACATCTCTTGATCTGACACTTGGTAGTCCTTTCCCGCCACAGGGACGTCTTCTGGGAGCGCCGGAGGAGCATTTCGGTACGCAGTCTTCAAATCGTCCAGCGACAGCGACCACAGCTCGGAGAATCTCTTGTCGAGAGCGTCTTTGAGGGTTGCGAATACAGGGTCAATCTGAGATAGATGGCCGTATCTGGGTTTCGGCTGGGCAGTGGTTGTGCGATGGCGGTTGAGTTGAACCATGGTGTTTCGTTTCCAAGGGTCGACCATCCAGTGCACGAGGTACAAGGAATAGTATAGATCCAATCAGCTTTGCCGCTTTTCGAGAACCTTTCAAATAAATCAGTAACGGGGGGCGAGCCTCGCCCTTGCTCGCCCTTTGCTCGCTAAGCCGCTCGCGCAACTGGTTCATTTTTTGATCGTCTCGGTAATCGACCCCCGAAGAAAGTCACTGTGGACTCGGCTTCCAACCTTGTTATCCACCTGCTAGTACCTAGGAAGTTAGGTAACCAAGCTATCGGGTCAGGCCGTATTTTTACAATTACGAACGCGGGGAAAAGGGGTGAATGGAACGGCAAACCCCTTGGGTGCGCGGGGTAATTGTTTGCACCTAGAACAGCGCCCGATCAATCACTATTACCCTCCCAACTTGGGTGCTTGGGGGGAAGGACCAACCTCCACGATCGCCTAGGGGGCGGTACTGTGTAGTGATGTGGCAGGGGCTTTTCTTATCAACCATCCCTAGTTAATCTTTTGGTTGGGACGCCGTAGGCTATGAACCGAGGTTGAGGCTGTTCACCCCACACTTACTTGTAGTCTAGGCACCCACGCACCAGAGAGAACAGCTGGGAGTGTGGGGGAAGCACTAGGGTGTGTGGATGTCTAGGTATGGAGACGGAGTCGCAGGGAACTCGGTATAGGGTCTTCGCTAGGCACTTGCTAGCCATGTTTGCTTGACTTTGTTGTCGTCGTGATCCCTCTTCCCCCCTCTCCAGGATCTTTTTTTCCTCTCTTTCAACCGACCCAGCCCTTGCGCCACCCTTACACGGTTCCTCGCTTGGGGTTTCACCTATTTGCTCTTTTCTGGTCTCGACATAACAACGTTCTATTCATGTCGTGGCTGTAGCCATGTCTCAGACGGGATTATTTGATGCCGCGAATGGTTTCATCAGTCTCTCCGCAATCAACGTGGATTCGCCGCACTCGATGAACTTGGAGGTTTCGCCCGTCAACCAGCCGAGTCCCAAAGGCAAGAAGCGCCGCCAAAGCTCGGCCAACCTCCAGGCAGATGGGCGTGGCGGCGGAGGCACAAAGGATGTGGCTCGGTCACTGGCGTGCCTGAGCTGTCGACAGAAAAAGATCAAATGCTACCGAAAGAGTTCGACTTGCAATCAGTGCGAAAGATTGGAGATACCGTGCATCGTTCCCGATGAAGATGAGCGGCTGAGACCGTCGTCCAAGCGACGAACCCGGGAGCTGGAAAGAAGAATTGAGAGTCTGGAAAAGCAGTTGCGAGAGTCGGAGGCGAGGGCAGAACGAAACTTGTACTTGACACCTCCAAGTTCAGTCCGGTCACCCAACACCGCCGCTACGCTCCCGGCCGTGAACATCGACTCGGCGTTGAACAACGACTCGGCCCAGGCCACAAGTGTTATCGACTTCCAAAGGACACCCCATACTCTTATTGCCAGACTGTGTGCAGAAAAACCCCACTTTCGTGCCGATGAGAGTGGTCTGGCCAGGTACTACGGGCCTACATCGAGCCTACACACGAGCGAAAAGATGCCCTATAATTTCTTAAAGTGGGATGATGCTGGAAGACTCGAACTGGAGGACCAGGAAAACATCTCGCCAGTGCTTCGTGACCACCTCTTGGAGCAGTACTGGCGTTTCCAACACCAAGTTCTTCAGGTGGTCCACCGTGAAGCGTTCTTGCAGGACATGCAGGCCGGCCGCTCGCGATACTACAGCAAAGCCCTCCTCTACGCCATCCTGGTCAATGCGGCCGTTTTCTCCGAAGTCCCCGAGATTAGAGCACTGGCACTCAGTCGGGACGAGGACGCTGAAGGATCAAAACCATACTTGCTGAGAAAGGCTACCGAGTTGGCCGAACAGGAAATCGAGAACAAGGTAGGGTTGACAACCATTCAAAGTCTTCAGCTGCTCAGTGCCGTATATTCTCGGCGCGGCCAAGATACCAAGGGGTGGCTGGAATCAGGACGATCCTCTCGTCTGATCTTTGAACTCGGGCTGCACAAGGATGATGCCGAGTTCCAATCCACCAGCTCATCTCCTTTGGATCTCGAAGTCAGAAAAGTGGTCTTTTGGGGATGCTTTGCATACGACCGAGGCTGGGGTCTCTATCTTGGACGGCCCTGCGCCATCAATCTGGGCGACGTCACCATCTCGCCACTTTCCCCTCCCGTCGACAAGGCCTCTCCATCCTCGTCAGACCTCGCCGTATTGATGGCCTGGGCGACGCTGTTCACCATCGTGGGGGAGATTTCCCATGCGTTGAACCAGCAGTCATTCACCTACAGCCAGCTGAAAACTCTTCGCGAAAAATTACTTCAATGGGAATCAAGCCTCGACCCAGGTCTCAGACACAGCCCTGGCTGTCCCCCTGCGGTATACGTCCTCCAACTGCAATTTCACGGAGCAATGATCCTGTTGCACCGTTCCTCCGCGAGATTCGGTACAAACCAGGCCGAAAGTACTGCAACCTCACTAGAATCGCGAGCCATTTGTCTCGACCACGTCCTGCAGATCGGACACATTCTGGCCGACTACAGAGCATCTCACGGGTCCGCCATGACGCTGGTCGGGGTGGCCATGTACAACATCACTTCGGCAGCCGTGGTTCTCATCGCCCTCCGCACGGAGCAGTCTTCAGAAGCCACCAACGAATGCCTGTCCGCCCTGACCACGTGCATTGCAGCTCTAGAAGAAATCCAGTGTTGCCACATGAGCGCCAAGACGGTGCTCAAGCAACTGCGGTACCTGATGCGACGATGTAAACTTTTGAGCACCAAGGAAGATTCCCAAGCTCTACGAGACGCCAACGCTTCCCTCCTGCAGCGGCGACCGACGAATGATACCGTGGTGGAAAGCCCCCCCGTCGCGCTGCTCGGCCAGGTCATGCAGCAGGACTGGTCATCTTCTGACGCCACCTCGACGATGGACCCCGGGCAATTCATGCTTGCTTTGGAGGACTGTGAAGCCCTGATGACCATGGGTTCATGGAATGATTTTCAGGACCTGTTTGTATGAAAACAAAACGGAGTTTCATTTTACGTGCTAACGGGAGGTTTTCCGTGCGTGACAAGAGGGACATTGGGAAAAAAGCCCTTGTCCTGTATCCTCGGCTCTATTAGGGCTTGAAACGCCTTCGACTGCGAAATGTACGCCATAATTTTGTTGGCTTGATTACTCTTGACCACGTTGACCTGTGATTATTACTACGCAAAACTATAGTAAGATAAGGATCCACCTAAAGGTTAACATATCGGGAATCGATGACCGAAAAACCGCCCCGGATGTTGCTCAATAGAGGAAGACCATCAAGTCTAGTCGGGTCCCTCGGGGTCGGCTGACTAAACGAGGTATAACTATTGGGTATGGCGCAGTCCTGGTGCCGCCTTGGCCCTTGGCAATCGCTCTCACGTGATTACAGCAACTTACTTGGTGCTTGGATGACCCTCTTTTGCTCCCAAGCGAAGCTTGTCCGACAGATCGACTTAGTCACCTATGTTGGAGGAGGCTTCAGACCCGGCACACATGGGAGACGTTAGATGGCAGCTCCGGGGTCTGGCATCGCACTACTACACGGGGCTACTACAGGATCCAAAAGCTGGCCCGGGACAAAGATGAAATCCATCTTGCGGCGTTCGAGTGCCGGACAGGATGAATGCGACACCTCAATATGCGTGACTCGGAGAGGTGTCTGAGATATCCAGCCATTCGGCATGGACCTCACGGTTCCCATTCATGTGTCGCTATAGGAACTAGACGAATATCCGTCCAGTAATGCCAGTTTCCCGTTTACATTGACTCTACCTGAGGCCTTGAATTCCTGGGCAGAGCATTCCCCAGAGACAAGATTTTGTATACCATTCTCCCACCGAGTCAACTTCAATAGAAGATCTTGGCCGTCGCCTTCTTTCACTTGACTTTGCTTGGCCCTTGGTCTCTCTTTCGTTCCCCTCTTGCCATAGCTCAAGCTGATTGAACCAGTTGTTCTCCCATGGACGAGGTCAAGAATTCCGAAAAGCCTTATTCCATGAAGCACGATGAGGTTGGCACCATACAGTCGGTTCAGGATGTGGAACTACAGTCGTCCCACGGCGCAGACTACAGCACCTTGCATACACCAATGGTAGACGGCGACTATGCTGTGACAGCGAAGACCTGGGCCGTCGTGATAGTACGTTCTAGCATTTGGCTTCTCCAGCACACACACACACTTGCTGACCCTGCCTGTAGACTCTAGCTATCTCTTATGGGATTTCGTTCTGGCCAGTCCCATTCTTCAGTACCATTGAGATACAAATCGCCACTCAGTTTGGGGCACCCGCAAGCGGTACCTGGATCAATTCGGTTTATCCTCTTGCTGGCACTGTCTCATTCATGCTCTGTGGTGCCAATAGGTGTGTTGATAACGCGTCGCCTGTCCCCCGGTTGCGTCTCGTTTTTCCTAATCGATTATGCAGCGACTTGTTCGGCCGGCGATATTTCATCCTCGCGGGCAACGTTCTCGTCTTCATTGGGGCCATCCTGGGCGGCACCTCAAAATCCTTGGGCCAGACCATTGCTGCACACGTCTTGTTGGGATTCGGTGGATGCCAATGTCAACTGGCCGCGTTCGCGGCACCTGAACTTCTTCCCAACAAGTGGCGTCATTGGGCTGTGGTCATTGCCGATGCCATGGTCCTCTTTTCCGTCATTGTCGGGCCGCCTACGGCTCGAATCGCCATCAGACACGGTGACGCTGTAAGTAACGAGACGCCGCTCGCTCGGTCACAATAATCGTACTAACTATCTGGAAAGTGGCGTTGGGGATATTGGGGCATAGTGATTAGCATTGCTATATCCTTTATTGTCCTCGCACTCCTTTACTTTCCTCCCAAGCACCCGCGCGGCGTCGCATGGCACGTGGCTCTCAGGCAACTCGACTATGTCGGCATGTCGACATTTACCGGGGCCACGACCCTGATTCTCACGGGCATCGTCTACGTCCAGGTCCGACCTTCCAACGACCCTCTGGTTATTGGCCTTCTCGTCTCGGGGTTTGCGTCGATGTTGATGTTCGGCGCCTGGGAAACATTTGCTCCCTTGAAACAACCACTCGCCCCGACCCGCCTATTCACCCACAATAGAGGTCGCACGCTGACCGCCCCGTTCATCGTCGGCTTTGTCGTGACCATGTTCTACTACGGCACCAACATCGTGTGGCCGACCATGGTTGTGACCTATTTCACCACGCCTACCACGCCGTTTCACGTCACATTGCTAATGTCGACGGTCCAAGGGTTCGGGATTTTCACCGGTGCCATGATCCTTTCCTTTGCCGGGACTTATATTCAGCACTGGAAATGGCAGATGACGGTTCCCATCACGTTAATGACCCTCTTCGGTGGCTTGCTGGCCTACATCACTCCGGACAGGGAAGGTCTCGCTGTGGCATTTGCGTTCCTCACGGCGACCGCGTACGGCTATGCTCAATATCTCTCCATCGCCTACATCCAATTTGGTGCCGACCAAGTCGAACTCGGCATCGCTGGCGGCTTAGCCGGCGTTGCAAGACTTTCCGGTGGCGCCATTGCGGTCAGCGTGTTCCAGACGATCCTGGCCAGCGTTCAGAAGTCGCATGCTGCAGCCGATGTCCCCGCCGCCGTTGAAGCCGCTGGCGGCTCGGCCAAAGTTGCAGAGGCTGTGTTGGGTGCCCTGTCGCTCGGGTCGGAAGCTGTGGCACAAGTCCAAGGTGCCACCGCAGCCATCATCGAAGCGGCAGCTGCCGCATATCAACAAAGCTACGTCGCAGGCCTCAGGTATGTACAGCCCCCCATTCTCGTCTTCTCCCTCCCCGCCGGCGGCAAACCAAACAACAACACCATGCTGATAGTTCGTGGGGTAGGACGGTGGCCTTGGCATCAGTGGGGTTCGGTGGGATGGCTATCCTCGCCACGCTAGCCTTGGAAGATATCGGACCCAAAATGACACCCAAGATCGAGATATTCTTGGAGAATGATGTCCAAGCGGAAAAGAATGTCTATCATTGAGATAGCGATGTAGGATGATGATTGTTCTGTGGCTTCACATATGACATGATGCGCCATTCCCCCATCAGTACCTGATGCTAAGGCTGTTGGGCAAATAATGGTGGGGTGAAATCGGTGCTGGTTCGCATGTGTTCACCTAGATATCTTTGTCTCTTCTCCGGCATTCATTCACCCGCAGCACGATACCGCATAAAAGTATTCGGTCCTGATCAAGCTTCCATGGCCCCCCTCCCTCTCTTGAAAACCAGTGATGTTTTCTTTTCTTTCTTTTCTTTTTTTTTTCCCCCCATGGGCAGGAGATCTCTGTGGCTCTATATCTCGATATCTACGAGAATAGAATAGCCCAATGAGAATCTAGTCCGATGACAGAAGACAGGAGCTTGTTAGGTGACCCTGGTTCTACGGCGGAATAGCCCAGCCCGTCTAGACAGGTGGACCTCAATCTGGAAAATCTCCACGAATTGATTGATGACCTTGTTTACTTGTGATAAAGTCAGGCCACACACACACACACACATACACATTCTCTACGAGTCTGTGCCAAAAATGATCCCCAGGAAGCTTCACTAAACACAGACAAAACCCTCGCGTATGAACTCGGTAGTCGCTGAGCTCCAGGTCTTATAGTAAAACAGGAATGATTACACTGTAACTTCCTTCGGTCCAGACAAGGTATGTGAGGGATACTTTTCCTCGATCTCCTTGTTCAGGATTTCCATGTACCTCGGTATCCCTCCAAAGTAGAGGAGAGTCTTGTGGAGCTTGGATTGAATATTCGCGCCCACATACCACGACTTGACGTCCATGGCCGTTTGGGCGACCACGGTTTGCTCGAAAACGTGATTGACCTCGGAGCTCCAGTTTTCGGCCGCTTCCTTCTTGGACTCGATGCGGTCGATGTCATGACTTTTCAGGTATGATATCGTCTTCCCGATATAGTCGGCGACGATATCAATGACCATCGGTCCGTTGGCAAAGGGAGTCTGGGGTCCAAAGATCATGAATAGATTCGGAAACCCCGGAATGGTGACGCCGTATGACGTCGTCAGTTCCTTTTTGAACACGTCGCCAATCGGTTGGCCATCACTACCGTGAATGCCGATGTTTGCTATGGTGCCGGTGACGGCGTCAAACCCTTGTGGACCTGATCAGCTGGCGAAAATCCGAGACAAGAGCAAATCGTACGTACCTAGAGCGAATATGATCATGTCAAATTCGTATTCTTTGTTGCTTGCCAACTTGACCCCCTTTGGCGTGATCTCCTGAATGGGGTCGTTTTTGACGTCGACAAGCTCGACGTTGCTTCGATTAAACGTTTGGTAGTAGTTGTGTCCAGCCGGCGGCCGCTTGGAAAAGATTGGGTAGGTCGGGCACAGGAGCTCGGCCGTTTTCTTGTCGTTGACAATGGCACGGATCTTGTTGCGGACAAACTCAGAGGCCACCTCGTTGGTCTTGGGGTTGGTGAGCGTGTCTGCGAAGGTCTCGAAGAAATAATGAAACCCGCCCTTTTCCCAACCCGCGTCGAGAACGCGTTGAATGGCCTTCTCGTCCTCCAAGTCGTCGAATTTCAATTTCGAATCAATGATGTCGAAACCCATGGAATGAGTCCTTGCGCGTTCACAGATCTCCTTGTTGGTTCGGGTGATTTCGTCCATCTGGTCTTTGGTGATTGGGTAGTTACGAGCTGGAACCACGTAGTTCGGTGTCCTCTGGAACATGGTGAGGCTCTTCGCATTGTGGGCGACAATCGGTGCAACTTGGACTGCCGTGGCCCCTGCTCCAACAAGTCCTACTCTCTTCCCGGTGAAATCGACTTTCTTGTTGGGCCACAGTCCACACTGGTACCATTCACCTTGGAACGAGTCGAGACCAGGAAAAGGTGGCCGGAGTGGCGTGGCCAGGACTCCAGCAGCTGTGATCAGGAATTTGCAAGTATAAGTTTCGCCCTTGTCGGTGGTGATTCTCCAGCGGTTTTGAACCTCGTCACGGTGAGCCGACACGATACGAGTGTTCAATTGGATATCTTTCCGAAGGTCGAGATAGTCGGCAATCTTGTTCAGGTACTGCTCGACCTCTGGTTGCTGGGGGAATCGCTCTTTCCACGACCATTCCATGCCCAATTCCTCCAGAAACGTAAAGATGAAAACCCAACTTTCACTGTCGGTTCGGGCACCGGGGTATCGATTCCAATACCATGTCTAGATAGTTCAATCTCAGCCAATGCGAGGGAAAGTGACCAGGAAGAGAGACTTACACCTCCCACTCCACCCGCAGCGTCAAAAACGCGAGCAGAGACGCCACGTTTTCGCAGCTCATACAACTCGCGAAGACCTGCAAAGCCAGCGCCAACTATGATAGCCTCAAAAAATGGTTCGTGTCCGTTTTGGTGCCCATTGACTTGGCGATGCACGCCGTTAACTTGAGGTGCTTGTTCGGCCATGTTGTTTTCTAAGTTATCAGAGGCTCTAGTCGAAGTGTTTCGAGTAAGGAGAGTGGGCGCGAACATGGGACCCTTGTTTATAAGTACACTATCACTATATAGCAACCTCCAGACTTCATCATGGAGGGCGTAGGCGGGGAACCTTTGTGGAGGGGGGACACCGAGGTCAGGGGGTGGGCATACCGAGAATTGCCACCGTGGAGGGGGACAATCTAGCTATCTTCGGTCGGACCAACCTCGCCGAAACTTGTTATGGCGAAACTTTCTGGGCGATGTGGACACGGAAGATTCAACTGTAAAGGGATCGCATTGGCTGGATCAGAACTAGTCGGGGTTGAATCCGGACGCAAACACAGTCCTGGCCCATTCTCTTGTTGGAGATCGGCTTCATACAGCTGTAATTATGGGCTGAAAGCGCATACGGGGTCGACTGGTCGCGGACTGATACAAGTCATATGCGCAAGGCTGCGAGTCGTGTATGTAGATTCCCGGGCATCGATGACCGGCGCCATCAACCACGAGCGATCTACCAACCTTGACACGTATAGAACCCATACTTCGGATAACGATCCCCGAGCCTGGGAGCGGGAACTTGGGTCGTATACGGCTGTGATCACCTACGGTCATCTGACTCTCTACCAAAAAGCCAAGTGCTTGGAACGTAGAACGTGCTCGGCAGCGCGTTGCCTTTGAAGCTACCCAGCATACATAATATATGCAGAAAGGCCAACGAGCTGAAACCCCCCGGTTTTTAGTCTAATCGTCCATTTATTGATCCAGGTTCTCGTGACCTCGATCACATGTCGTGGAACCCACCAGTGCAATAATGTCTCGCTCTGCCGCCCATGATGCCCGAAACAGTGCGTTCCGGGAAGCATTCAAAACACCCTTCGAGTTCAAAGCCAGTCTACTACCTACCGGGGAATTGATCACAAAAGAGGCGCAGAAGCTCAATCTCGAGCATGAAATTCAGGACATTCCAGCCGGCAGAGGTGCGCGGATACCCTGGCTTGGACATCGTCCGGCGAAGAGGGTGCTTTTGTATTTCCATGGTGAGGAAGAGGTTTCCAAGCCCTTGGAGAGAAGAGGACAGACAACAACTTACAAAAAAATATAGGTGGAGGATTCTGCTTTCCCGCGCTCAAGGGTCATGTTCGCTTCTGGAATGAATGCCTCAAGTCTTTGAATCCGAAAAGCGACTTTGTCATTGCGGCTCTAGAATACGGTGAGGCAGGCAAATCCCGCTACTAAGCCCATGATTTGAATACTGTATGGATGGGAATTTTGACCATTTTTATCTAGGACTGACCAAGGAGGTAAGATATCCTACCCAAATCATCCAAGGGCTGGAGGCTCTACGGTTCATTCTGGGTCAAGGCTACGACACATCCAACGTACGTGTCCATATATACAAAAAAAAAAACACTCTTCTTGACCCAGACAGTTTTAACACCAAGTCTCCCTATATAGGTTGCCATTGGCGGAGATTCCGGCGGAGGAAATCTCGCCCTCGGGGTCCTATCCATCCTGTTGCACGGATTCGAAGGAGTCGAGCCGTTGAGGCTGGACGCTCCACTTGCTGGGGTCCTCCTGTTCTCGCCCATGGTCAGCTTTGACACCGACAGCGAGTCTTGGACCGCAAACAAAGACAAGGACTGCGTCGCTCCCATCAGCATGCACCTGCTCGGCCCTGCATATGTCGATCCAGAAGATGTCAACAACTACTCGGAACCTCTCCGCGCCGATGTTTCCTGGTGGAGAGGTATTCCTGCAAAGTCCATCTTGAACATATACGGAGGTGATGAATGCTTCAAGTCTCACATTGTCGAGCTGGGAGAGAAGCTCGACGAGGCAGGCAACAAAGTCGAAAATGTGGAATGTCCGGCAAGTGTGCATATAGACTGGGTTCTGGACTTGCATGCAGGGCTGGAGCCTGGAATTGCGCGCGTCCGAATACTGGATTGGCTGTCGAGAGTGTTCTGAGTCGCGCAATGTAGATGTATTCTACTGTTCGGTTATGTGCTTGTGCGCTCGATTTTCTGTGCGGATTGAGTCTTGTCCAAGGACGAAACAAAATACACCAGGCGGTCCTAGTGCTATAGCTCAGGTCTTGTTCTGTTCAACAAACTTTTACCACTTTCTCTAGTCTCCAAGCATTCTAAATGACTGACTCTGTCTGTTCTTGTCAGTGGGCCGCCTGAAGGCCACTCTCGTCATGTGGGAGAAAGACAATTTCCCCGACACTAAACGGCAACGACACTTGGTCCGAAAGTGTATATTCCCTCCATCTTCAACTCTAAGGGAATCGAATCCCGACCGTCCAATCATTTGCAAACCGATCTTTGTCGCTTTGGTACGGCGCCGTTTGGTCCGTTCATGGTTTCCTCTACACCGTAGGCTGGATCTGTGTGCGAATGAGGTTTACATTTCAAGACTCACGAAATATCCACCCACTTGTGTCGACTCCAGATGACTTTGTTATCTTTTCTTGGTCAAATTATGCAATGAACACCAGCTCCTTGTAGAGGAGAGGTTGCTCACACGCTCCGGTCAGTATCTGGGCCAGCGTTGTTCCGAACACCCCGCTTATCGACATCGCCACGTCTGTTAACCCGCATTTCTGAGGCCCTTCCCAAGAGACAACAACAGTCGCTACCACTATTTTGCTGGCTCGACAGTTTCTTCAGTTCTGGCGATCCATGTCCAAGGAACTCATACTAATCACCGGTGGCTCCGGCCACATCGGTTTCCGGACTGTCGTGATAGCTCTTGAGAGCGGGTATCGCGTCCGCCTGGCACTCCGCTCTCGGGGACGCTTCGACGCCATCCGGTCTGCCCTCGCAAGACATCATGCCCGACTCGAAGCATCGCTGGCCCCGGGCCAACTGTCCTTTGTCATTGTGCCGGACATGACGGTGCCGGGGGCATACGACGAGGCCGTGAATGGAGTTTCCAAAGTGATACACATCGCAAGCAGCATCACCACGGGTGGCAAGCTGACCGAAAAGGAATATCATGACTTCTTCATCAAACCGGCCACGAGAGGCACGATGGGCATGCTCGAGGCGGCCGCCAAAGCAGGCACTGTGAAACGTGTCGTCATCACAGCCTCGGTCGTCGCGGTCGTCCCCTTCAAAGTCTTCGCCGTCACCGGTGGCGGCGACCAAGTCTTTGACTCTGAGGGTCGTGTCTCGTTGGACAACGGACCATACGGGAGCGAACTTCAGGCCTACTGCGCATCCAAGGTTGCAACCTACAACGGCACTCTGGAGTGGCTAGGGAAGGCAAAACCGAGTTTTGACGTCGTACATCTGTGCCCGACGTACGTCATGGGACGAGACGACCTGCAGACTTCGGCTGCGGACATGATCACGGGCACGAACGCTTTACTGTTGAGTTTGGCACTGGGCAAACGGTGGGAGGGGCCGAAACCTGGGGCCACAGTGCACAACGACGACGTGGCGAAACTACACGTACAGGCTCTGAGCCCGGACATTCCGAGTGGCACGTACATGTTGAACTGGCAACAGGAAGATGGCAGCGGCACTGGAGTTGATTGGAGCTCCGTTCCTGGCCTGATCGAGAAATTGTTCCCTGAAGCGGCCAAAGCAGGCAAGATCAATCCCCAGGTGGCCATGGGATCTTCACTTCACACAAAGATATCCAGCACCAAGACCGAAAAGACATTCAATCTCAAGCTACAGGGAATTGAGGAGCAAATACGCAGCGTTGTTGGCCAATATCTTGAGCTACTGGAGAACAACGAGGGGAAATGAACGGGGTTATCAATTCCTGCCAGTCGACAGGCCGGCACGTAATAGTTCGATAGCATTATCATGACGCATCGCGTTCACAAGATCGTCTTCTCTGAATAGACCTAGAACTTGATGGGTCCCTGAAGCCAATCTGCGTAGCAGGATTCAAGAGAGGCCTTCGTGGGCCGCGCTGGTATTCGTATATAAACCATCAGACCTGGCCCGAGATCGGCCACGGACAGATGGACCAATTCGTGGCTGCTCAGAAGCTCTATATAGATATGCCGAAGCGACATTATTTGCCCTGTCGTCACCACCTACCTGCATAAGGCTTTTTGCCATTCCCTTGTAGGATTTCCTTGAAGTAGTCGACAAAAGAAACCGGCTGAAAGTCAGGGTACAGATCTCTGGCGTCCAAGTATCCGAGGTAAAGAGCATTCTTTCTCGTGTTGTCTCTGCGGAAACATTTCGAGAGATTGTACTCCTGGGTCCACAGTGCCATCTTGGCCATGATATTTGTAGGATCGGCGTCGAGATCCTGCTTGGCTTTGGCGACAATGGACTCCATCTCTGCCAAGGAGACTGGGTTCTTGTCGATTGTCTCGCCAGAGAGGTTCTCCGCCACGGCATAGATCTCGTTCTGGCTCAGTTCGTCCGACCATGTGAAGACCTTTTTGTTCAGTGTCCGCGGATCTTTGATGATGCGGGCGACAAAGCGGCCAATATCACGGAGATCGGTAAGGAGGTTCGGTGCACTGCCATCCCCGTAAAGATTATTTTCTCCCATGAAGTGAATATCGTCCAGTCTACCCGAGGGTAGTGGCGGGAACGAGATCTGGTGCCAGAACCCCGTGTCAATAATGGTGTATGGCAGATGAAGGCGGAAGATGTGGTTGTAGACTTCTTCCTTCGCGTCTCGTAGCTGCATGACCCCGCCTGGAGGACAGATGGTGATAAAGGCGCAAGGGACGAAACGTTTCACTCCGGCAGCTTT
Source organism: Fonsecaea pedrosoi CBS 271.37 (assembly GCF_000835455.1). Classification (NCBI taxonomy): domain Eukaryota; kingdom Fungi; phylum Ascomycota; class Eurotiomycetes; order Chaetothyriales; family Herpotrichiellaceae; genus Fonsecaea; species Fonsecaea pedrosoi. The sequence goes on along the minus strand of NW_013550615.1, from coordinate 698,945 downwards.
GGCCGCCGTAGCCAGATTCAACTGACTCTGCTGAGCCTCTGGGCCAATGCAGCTGATGACAGTGTTGAATGGCGTAAGAGGAGAGGGATCAAGCTTCGTGTTAAGATCGACTTCAATGACTGGGAAGCCACGAGCCACAAGAGCACGAACTGCTGGCTTGTCCGTCGACGAATGGCGAACTGCGATGCTGACATGCTACAAACCAGAATCTTTAGCTTGTATGTCCTGACCTGGCACCAGAATTGTCGGAACTTACAAAGGCGTCGTCTGCTGCCAGTCCTTCCAGAACCGAGGCACCCGTCTCGCCCGTCGCACCAAGCAAAAGTACTTTTATTTTGGACATGGTTGATAGAATCGTGAATATCAAGTACTACAGACGAGCGATTCGTATGATCTTGTAGTTCTATCCTTGTATTGAAGAAACATCTGAATGGGGAAACAGAGCCGTGTTGATTCAGGACGCGTGGTCCAAAGCTGGATGGCCCCAAGACCCTAGGCTAAGACCTGACACCCTGATCCCTTGTCTCTCTGCAGATTTTTTCCTAGTGCAGCTCTGGTTATTTTATGCGGAGTAATGTGGATTCTGGTAGTGGTTGGTGAAGCGGGCGCACGCGAATGCGGAGAAAAAGGACTACACCAAACCCTGACGCTGTGCGAGTCTTTAATTCACAGCCGTGAACTTTCGTGGCCAATCGAAGAATCCACGGAGATGGATATCCAATCAGCTCTGCGGGTTCGGCTATGCCCGAGGGCCACGACCGGTATTCGAGCACCGAGCACGAGGTATTCCGAAGACCTATAGATGTGGATATATATGTATTTAGCTAGGCTGGCCAGAGTAGGCAAGGAGTTATGACCGGTATTCGACCGCCGAGTAAGCCCTATAGATGTGGGGTAAGCACTCAGATAGGCGGTGGGTTAGATAAGGTGTAAAGAGTGAAGATCGGTGTTTGACCACCGAATAGAACTTGAATACGTATCGTATACGTATACTCGTAACTGTTTACTTTCCCCATTGTATCTACCGTGCTGATGCTAAGTGATTTGTAGTACCGAGTAACTAGGGTTTGAATTTGTGTTATGCAGTTGCGCCACCATCGACTATAGACAAGACATCATTAGCCAGGACATGCAGACTCAACAGAGAGTGAATGTTCTTAGGGTTTTGCATACTGGGATATACGGCGCCGGTGATAAAGCTTGCATCATCGCTAAGCAGGAAAGCTGCCAACGTCGCAACCTCCTCCGGTTGGCCGTTCCTCTGAAGAGGCATCGAGTTGGGTGTCATGACTTTCGTCTCTTGATCATCTTTAGGAGTGTCTCGTAGCCGCTGAAACATGGGTGTCTCGATAGGACCTCTGGTAGTAGTCAGCCAGGGAGGTGCGAGAAGGATAGCCAAAGCTTGAACTTGTTCTGTGAGAAGACGTACGGAGCAACAGCATTCACTCGAATACCATTCGCACCGTTTTCCTTTGCGGCCGTTCGCGTCAGACCTATCACAGCGTGTTTGGCCACGCAGTACGGCGCGAGACCTTCTCTACCTCGCAAGCCCCCAATACTGCTCGCGTTGACAATTGAACCTCCGTGTTTCATGACCTTTGTCTGGGAACGGATGCAGTACATAACCCCCGTCAAGTTGACAGAGAGGACCAAGTTCCATTCCTGATTGCTAAGGTCTTTGATTTGGGTGAAGGCGCCGTGTGTCCGTTCAATGGCTGCGAAATTGGCAGCACCGTCCAACTTGCCGAAATGTTCGACCGTGGCGGCGATCCAGCTATCGACCTGTGTATCAGAAGCGACGTCGACGACAGTCCCCAGGACATCTGCCCCAATAGACTTGAGATCTGCGACTGCCTTTGCTAGCATTTCTCTCTGAATGTCACAGATGGACAGCCTGGCACCATTTTTGGCGGCCACCTTTGCGAGTGCAAAGCCGATCCCAGACGCCGCCCCAGTGATGCAGATGACTTTTCCTTCAAGACGAGCCATCCTGTGTTGGACTTGAGTAGGTGCTGTTTGCGCTTCGGCGGCGGTTATTCCTTCTTTGTAGGTTCGAATACATTATGGTGAATGACGTCGTCTGCGTGCAACGATGTTCCAGTTATCACAATAACCGTTTTCGTCTTGGACATCGAACCCCGTGGAGAGAGGACAGATTGCCGCAGAGGTTTCGGGCCGGTAGGGTACTTCCTCTGACTTACTGCTCGTATTGGTTCCCTATTCCTCACCTTTACTAATGAGTCGAGCCAATCAATCCTGGCATTTCTACTTTAGGTTTGACGTAGCCATCTGACCTGCAGCTCCGAGCCCGGTGTTCTCTTCTCGGTGGAACCGGCCGTGATACACATATCGGCCTAGTCGGGAAGACATCACCGAGGAGAGCTATTCGACCGGGTCTGCCCAAGGTGCTCTAGTGGCTTTTTACTCCACCGAGTCTTGACCAACTGTATTCATGTGAATAAAAAAAAGGGGGGGAGAGAAACACGTCACTGACGGAGGAATGCAACTGGAACTCTCCAAGGTCAGGCAGCACGTCTTGCCTCTATTTCTTCTCCATTCTCAATCTGAGTGCCTATAGTCTCAATTTGACGTATCCAACAAACTTCAGTCGCACAGGGTCGAAATATGTCTGAAGCTGGGAGTTATGCCTTTGTCACTGGTTCGGGCTCAAGGTCTTTTTTCGAAACCAGAATGCTCATCAATTAACCACTCATCACAGGAGGTGCAAGCGGGATCGGTCGCGCATTAACGATTGCGCTTGTCAAAGAAGGGTAAACACCGACAGCCCCTTTATGTTCAGAACTGTCACTTGGCCAGAAGCTCACGCTTTTTTTTTCTTGGTATAGATGTCAGGTCTTTATTGTGGATCGTGATATTCACAGTGCCATCGACTTCGCGGCCGAATTGAACCAAACCGCTCAAGTAGCCTGGACGGCACAGGTGGACGTGACGAATTGGGATGAGCAGGTATCTGCCTTTGAAAAGGCCGTCGACACATTCGGCCGTATCGATTACGTGTTCCCCATCGCGGGACTTTCGGAGAGGAGAAGTTTTCCAAACAGAGGGAAGGATCTCAAGCGCTTTGAAAAGCCAGACTTGTCGGTCATCGACGTCAATTTGACAGCTGTGCTGTACACGGTCAGTCTGGCGTTGCAGCAATTTCGCCGGCAGGATGTGAACAAGTTTGGATTCAAGGGGAAAAGTAAGTCGGGTGCTTTTGTTAGTGGACAGTCAGACAGTCGAGGAGCCACTAACACTAGGGAACTTTACTCGCCATAGTTGGTTGCGTCTCGTCTATATGTGGTCTGTATGCACCTGCAACCTTGCCAATGTATACAGCTACAAAACAGTAAATCATCCTTCCCAATCTACGGCTCGATGCTCCCTTTGCTAATCAGTTTTCGGAACAGTGGCATTGTGGGCTTTGTCCGTGGGTTTGGCAAATATCTACCGAGGGAGCAAATCACCATGAATGCAGTTTGTCCCGCGGTGGTGCGCACCGCCATGACGAACGCATTCTCCGACAGGCTGGAAGGTTTGGGATTGTTGACGCCAATGTCGAGTGTAGTCGGGGCATTCCAGTCAATGTTGGGTAGCAATGATGTCAGTGGGGAGTGTTTCGAGGCTGGACCCAAGGGGTACAAGATCAAGAGTCCCTCAGACTACTCGGACGACGAGATGAGGCGGACAATGTTGATGATTTCTGAGAAAAGTGTTTCACTCCACGAGTCGGTCAAGGAGTGAAAAGCTGGTATCAAAGTCGGACTGGCAGTCCACACATCAATCTTCTCGAGTAGCAACTTCCAATTCCTCCAGTTTCTGCGCAAACAACCACTCGTACGATTATCTCATCTGTCGATTCGTAGCTAACCTTCTACCACCTAAAACCGCGTTCCATCAGCCTCTCTTCATCAAATGGCCTATAGCCAAGCATGGTTTCACCCATAATTCCATCACACAGAATCTTCCCGGATCCCCGTATTTTGTGGCTCATAAAATCTGGGGTCGCACATCGGCGAGCCGGATTGTTGGTCTCGGCACGGAATACCGAGTAATTGCTTACATTGCCCTCAAATTGCATTTGCGGCAGCATAGAATACGGGGTAGATTTGGCAGGGAGGGTAGATCTCCGGTCATCGAGCCCCGGTCGACGGTCAGTGAACCCCGGGACCCGGGGGGGGGGCCCCCCAGACAATAATGTACTAACCTAATCGGGACGACCCCCGAAAGGGTTTAAAGTACTTATCAGAAATACCACAGCATCCCATAGCCATAGGAAGAGCAGAACTTCCTCGATTCAAAGAAATTGAGGCTCTGTCCCTAATCAATCAATCAACCATGACTGTCATGGAAGGCGCCGTCGAGCATGGCCCCCTCAAGCAGAACGTCACCGAAGACGAGAAATCCGCACATATTGGGTCGACTGTTTCCCAAGAGGAGAGAGTATCGCCTGAAACGCCCTCGAAAGACGTCGTCACCCCAAAGACTTGGCTTGTGGTCGCTGTAAGTCCCTCTCTCATATCCTCTTAGATGCATTAAAGGGAAAGCAATATAGCAATATACTAACAAAAGGTCAGACCATCACCGCTTGCTATGGATTCGCATATTCTCCAATGCCGGGCCTGGCGATCACGCAGTCCCAGATCGCCCAGGAATTTGGCGTTACCGACAAGGCAACGTGGATGATCTCGGTCTACTTCATCACCGGGCTCGTGTCCTTCATGGTTTGTGGGCCCAACAGCGATTTGTTCGGGCGACGGTGGTTTCTGATCGGGGGCAACGTCTTCGTTTGCGTTGGGTATATTATCGCAGGGACCGCCAAAGGCTTTGTTCAAATCGTTGTGGGCATGGCCATCGCAGGACTCGGTGGAGCTATCTGCCAGATGGCTACATTTACAGCTCCCGAGTTGTTACCCAACAAATGGCGCCCTGCAGCAGTTACCCTCGCTGACTCCCTCGTCGTCGTCTCTACCATCGTTGTACCGGTGGCTGCCCGACACGCTCTCACGAATGGCACATGGTCCTGGCTTCTGAGGATCCCTGCCATCGGCAATGGTCTCGGAGCTATTGTACTCTACCTCTTCTACTACCCACCAGCCCACCCAAGAGGTCTCTCTTTCAAACAAGCACTCAGAGAGCTCGATTACATCGGGTCTTTGCTGTTTAGCGCTGCGGCGGTCCTCATTCTCGTCGGCGTCGTTTTCGCTTCCTACCTCGACTCAACCGATGGCAAAGTCATTGGTCCACTGGTTTCTGGATTCGCCGCCCTCGTCGCCTTTGGGTGTTGGGAGACATGGGCGCCATTGAAGCAACCACTGACACCGCCGCACCTTTTCAAGGTCAATCGGGGACAAACACTGACAGCACCTTTTATCGTCGCCTTTGTCGTGCCTGTCTACTACTTGGGTACCAATATCGTCTGGGGCCAAATTGTCGGCGCCATTTTCTCCCCGAACGACCCCAGTTCTGGTCTCGCCATGGCACTGTCCGTCATACAAGGGCTGGGACTTGCAACGGGCGGAGTCCTCCTCAGCGTGGCTGGACCCTATATCAAACACTGGAAATGGCAACAGTTTGCTGTTGTGTTTACCATGACTCTATTCGGAGGGCTCTTGGCTTTGGTGTCCCCTCACCGCCGCTCTGCATTGATCGCTTTCAACTTTCTCGGTTCTGTCGCTTTTGCATGGGCCCAGTTTCTGTCAATCACATATTGTCAGTTTGGAGCCCCACAGACCGAGCTCGGCATTGCCGGTTCACTTGCGTATGTGTTTTCTTTCGATACTCTCCTCCCAATCCCAATAGGTGCGCAGTGGGCTGACCAAAAAAAAATACATAGGGGTGTGGGAAGATTTGGTGGGAATTGCATTGCCACCACCGTCTACGTGACCGTCATCAACAGGACTCTGGCGAGAGAATCCCTCAAGAAGGTGGTCGCGGCCGTCGTGGCCGCCGGAGGTTCTCGCGACCTTGGTTTGGCTGTTCTTTCAGCCCTGCCAGCCGGATCTCAAGCCGTCATGTCCGTCCCAGGCATCACAGCCGCAATCGCCACTGCTGCCGGAGCGGCCTTCACGAGCAGCTTGCTTATCGCCATCAGGACCGTCGCTCTCGTCTCCATCGCCTTTGGTGGAGCGGGAGTAGTGGCGTCTCTGTGGTGTGAAGACATCAGCTCCAAGATGGACGACCGCATCGAGGTTTTCCTCGAGAATGACGTGCAAGCGGTGAAGAATCACTATCATTGAAGCAGTCAATGTCAAGATGGCCTTGTCTTCAAAACAACTTACTGGACATTCGGATGCTGTTGATCATCTCAGTGGACGGATCATTTAGAAAGATAGCATGGGACGCAGTCAAATAGCTAGGGAACAGTCAAGGAAGGGAGACGGACGAGATGCAGGTCGTTGTTTTTGAAGAATTTTCGCTGTGGGACTGAAAACCGTTCTCCTCCTCGATTGTTTGGACCTGTATCAATTATTACATAGCAGAGAGCAGTTGGATGACGCAGAGATCGAATGCAGAGTTACAACAAAGGCCCACGCATACCAGTCACTACTTGAGTGTTGTTGTTGAGTGATTAGCCAAACCGTTTTTCGCCGTTGTTCTGACACTCGGCACACTTGCTGTCTTTGCTCAGCACAGATTGACATGCAGGTCCAGCTCTGTGTTTGGACCTCAACGCCACACCATTTCCCTCAACAAATGTTACACTCTCTTCATGAATCCCCTTTGCTGTGGCTTTGCATTCCCCGTATGGCAACTTCGTTCTTGTCCTCTCCCACCGAAGACCCATGTTCTCCGTTACTGGGTTTCTCCACCACAGTCCAAGGACGCTCAAATCCGTCAAATTCCTCGCTGATCAGCATGCGAGTGTCCTCCCAATCCACACCAAACGCGCCGCTGTTGAACTTGGGACTCCAGATCTCACCTGGCTTGTCACCGTCGGTCTTCCAGGCGGTCTTAGGGTTGAAATTGGAAGGACCAAACGCTTCCAACTGGACTCGGAGGTCTTCGAGTGCCATTCTGGTGTTGTTGATGATATTGATCTCAGAGTCTTTTCCTGGGTTGTTGGTTTTCATATTTCGTTTCCCGTAGCCAATACTTGTGAAGAGGCAAGCGATCCAACGCCTCGGTCTGAATATTGACTCTCCCGTTGGAATGGTCTTGTCGGTGCCCTTGAGTCTTATCATGATCTCCTGTTCGTAGTCCAAAGGTTGCGGAGGAATAAGTAAGCAGGTCCCAATGAGATCGTACGGTCGACTAGCAACCTCACAGTGCGCCTCATATATCCTGAATGCCTCTGGATACTTGCTTGTGTCAGCGACAAGCCAGTCAAGGTAAGCTGGGTATACATACCAATCCTTTGAGATACAACGCAACCCCATATCCCCAAACTCCCTGGCAATTGACAGCATCTGCAAAGGATATTGTTAGTGCAGATCACAAAGCTTCTCTAGCCGTGTTGTACGCACGGACGATGACGGCTCTGTCCGGTGCATGATGGAGCTCGCCTGCTAGATCACTGATTGAAAACCCAGGTTCAATTCCCAAGTCGTTCTCCAGCACTTGCTCAGAAAGTTCGCGCCTGAGCCGGTCGGAAATATCCTCCAACTCAAGCGAGGGAGATCTCTCTTCAGGTGGAGGGCTCCACATGTCACCGTCATCGAGGCAAGATTTTACAATCCGGTCCTGGCCTTGTAAAACATCCTTCATAGTGTACGTCCGTGTTGCCCGCTGTCTGAGTTCTTCTCCGTCCCCCAGGAACTTTGACAGAAGAGCCATGTAGGCTTGGTCGATGAAATTCAGTTCAAGCTCTGATTCGACGTTGTGTTTTTTCCCGTCTTTTGTGGTCCAGTATTCTATGAGCTCAAAGTATCGTGCGTCGAGCTGTTCTAGTGATGCATCTTTTGGTAGGCCGAGGATTCTGTAGTATTCGATGGGGTCGTTAAGGTCCATGTTTGTTATTGATTATGGTAAGCGAGGATATGGGAAGATATGAGAGTACAATTCCTGACATACCCTGGCGTTGGCGGCCAGCCACTGATAAGTATCTGTGCGCAATTTGGACGGTGTCAAAGGAGATTCCACAAGTTCCTCCTTCTAGGCAGGCGATGTATGTTTGAGGGAAGTGACAGTCACGATATCGATAGCGCAGTTGCAGTGAGGTGAGGCAGAGGTGAGAAACTACTGCCACAAAACAACAATAAACGCCGCAAAGAAAACAAACCGAACACCGAGAACTTGATGTATTCTATGTACTATGGTATGCACCGTAGCCAACACTTCTTCATTGTTTATATCAGGCGCGTTACTGCGTTACTCGTGAAGTCTCCAGAGTTAATGGCTCCAAAGTCGAATAAGATGTAATCCAACCGAGTACTGGTCATTTCCTGAAGAAACCTAAGATACTTTGCCTCTTCTTGACACGTTTCAAGCCACCGCCGCTGGTTAAAGTCGTTTTCAGCTCTGTTGTTTCCACCGTATTGAAGAACTGAGTCGAAGGGGTGGTCGACCTGATAGAGGGTAGACCAACACGAAACCTCTCTGCAAAAGTTGGCGCAGCTGATTTCTTGCTTCGTCGACTTCTTTGTCGACTTAGTGCCCTCATCATACCGTCTTCGTCAGTGGACTGTCTTTCCAGGTGCTCAATCTCTTGAAGCGCAGTCAACCCGTTTGTTGCCAGATTCTCTTCCGCAACGGCATCAAACCGCACAACGCCCCGTTTTGGCGGAATGTGAAGTGTGTCATGAAGAAAATCCTGAATCAAATGTGTACTTCTCTTGTTCTTTGTGGCTGCTATTTCTGACGGTAAAGCTGTGATAGTGAGGTGATATGCTGGTTCAGAATTTCCGCTGAGCAGGATTGGGATGTCAGTGGATACCATGACCATAATGCACGAGGCAGGACGTTGATAAATTTCAGACAAGCGAAAAGACAGGTCGATGAGGAATTCTTTTTCGGATTCGAGCTGGAACCAGTCAGTCACGGCTCAGAAATTGGGTTTCCATTCCTACGCAGCAATTCAACTTGATCTCGGCCAGGATCACCCAGTCTTTCGCAACGCGCTCCTTTGCCGTGTTGCTTGACTCACGGTAGGCAAAGGCATCATCGTAGTATTGACTCCTCTTCTTGGACAAATGCAGTCGGCTCCATGATTGCTCCAAGCTGGCGACATCTGACTGTTGCCCTTGTGAGCTCTTTGAAACTATCGCGAATTTCGTTGGGCGCGTCAGGTCAGGAGGAGTCGATTGAGCGCGTTGTAAGAGCGGAAATTTGTGGGGGACTGGCGATATGAGGCCTTTGGGATGGAATGCACCATCTGACGCCATTTCGCGCGTCGGTGGGGTAGGAAATGCATTCTCGATGGCCGTCGCATTGATGCGGCTGGTAGAGGACGGTGTAGATGGCATTGAATCTTGGCGGTGACTGGATAACAACGAACCGAGCACTGTCCTTGTCTCAAAAGGAGGATACTATGATTGGGCAATCATTTGCAGATAGAGACGGAAATGCTGAAGTCACGGTCTCCATGTAAGAGACAACGAGGTCCAAATCACTCCAGGGGCTGAACAAGGGCATTAACAATGGGGCATTCCAATCGAGATCCAAAAAAACCCCAACGAAAGGCAGACCCTCGATCTCTTGTGAAACCAAACCTTCGTAAGCGAGGCGCAATTGAGCAGAAAGGACGTAGCAAAGGAGCGGAGAAGAGGGAGACAGAGATAGAGACGGGATGCAGGCCGCCATGCAGCTTCCTGCATTGTCGAAAGGACCGCCGACTTGTGAGACGGCAGCCGCCATGCACATCAGGGGAAATGACCATCATCACATGTGGGAAGGATACAAAGCGTGGTCCACGGACCTTTCTTGGGCTGAATGTCCCATTAGAGATTCTGTTAAGGTCATATTAGTGTCTATGAGATGTCGTTATTGAGAATGTAGACAAGTTCTCTGCTACCAATCACTTAGCCTTGTGACATGGTCACACTTTGTCAACCACTGAAGATGGCAGTGTTTGTTGACTTTGTCAGTCTTAAAATGTTTGTCAGTTTTTATGCATTTGTTAGATTTGGTCAATTCCGCGGATGCACTCGTCGAAATACTTGTGCATCCAACGACATCCCTCTCGCGAGCAGCTCCTCCTCGTATTTCTCACTTGGCAGTCGTCGTCATTGATCGCTTTCCTCTTCTGATATGGTGGAGCCGACTGTGCTCATTCAGCTACCAATATCCTCCACCGATTGGATGGAAATCTCCTTGGTGCCAATAAGCGTGAACCTTGAGAGGGGAAGAGTTCTAGATCGAATCATCACCCTCACTCGTCAAGACTCATGGGTCATGACGTCGATGTCGATGGTGAGGGTACTGGAGGGGTGTTTGTGCAGATCGGACTCACACGACAATGGTACAAAATACTTACAGACACCCTCCTTCAGTCTGTGGTCTGAATCAACCCTATCGTTGCCTATCGACGGAAGCTAAGCCTGCCATACAATCAATCTGCGTTCTCACCATATTGTATAAAAAGGTAATGTGCCATGAGGCTCTTTGTTGACGTCAACGTGATGCTAAAAGGGACTCAATCCATGATGTTATGACCTGCCAACTGATATTTTTACAGGTACGTCAAATAAGATTGCCCTGCTCGACTTTGGATTTACTGTCCACAAGTCCAATTCAACCCTTTACTTCCAACTATGATTCGCATTGTTGGTCAGACCAAGCGGGCTCAGCTACTAATCTTCTCACAACAAATCAGACCGTTTTCGATATTTCTAGCAAGTCAGTCCGTGTACAGGTTTGGACGGAGGCATTCGCTCATCATTGCGCAGGAATGTCTGATCAAGACAAATCGGCACTTGACGCCAACAAGGGCTCTATCGGGTCTCAATTCAAACCCGAGGGATGTATGATTGACCTCTTCCTGGACTGTCTCCTTGATGAGACGTGGTCATTTTCGGTGTAGGCTAACCAAGAGTGGCAGCAATCGGACAAATGGGAGAAAAGGCTGGTGGTCCTCTAAGTAGCGAAGGTGCTGTGGGAAAGCAATTTACGCTACAGGGCTCAGTTGGTGGGTGACAAAGAAGAGCCTTTGCTTGTGGAGACTTGTCGCTGATAAGAATTGACCTGTAGGTGGTGCTGCGCAATCAGGTATGTCGAATCCTGTGCAAGGTTGAGCACCATGTTAACAATCGTCAGCCGCCGAGCAAATGCAGGGAGACAAGAAGCCTGTTTTTGACAAGGATGGTGCAATTGGAAAACAATTCAGACGTGAGTTTGAGGACCTAACATCATGGAGAACAATGCTCACACCAAGCAGCTGAGGGAGCCATTGGCAGTGTCGGTGAGGTGAGTTGAATTGAGCCAGTTGCAAGAATCGGAAACTTCGAGCTGTTATCCAAACAAGATGAGCTTCTACCTTTTGGGGACTTGTTAACGCTCCCTCTCCGACAATAGGCAGTTGGAGGTCCCTTCTCGGCGCAGGGTGCAATTGGAAAACAGTTCACCGAGCAAGGAGTGGTGGGAGGTAGGTTGTCCTTCCTTGCGAATGCCTGGTTTGCACTTTAGAGATCTTCTACAGGACAACCTCAGTGTTTCTATGCTGACAAGCTTGCACAGGGTCTATCCAGGAGAATTTGGGCAGTGGGAAGAAGTAATGCCGGATAGGTATTGAACTTACAAGATCTTATTGAGGATGGCGAGCAACCGTTGGAGCAACAGCCATCATCTGACTCCAAGGTCATTATGTCTTAGGAAGAATTATCTAGTTTTTCTGGGCAGTGCATTAGTTTGATTGCCTCTTCGCAATGAACCCAAATGTCCAAATTCCAAATCCAATCCCATTGACTGTCCAAAATACGTCGGATTCGCTCCAGATCATCTTCAACTCCAGGCGTTTCAAATTCGTAAAGCATGCCGGCATTCCTGCTCGCGACGACAAGTCGTTGGTCTCGCTCTCTCCGCATCGAATCGTACGCTGCAAAAGCTCTCGCAAGGTGAACTGTTTCAGGCGTATGCATTTCTCCGAGAAGTCGGCTGAGGACAGCAGCATCCTCTATGGCCATACCCGCCCCTGCACCGAGGTGTGGAGTGGAAGCGTGAGCGCAGTCACCCAGAAGACAGATTTTGCCTCCTCTGACAAAGGACGCTGCAGGAGGCAGGTCGAAGAGACCCCATTTATCAGGCTTTTTCAACAAGGATAGCAGCTTGATCACGGGCTTACTCCAGCCCTTGAAATCTTCGAGGACGTCTTCAACGGTGACGGGAACGACCCAGTTGTTGCCATGATTCCATTTCGGCGCATCTCGAAAGGCGACAACGTTGAGCGTCTTGCCCTGGTCAATAGGGAATGTGACCAGATGGCCGCCGTAGCCAAAAATCAAAGCCTGGGTCATTGCCACCTCTTTCCCCAGGACACTGATGGCATCATCGATGGGTATGAGTCCTCGATAGGCATATTTGCCTGTAAATTGTGGTTCGTATTTTTCCTGTTCGCCGTGAAGGATATTCCGCACCTGTGATTTGACGCCGTCGCAACCAACGACGGCATCGAACATTTCCGAGGTACCATCCGCGAAAAGAACCTTGACACGTTTCCCATCGTCCTGTACATCCACACATCTTTTGTTGAAATTGACCAGGCCACCTCGGAACCCACCAGGCAGGAGGTTCACCATGGCGTCCAAGAATACTGCCCGATGGACATTGCGGAATTTGTTCTCATTGTGGATGGTACATATTCCTTCAAAGGCCTTGTCCGTGTTGGCTCCTCCTCTTCCGTCCATGCCCATATAAACATTGGCAAATACCGACATCTCTCGACCGTTGACAGTAACTGAGGGTGCTTTATCCGCGATTCGGCTGTAGGAGTCGTAGATTCTGGGATCGATCGCGTGCATGGCTCGCACCGCGTTGGGGAGAAAGCCAACACCGGCGCCAATCTCGGAGAAGGCATGGGCGGCTTCGAATAGATGTGGTTCGAGAACGCGTCGATCACAATGTCTCAAGATCCCTAATAGAAGACTTAGTCCGCCGATACCTCCACCAATGATTGCCATCCGCAGAGGGCTTTTGCCGTCTTCAGCGTCTCCCATGACGAGCTAGGTATAGATTTCAATTGAGGAGCCGAAAGATAACTGTATCAAGAAGTGTCCTGCATTCCAACGCATTGGCAACTGGCGATTACGGCCTTTTGTACCCATGCTGTCCAGAGCACTTGCAAATGTCACTCTTGCAAGTCTTCTGCTTGGATGAGGCATAAAGTTGTCGCATCTCGGTCAGAGCGCACTAAAAGTGTCAAGAAAATCTATCGCACCGGTAAGCTCGTATTGAAGTAAAAGCTGACACGAACGGGATCCAGAGTTTCAGTCGGGGATCTTCATATGGGCAGACTGCAAACGCCCTCGACACCTGGCTCGCTGGGTAGTCCAAGCCTTCGTCGAGACCACATCATTGTGAGTGTGGCAACCCATCTCCAAGCTTCGCGATATGCGTTATCTAAAATATCACACGTAGACTCAGGAGTCAGCATGAAGAATTATTATGGTGGAGATGGAGTGAGCAGTGAAGACTTGCGCGCGGCCGCGTCGATGTGTTACCGCATCGGGTTTAACGCATTTATCTCGGCAAAGATGCCAGATGCGTTAGTGAGGCTCTAATCGGGACTCCTCGTTTGTGCGAATCTCACCCCTCTTGTCATCAACACCAGAGATGAGGTGACACTCTTGTCACTTTCTAGATCGGCTAGTCATCGCTTGGAAATACTCATGTCTCTTACAGTGACAGAAGGGTTTCTTCGCGACTCTCGCCTCAAACATTTCCTGGCCCCCAAAAATGGTGAGGCGTCGAAGAGCTGCGTAGCCGCTCACGCTTTTCTAGCCGCCCACCAAGATATACACCATTCGACTCAGCAAATGAGGCTCCAGCGTCAGGCGACCTTCTCCCGTCCCTGTTTATCTCATTGCCCCTGGCTATAAGCTGCTTAGAAAGCCATCTATACAATGAGAGGCTGCCTACGCGCCCTGTGACCTTCAAGACCATGGCCACGTCTTCACGCCCCTGTGGAATGCTCTAGTATCCCGCGTCTCCATGGACATTGGCGAGACGGGAATGGTGTGGTATCCTTCCAGATATATTGTTCAAACAAGCGGCGAGGTGTCAGTGGCACTGACTAACTGTTAGCACTGTTTGAGAACGATACCTGCCCTTCCAATTTTGCTCCTGCATAGGCGCCTACATGTTGTCACAGACGGAAGCGCCCTCCACGTGGTACTGACATATTACCTTGCAGGATTCCCCAGAAATGTTCTCATCATCCTTCAGGTCGACCGTGCACCGCATCCCCAGAATAGGCCTGCCAGTCAAGGACAGACTTGTTGACCTTTCACCTGGGCCTGTCACTAAGACTGTCGTTGTCAATCTTTCTCCTCAGTCATGGAGACCTCAAGCCCATTGCCAGACACGCCAGTGTCCCTGCTGAGAGCTATTGACGGTAGTCACCTTAGATGGTCCGACTTTCGAACGATTGTCCTCAGTGCATTTCGGATCATCTTCACCGACAATCTCCAGTTGTCCGAGTTGTCACGGCCCTTCTCTGACAGATTGAGGCCTTGCCTGCAGAAGCTTGACCGGTTCGACAATCAAGAGATAGAATGGCGGGAACAGGTCACAAGTAACAAGGGATTTGGATCGTCAATGGTGTTCCCTCCCAACATCCTCCCCACGACGGGTGTCAACCTCAACCTCCATCGATCTCTGGCCCCAAAGCTCAATCGAGAGGCACTTCCACCGCGAGCCGTCAAGGCCCAAGAGAGTCTTTTCGAGCTGCCTGTCCCTCGACCTGGCCTCCTTACTGGGTTCACGACACAGGCATTCAATGAGAGAGAATTGTCGGTTCTGCCTCATTGCACATCAGCAACGGGGACGATTGTCGATTTTGACTCGGGCACCGTGTCTCCAGGAACAAACACCTACTGCCCTTTCCTTGTCTTTGAGCGACTGAACACCAGGTCGGAGGATGCTGTCCAGTCTGCCAAAAACCAATGTGCAATCGCCGGAGCCCACTGTGTCAGGGCCTTGCAGCTTTTGTTCAGAAAATGCACTAAGCCCCGTCCGGTCTTTGAAAAACCAATATCATTCTCATGTGCCCTCGACAATTCCATCGCTCTTGTCTACTACCACTACGTTGATGCTGACGGACGCTACTGTATGTCGGAACTCTCAAGGTTCAATCTTGACGACACGAGTGCTTTCAAGGAATTCCAGGCATGGATCGAAGCGATTGAGGATTGGGGATCGACATACCTTCTACCCGTCATTAAAATTGCACTGAGACAACTCCTCAAGAGCCATGGGACCCCGCCAATATCACCTATGCCATCACTCACGCTGTCAATTGACACGGCCGCGGGAAGTGATGAGGTCTTGATGAAGGTCCTCCGCTCCACATTTGGCACCATCAAATGGAAATGTGAAGGGGAGTGCGAGACCCCGCTGAACAGTAGTATCGCTCACTGTGGCACGCCACTCGGCGCCCGCAAAATAAGGACCCTGGCTCTGTCGCCCACCTCACCGGTTGATATAATGAGCGTGGTGTCGGGGCCCACCACGCCACTTTCCGTGTGGCGTATGAGGCCAGACTGGTCCACCAGATCCCCTACTGCCCGAAGGCATCCTTTGTCGCCCTTGAGACTGCGATCTGATATCCCCGACTCTCCATGTCGACGCGCCAGTCTCTCTCCATGCACCCCTCCGCCAGAAGCCCCCAATTCGGCGAAATCCCCTATGCTGGTACTGCAGAAGAGGGTAGATCTGGCCATGGATGAAATCCAAGAACTGAGGGCTCTAGTGCAGATACTACAGGGGGAACTCGAGTCGACGAACAATCAGCTCGAGTTGGGCAGGAAGACGGCCGACATCACGACACCCGAAGCATGTGAAGACGTTCCAGGCCGTCCGACAACTGGGCATTCAACCAATTTGAGAGATTACCTTGTCCAGAGCTTTTCTCCGCTCTCCCACCTACCGTTGACCCATGTTACTCAGAACCTCCTGTCCTCTGACCTGTTATTGCCTTGGGCCCTGTGCTTGTTCTTACTTGTCTCGGTTCTTTTATCCGATGACCTGATGGTGGCTGCGTTTTATCTAGCGCAGTTACCAGGAAGCGTGTTTGTCTGACATGGTGTGGACGGGCTGGAGGGAGCATGCAGATTAGATTGAGCGATCTACAAATCTATCGATTCGTCAAGGCGGATCGTGTACTTGTACTCTGATGTGTTGTATCTGGTGTGGGTATACGGTTGGGGGGTTTAAGGGGCCATTGGAAAGGAAGTCGGCCCTGGAGCATGTGGCTTCACCAGTGGAAGTGGTTCGTCCTCATAACCACGCGTTTCGCGTTCCAGTAGATACGAGTATCGATGGCCCCTTTGAATATGACGATCCTCCCCAGCTTCTGTTCGATCTATCCCCATAGGGTTCGTCGCAAATCTATGAGGATGATCGCCTCGGGCGTGTGGTTCCCGAGGGCTTGTGGCGCCGTCCCCAGAGTTGAATCTGCCATCGTGCTCTGTGTGGATACGCTGATTGGCGTGCTCGACGAGGCGCCACTATGTTAGATAACCGTGTCGTGATTGCATGATTGGCGCGCATGGGATGGAGGCACAAAACTTCTAGGTAAACAAACCTTACAAACACGAGCGCGAGTGGCTTGGCTCCCTCTGATCTCGGCAAAAGATTTGAAGAGCATTCAAGATCTAAGCAGAAGGCTGAGTTAGTTGGAGGGTAGTCAACTTTGTTTACGAAAGGATCTGTGGGTAGTGTCCTCCAGATCGTCGGGATCTACCGGATAAGATGAAGCGCTAAAGGCGTGAGGCAGAGAGCACCACGCCACCCAGCGCCACAATTATGCTGAATCGGACAGGCCTAGCCGGCGCCTTACCGTCTTTGTGCAACCAGACTAACTATTTATGGTATAAGCCTCGCTGTACCGTCCCCGCGTCCCCTGAATAAGGCTTGGCTTGGCTCTTCGCCAAATTTCCCTTTTCAGAACCTGTTCGCGTCTCCCCAACCTTGAAAATGGCCGGGACCGTTCGAGAAGCATAAACACACCTATCACCACAGGCTGTAAAGGCAGTTTAACGTTAGCCACTAACCTCCAGTTCATCTTTACGATGTTGATATCGGGATCGAAAATTGCATGCAAGGTGATTGAGGCTTTGTGCCGAAATTCCATCAACTGAGACTTTGGAGACAGGAATCTCCTGGCCCGCGATGGTAGGTATACCTCCCAACTGGGTGAGTCTGACCTTTCTATATATCTTGATGCCAATGTCGCTCCTCAGTTCTCTTTATTCATCATCTTCCACACACACACTCTCTCTCTCC
Organism: Fonsecaea pedrosoi CBS 271.37; assembly: GCF_000835455.1. Lineage (NCBI taxonomy): Eukaryota > Fungi > Ascomycota > Eurotiomycetes > Chaetothyriales > Herpotrichiellaceae > Fonsecaea > Fonsecaea pedrosoi. The sequence continues at coordinate 681,569 of NW_013550615.1, read as the reverse complement.
CCTTCCGTGTGATATCTCTTTGGCACCAAGTGCCGTCCATTCCTTTTTTCGTGATTTCTAGTCACTCCTTTACCGCAAACATGTTGACTTCAACTCTTCTTCTCGCCTCTCTTGGCGTCGCCGCTGCGTTCAAGAACACTCCCGATGTGACGGTCAGGGTGACATCTACTCGGACCATCGCCTTCTGCGCGTACCCTACCGGCTTCGGTCCCTGTGATGGGGCCAGTCAAGCCTGGGAGGCTGTGAGCGAACCTACCAAACCGGCTGCCAAAGGTTGGTTCGGCGGGTTTGGAGGCCGTCACGGGTCACATGGGCCAGGACGACTGGGCGGCTGGCGCGGTCCCCCGCAATTCGGGCCTCACGGTGGTTCTCAAGGCGGCTCTGAGCAAGGCGGTTCTCAACACGGTGGCTCTCAAGGCGGCTCTGAGCAAGGCGGATCTCAACACGGTGGCTCTCAAGGCGGATCTCAGGGCGGTAGCTATCAGGTCGGGCCTCAAGGTGGCTCTCAACACGGTGGCTCTGAGCAAGGTGGCTCTCAGGGCGGTAGCTACTATCAAGTTGGGCCTCAGGGTGGATCTCAAGGCGGTTCTCAGCAAGGCGGCTCCCAACATGGTGGCTCCCAAGGTGGTTCGCAGCAAGGCGGCTCTCAGCAAGGCGGCTC
>NW_013550615.1:595690-680808 GCF_000835455.1 Fonsecaea pedrosoi CBS 271.37 | reverse complement strand
ACTCCCGATGTGACGGTCAGGGTGACATCTACTCGGACCATCGCCTTCTGCGCGTACCCTACCGGCTTCGGTCCCTGTGATGGGGCCAGTCAAGCCTGGGAGGCTGTGAGCGAACCTACCAAACCGGCTGCCAAAGGTTGGTTCGGCGGGTTTGGAGGCCGTCACGGGTCACATGGGCCAGGACGACTGGGCGGCTGGCGCGGTCCCCCGCAATTCGGGCCTCACGGTGGTTCTCAAGGCGGCTCTGAGCAAGGCGGTTCTCAACACGGTGGCTCTCAAGGCGGCTCTGAGCAAGGCGGATCTCAACACGGTGGCTCTCAAGGCGGATCTCAGGGCGGTAGCTATCAGGTCGGGCCTCAAGGTGGCTCTCAACACGGTGGCTCTGAGCAAGGTGGCTCTCAGGGCGGTAGCTACTATCAAGTTGGGCCTCAGGGTGGATCTCAAGGCGGTTCTCAGCAAGGCGGCTCCCAACATGGTGGCTCCCAAGGTGGTTCGCAGCAAGGCGGCTCTCAGCAAGGCGGCTCTCAGCAAGGCGGCTCCCAAGGTGGCTCCCAAGGTGGTTCTCAACACGGAGGCTCACAAGGAGGTGGCTATCAGGGCGGCTCTCAGCAGGGCGGCTCTCAAGGCGGTGGTTATCAAGTCGGCCCTCAGGAAACGCCAAGCTGGAACGGGTGGCTCCCTGGTTTTCTCCAGCCCGGCCAAGGTGGCAATGGAGGTGTCCACACTGTTACAGTCACAGTATCGCCTACCTTGAATCCAATCTCGACCACAAAAACGTCGTCCCCAGCCCTCACCTACAGCTCGAGCACGACTTCTTCTACACCTATGACATCGTCGACCACCAGCTCTTCGCTATCATCAGCGGTTGGACCAATTGGAGACAGCACTACCACCTCTTCGTCGTCCACTTCAATGTCAACATCAACGACATCGGACTCTTCTAGCACCAGCACTACGGATTCGACGACATCATCGATGACTACGAGCTCTACCACAACCTCTGCGACGACCTCTGCGACGGTCACTCCAGATACACCTCCTGACCGGGTAATGGGTGACGGAAGCTTCTTGGTGTCTCTCAATGGGGGTCTCGGGTCGAAGATGAGGCGCCAAACACTTACAAGCTACCTTGGCTTCGCGGGCACTGTTGCTATTGCTGTCACTGACATGGACGACGCCTGGGCTTTGGTGTACGATGATCAAAACCAGATCCTCGGGTTCAGTGGGCAGTCTGGCTTCATGGGCTTTGACAGCGACACAATGACGGAACCACTTCGCAAGTCCAGCACTGATGGCACCTATGCTCCAGCAGTCTATTCCGGATGGGAAATCAACGCCATCTCCGGTGACATTGACTTCGGAACCGCCCAATTCTGCGTCTTCACCAACGCCACGGTCTTCGCTTATTGGGATTTTATTCTCCCTAATGACTGTTTCCCTGTTAGGCTCACCGACACAAGCATCAACCCTGGCACGACTTCAACCACCAGCAGTATGTCCAGCACTACATCCTCCAGCTCTACTTCCTCGACTATGACTACCACCACCACCGCCTCTTCAGTGGTGGATGACACTTCCACCTCATCATCCTCATCCTCAACCTCCATGTCCACTTCGTCTAGTTCCACGACCTCTTCGTCCTCTACCTCGACGACCAGTGAGTCAAGCACGTCTTCTATGAGTGAGTCGAGCACAACCAGCTCCACCTCTACTTCGTCTAGCTCCGCCTCATCTGCGGTGGATCCCTTCTCCACTTCATCAAGCAGCTCGAGCACGTCGACTCTGTCCACGACTACAAGCAGCTCGACATCCACGATGAGCACGACCACGAGCTTTGATGATATCCCGACTTTCACCACGTCTTCTACCAGCACTAGCTCTATGACGAGTAGCTCAGTTATTGGCCCCGTCGAACCTACAACCACGAGTTCCAGCAGCACGAGCTCGACATCCACAATGAGCACAACCACGAGTTTTGATGATATCCCGCCTTTCAGCACATCTTCTAGCAGCACAAGCTCTATGACAAGTAGCTCTTTGATTGGCCCTATTGAACCCACAACCTCGACCACATCGGCTGACAGCACATCTACGACTACTTCTGAGATGACGACCACGACTTCATCAATGACTACTACTTCTGAGATGACGACCACAACTTCTGACATGACTACTACTTCTGAGACGCCGACCACCACTTCGACAATGACTACTACTTCGTCGAGCTTGATTGATCCAGTAGAACCTACCAGCACATCATCATCCTCTACAATGTCTACTACCGAATCGTCAAGCTCGACTAGCTCGACCAGCTCGACCAGCTCCACGACCTCCACGACCTCGGAGACGACCTCAACAACCTCGGAGATGACCTCGACAACCTCAATGACCTCCACGACCTCGAACGGGGACGCAACAAGCACTACCAGCAGCACCGGCGCATCAAGCAGCACCCCGATCTAGACGACCGTCACAACCGACCATTTTCCTTTTGTCCTTTTCATTGACTTTTAACGTCGGCAGCAAGGTGTTTCCTTAGGGGATGGAGCGAGGAAGGAGGAATGGGTGGTCGACTCTGATTTCGCATTTTCACTTCTTCCATAATTCTATAATGAGGCTACCCATGTTTAACGCAACATAGATACACGATAAGCAATGTTGATCAAAGATGACACGAACTGTTTTATTTTCCATGCCTATCGAGGTGCTAAACTTTGATCTCTCTCCCCTCGCAAGGGCGAACATGATTAAGCTCGAATTTAAGCTCCAGATAAAGTTCCGTGTAGACTTGCTAGCTTGAGACATCGACGTCATCATTCACGTGGACGCGCGTGAACACGCGTAGGACACGATACGCGTGCCGTATATCTCTTCTTGTGGCTTGGTGGACTTTTTTTGACAGTGCCACTATACACAGGGTGACAACGATGTTTTCTAAGCCTTTCAAGCCTCTCACTATCCGCAAACCCGCTGACAGCGAAGCTCTCGACCAGGGGATACCACCAGCCAAGCGAAGAAAGCTCACCTCCGACATTCGTACTGAAGCAGCGAAGACATCATCCGATGAGGGCGCAAGACCACCCCTCAAGTTGATCTCCAACCCTCCAAGTCCTGCTCTGGAGCTGAATGGCATTGAATCAGAAGGCCCCGAGAGCTATTTCTCGATTCTCTGGTATGTGATCTATAGACTTCGCAGACACCGTTCACTCATGACTATTCCAGGCGTATCCCCACGAACAAGAAGAACAAGACTTGGACGGATGATGGGGTCCTCGCCGTAAAGGATGGCCACGCAACACTCTATGCAAAATCGGGAAGGATCATTGGCCGCACTGCCATCGCTTTACCCCTACAGCCCGGCTTGAACCTGACCATTAGTGGAAAGGAAGTCGAGCTCGATTCGCAAATCAGCAAGAATGTCTACCTCCAAGCGATCGGCTCCAAGCCCAAGCCTACGGACGTCGAACACAAGGCCGCACCGCCGTCTCTGCCAACGAAACCCTCTGAGGTTCCGCAGGCAAAGTTAAGCATACAGAGTCAAATGAAAGCTCAAATACAGAAAGAGAAGGCTCAGGTCCAGAACCAACGTCCTCCACCCCTCAGTCGTGCCAGCGGGTTCAAACAACCACTGAAGGAGTCGAGGATAATCCCACAAGGCTCAGGTGAATCGCCGAGACCACGGCACGATCCCAATACGGATGGAGCAATTGTCTTCAGGAGGCCCAAAGGTCTACCTGGGGGGAGACAAATTGTGGACGTGGTGTTAGACCCCCTAATTGGCAAGAAGTTGCGACCACATCAGCAAGAAGGAGTGAAGTTCCTCTATGAGTGCGTCATGGGGCTGCGTAATCCTGATGGTCAAGGATGCATCCTGGCAGACGACATGGGACTCGGCAAGACTCTGACCACAATCGCTCTCTTGTGGACATTGCTGCGGCAAAATCCAATCTTCCGAGAACCGCCCGTAATAAGAAAGGCTCTCATTGTCTGCCCGGTAACCCTCATACGGAATTGGAAACGAGAGTTCCAGAAATGGCTCGGGTCCGACAGGCTTGGGGTGCTTGAGTTTGAAGATCAACAGACTCGTCTGAACAACTTTGATGGGAAAGTCTACCAGGTGATGATCATTGGCTATGAAAGATTGAGGATAGTAGCCGATGATCTTGCCAAAGGACCACCCATTGACATTGTTGTCTGTGACGAGGGTCATCGTCTCAAGACCATGAAGAACAAAGCCGCCCAAGCTATTGAGTCGTTGAATACGAAGCGGAGAATCATTCTGTCGGGGACTCCAATACAGAACGACTTGGGCGAGTTCTTTTCCATGGTCAACTTTGTGAACGACGGGTGTCTGGGATCCCAAAAGGGTTTCATCCGGGACTTTGAGAAACCCATTATGAGGAGTCGTCAACCGGATGCGTTGCCGGCGGACATTGAGCGTGGTCAAGATGCAAGTGAGGAATTGACTCGTACGACGTCGGCGTTTATACTACGCAGGACGGCAGACATTCTAGCAGATTTCTTACCCCCGAAGACGGAATATGTGCTGTTCTGCAAACCGACACCAGCACAGGCAAAGATATATCGGAGCGTTATCCGTTCACCTATGTTCAAAAGTGCATTGCGCAGCCAGGAGACGGCATTTCAGCTGATCACTATTTTGAAGAAACTCTGCAACAGCCCGGCATTGATGGATCCCAACTATGGCAATGATGAATCAACTCCCTCGTCGTCGCTTGTCACGTTGAACGAAATGCTTCCCGATGGGTTGTCCAGACTGTATCAGAACTCAGTGTCTTGCAAGATCCGTCTCCTCGATCAACTCCTGCAGCAAATTCGCACCAATACCGATGAAAAGGTCGTGGTCATTTCCAACTACACCTCGACGCTCAACTTGATCCAGCAGCTGGCAGCAAACTCCAATTTGTCTTTTCTCCGTCTTGATGGTTCAGTCGCAGCTAAGAAGAGACAGGCTCTCGTGGACAAGTTCAACCGCTCAACAGCGCCACAGTGCTTCATGTTTCTTCTGAGTGCTAAGGCAGGGGGAGTCGGGCTCAATCTGATAGGGGCAAGCCGTCTAGTTCTCTTTGATGTGGACTGGAACCCTGCGACGGACGATCAGGCAGTGGCCCGCATCTACCGACAGGGGCAGAAGAGACACTGTAAGATTTACAGGTTTCTGATCAAGGGTGGCTTGGAAGAGCGCATCTGGCAGCGGCAGGTGGTCAAGCGAGCATTGGCGGACAGCATCATGCAAGGCGGGTCACATCTGGGGTCGTCCGCTTTCAATGAGCCGAAGACTAAGGCTCAGGGTGGCACGTCAAGTTTTAGTCAAGAAGAGTTGAAAGACCTTTTTCGCTTGGACGAGGGCAGCGGTTCACGAACCCATGACCTGATCGACTGTGGTTGTGAGGGTGCGGGACAGGAGGGAACAGGCCAGGACGAAAATGACGGCGTGCAACAGGATCCGTCTTTAGATGGGAACGACGAAGACGGATACGGCGATGAGGAGCTCGAAGGCTCCGCTGGAATATCAAAAGCCCTGTCGTCAGCAAACACGTCGAGCGCAGAGAGGCCATCCATGGTGACTGAACTTGAGGCAGAGAAACATCAACTGATGCAATACAGGCATGTGGACACTTCAATCCTGGCCCAGGAAGACGGAGATCAGAAGCTGAGGACACAAGTGTTGGCTGCAATTGATGATGTCTGTCTCGAGCAGGTGGCAACCCTTGACCAGGACATGATAGGAGGTGGTGGAATCTCATATATCTTCAAGAGGGCCAAAGGCAGTCGGTGTCTCAAGGAACAGGACAGCTCACAGGTGACTTGACAACAAGAGTCGGATGAGCTTCAATGCTCCAGACCAAGCCACTACGAAATTGCAAAGATCAGGCCCTTTCTGGGAGAATGAGGAATATGCAAATGACACAAGGAATTACAAGGAGCTCTTTTACATCGGACTTTTGCACGACGAAGCGCTCGCTAACAATTCTCTGGTTATGTAGTTAGACGCCACGGCTTGATTGATACAAGATACACGAAGCTTTCGGGGACTACGATGAAATTGAGTCTATCAAGTACAATGCTGGTGGTGGCAGTGTGCATCCCATATTACACTCCTTTTCGTGCCACCTCACCAATGTCAAGATTGAGAGAATACAGACGGCAGTCATGGTAAGAGGCTCCTACTCGGACGACATGTTCTGGAACAGGACGTCAAAACCACGAATACGTGACTAAGACAAAATTGCGTTGGAATCCATCGACGGATCAGAGCAGGACTGGGTTTACCTCTTCGCTGCGAGACACTCGGATCGAACAGCTGGAATCTGCCGATGCGAGATTTGACGATGCATCTGGTGTCTTTGGCCCCCTGACCAGCTCCAATTCAGTCTAGACTGTATGCGTCAAGTCAATCATTGCTTCCAAAACAGGCACTGGTGCAAGCCACGTTCAGGCCTCCCTACCCGTTTGGGTAAGTAAAGAGGGCGAGCCAACTGGTGTTTCTGGGGGACATACTCCATGGCGTACCCTCGTCTGGTTCTCTGGCCATATAGTCAGTGCGACCATCACTATGGCTGAGCACCTTGTAACGAGTACGAGCCAGGCAAAGAGTAAAGGGGGTTCCAGGCCCTACTTTGATCCCCTGTTTCTATCGTGTCGACTGCTATATCTGACCTCCGCAGAACCTCACACATCTGTATGAGAGGTGGACGACTTTATTACATTCGCCGCTAACGACAGCTTCTCGACATTCCTCTTCGAGCCTCCAGCATGCGGTGCCAGCTTATCGGTTTCGCTGCCCTTGGACTCTCCAACCCAGCCTTGGCCGGTTGGTTTGGGTCGGATTGGGTCTGCGAGGTGGGCATATATGCGCAATATGCTGATTTGGCAGGGTATGGCCCAGCTGAACAGTTCTGTGCCGGCCGTTTTCCCGAGCCAGCAGTGACCGTGACCGTAACAGCGTCGTCTGGCCATGGTCACGGCTGGTTTCCCAAGCGTTCGTGGGGACGACCGAACCCGATTAACTCGCTGCTGGAGCAGCTCGAGCGGTTGCCATCACATGAGCAGGAGACTGCGTGTTCATGCATTGAGGTGCCCAAAACTATCACGGTAGGTAGAGACGATGGATTCATGCTTGTTTTTGGGATGTATCGTAACCATTGCTTTTAGGTTACGGTTCAGCCCACGTGGAAGACTAAGACTCCAACGGCTACACCGACGACTGTCTCTACTACCACCGCCAGTACCACATCGACAACTACAACGGCTTCCCCTACCACCACGGCGACGCTGGCTACAAGCACTACATCTACCACAACTACAACTAGTACTACCACCACTACTACATCAACAACAACTACTACTACCACACCTTCTACCACTACTACAACGACTACTACCTCGCCAACCACAACCACCACAACCACCACAACCACGACCACTACCACCACCACAACGACTACCACAGGATTCACAGCCTGCCCCACCGCCTCTGCCATCGTCCCCGGCCCCGGCTGCGGCGGCTGCCAATGGACCGTCTCCTGCGGCCAACAGCTGACAGCGCTCGACTCGAACCCGAACTGGGACATCCTCATACAGCCGGACTACGAGTCGTGCCTGCGTGAGTGCGACGACAACGGCTTCTGCACCGCCTTCACCTACAACGCCGGCACAAGCGAGTGCCGCCAGTTCCTGTACTCGAGCGAGGTCGTCGCGTCGCCGGCACCCGGGTGGGACAGCGGCGTCTTCATCGAGGGGACGTGCGGCAGCACCAGCTGTGGGGCGTACGAGTGTCCGAGCGATAATCCGGAGTGTCCGTCGACGTGATAAGAGAGAGACACAGAGTGAATACTCTCCAGGCTTGGCTGAGCTTGGTGGCTAAGCCTCCTGAGTTGATGACGGAGGAGGACTTTTTCATACATCCCGGTCCCCGTCTTGAATTATAATCTTACTCTTTTTGTTCTTGTCAGCGGGAGTTAGGTATGGAGATGGGAATAAGAGGAGGATCACATCTGTTGACAACACAGCCTTTTTCCTACTCCCTCTCCCTCATCCTCCCTACCTCCTAGATGTTAGTTTTCTCGATTCATATTCCCCTCTTTGAAGCGAAGCGAGGCGCTCGGAGAACTCTGTACGTGTTGTATTACTCTATTATTCTATTATAATGAAATGCCAAATGGCAAAGGCCGATGGGCAAGTGGGAAGAGCAGAACAGGACATGGGTTTTGAGGAAGGGTGGTACTAATACTATACTGGGTGGGATCTTTGGACAAGAATGGCGATCGCCGGCTCTTTTGTGATATCTTTTTGTTGCTTAACCTCTCCTCCCGGACTACGCCTTCAAAACAGCCCGATACCGGACCTTCCCACTCTGCAACCTCGTCACAGCTTCGGCCACGCCGGCTTCGTCCATGGCGAACTGCTCAATTAGTGGCTTGACGTCGTGGTGGGCTGCAAAGGCGAGCATTTCGGCGTGCGTGGCGCGCGAGGCGACCAGGTTGGTCACCAGGTTGTAGCAGTTGAAGAAGTATGGAAGGAATCTTGGTCCATGGTCAGAATAACAATGAAGGAGATGGAGAAGGAGGTGAAGATGGAGATGGCAGAGGCATGGGAAGGAGAGCGGCAGGATATTGAAGCATAGAAAGAATATAGAGGGAGAAAGAAAACTCACGGAAACTCCAGACTCATGCCAATCGCGCCGAGGACAACGATCGAGGCTCCCCGAGCCACGACCTTTTCACTCATGAACCTATTTGTGGTTTCTCCAGGGTCAGCCAAGTACAGCCGTAGCCATGAGTGGTCCATCAAGGCCAAAGGATATCTTTCCTGACGGCAAGGTGTGATGTCAGGAAAAGGGGAGGAGGTGCTTACGTAGACCAATCCGGCGCCTTGTGCGAAGTGATGAGCAACAAATCCACCGGCTCCTTCAACCCCTCCGCCTCGTGCCCGAGCACCACAAACTCTGACGCGCCGAACCCGCGCGCCTCGTCCTCCTTGTCAGGACTCGTGCTGAAGACGGTCGTCACCGCGCCCAGCTTCGCCGCGAACTGGATCGCCAGGTGTCCCAGGCCGCCGATCCCAAGAACCCCGACCCGCATGCCCGGACGATAGTACGTCTTGAGCGCCGAGTAGACGGTGGCGCCGGCGCACTGGAGCGGCGCCGCGATCTCCGAGGGCATCGACTCGGGAATCGCGTAGACATACCCCTCGGTGGCGACGTAGTAGGTTGCGAAAGTGCCGTTGTTGAAGCTGGCGAAGCCGAAGATGTCGCGCTGGTAGCACAGCGTGTCGTGACCCGTGAGACAGTATTTGCATTGGCCGCAGCTCTAGATACACACAGAGAGAGAGAGAGAGAGGAGGCTTTGATTAGGTCATCGTTCAAGTGGATGAAAGAGTCTTCAAGGGCCCAGAGTAGGAAGAGAGCATCAAGGCAGGAGTTTCCTTGTAACATGGGTATTGTTCAAGACTGGATGGAAACGGGACATACACTTCTCAGATATCCTCCGCCCACTCGATCACCGACCTTGTGAGCCGTCACCGCATCGCCCACCTTCTCGACAATCCCGACCCCTTCGTGACCCAGAGCACAACCCGGGTCGATAAAGAACAAGTCAGTACCACAGAGACCGCTGTGGGTGATCTTGACCAGCACCTCGTTGGGTTTGAGCTCGGGAACTTCCGCTTGGGTCTTTTTCACCTTGCCTTCAACTCCTCGCATGACGAATGTCTGGGCCATGTTGATTGTTTGGTAGTGATGGCTTCTCGAGAGGATATAACTTGCTGGCTTTGCTGGAGCGTGGTTGTGAAAACTCTCTCTCCCTGCCTGCGTTGATTGACCTGATTAGACCTGGGTCTCCTGTTATATACATACCTCCTCAAGCTCAGCTTCCTGCCTGATCGATATCTCTCCCTCCAACATATCCCTTCTCCTTCAGCCGAATGGTAGGCTGACAAAGACCAACGACCCCATCCCGCAGACAAAGACAAATTCTTGACAACGAGCATGACAGCGTGCGTCGTCGTCCACAAAACTAGCGCAGAGTTTGATGACATTCTCTCTCAATATTCACCCCGAGGCACAAGAATCGAAAGGCTCAGTCACAATCAGGATAGAACTAGACCAGATGCAGTAGTGCCCAGACAATGGTAGATGGGTTTGTAAGACATTGTCAACAGCCCAGCGCCCACCATGCGCGATGCAAACCTAGAGGTTGGCTGAATCATCGGGGTTTTTACGACAGGTTGATCTATCCCTCTAGTGGGAAGCGAGAAGCGGATAGGTTGTTTGGATGTATGTACAGAACCATATGACGAAGAAACGAAGCTGAGCAACGACCAGATCAGGTATGGAATGATCTACTGTGGACTGATTAGTCGAGGACAAAAAGAGATCAGTAAATAGAATAGCGTGGCGGAGTGGCGAACGCCGAGGGTAGCTGGACGGCGAAGATGTCGTGTTTAGTAATGATTCCAATGAAGCATGTTCGCACGATGGCATACTCGTATACTCGCACTGGTTCAAGGTGTGGCGAATCCAATCCCATCTCATTCGCTGCCAGTCGAGAGCCTAGCACATCGGAAGAAACCCTCGAGTTCGGTGAGAACTAGGAGCATGGTTCATATGTGTGTGTGGCCATCTATTCCAGATCCTGGCTGTGGAATGCCCGTGCAACGGCGAGACTCACGACTGGATAGCTCATGATCCGATCATGAAGGCCGTGCTTCACAATCTGTTCTCGCAGCACTCCAGCTTCGCCTCTCCACAAGACCTCCCATCCGCCAGCTCCAAGCTCAGCTTTCCGCCTGGCCTTTTCCGCCTCCAATTCCTCAAAACTCAGGCTCGTTCCGGGCGGTCTGATTGCGTTGACAGCATGCCAAAACACAACGTCTGAGTGAGTCCACGGGACGTCATAGTCGTCTTGTGCGTGGATGATGGTAATGTCGTAGCTCGTCTTCCGCTCTGAAAGCTTCGTCGTCTCTAACAGACGGATAAATTCAGCGAGTTTATCCTTTGACGGCCATTTGGTAGCGATGAAACTGTTCAGCCAGGCCAGAGCTCGCGGCCAACGTGCGACAGGCGCAAGAAGAGGGATAGTGCCGGCAATGCTATACGTCTGGGTCAAAAGTTCGACGTTTGCAAATGGCGCTACGAGCACGATTCCCGCAAAAAGGGTCGGAGGTGATTGAAAGGCTAGGTAGTGGGTGAGAGATACGCTAACTGCCGTGCCTAGCGACTGTCCGAAAACGACGATTCGCTCGGGCGGGATGCCAGCAGTTTTCATCGCGAAATCTGTCAATGTAAGTGCGTCGGTTAGAAGACCAGCTTCTGACGGCCACCCAGTGCTCGAGCCGAACCCGCGGTAGTCAATGGCGAGGATGTGAACATTGGGCGCAGCGGCAGAGAGCGCACGATAGCTCTGAGGTCGCCAGCCTGATCCCAGTGTTCCAGCTGCTCCATGTAGATATATGACCACCCTAGCAGTCGGATCATCTCTTAGTAGTTTGAACCCCAATCTCTCTTTGATATTGTGGCACAACCCTGTCGGCTCTTCTCTCAGCGCCTTTTCATTTTTTCGATATGTCTCGAGAGGCAGGACGTGCCACGCATGTAGTGTTTCGCCGTCTGGCGTTTGGAGGAGGAAGGGGGTGACCTGGTTCCGGAGAAAACCCCAATGCTCGGGTACGTTGACATCTTGGAACCAGGTCAGCGTCACACGGTGCAGGTAGATAGCATGATCCTGAAGCGAAGGGATGGTGAGGAGACTCAAGAAGGCGAGGTAGATGCCGACGCTGGCTGTGACACCGATGAGGAGAGGTCGAAGGATCGCCGAGAAAAATGTCATCACCGCAGCTGCACAACAACAACTCGGGAACTTGGGAGGGAAATTTGTTGCTGCTGCGCAATGGCGGCCATAAACTTCTCGCACTACAACAGACGGAGAGAAATGACAAGATATGGAGTGTTCAGTCCACCACCACTCCCTGTAAGAGGTTTGTTTCGACCGCTGATAAGTACGCGCGAATCCCCCATCTCGTGTTTCGATTCGTCCTTCACCACTCCAGATACCACCAGCCAGGCGCTTAGCAAAAAGGCCCCAAAACCGGCGCAACTACAATGCCTGGACCTACAGAGTCATACGAGTATACATAGCATTCGGCTCCTGAAACATCAATCTCCACCATGGACCGGGGAGCGTCTCATGTCTAGGCTTTCACTGTAGGTTGTGGGCTGGGACTCGAATTCCTGACGAAGAATGGCACGTCCCGAACCGTCGCTAATCGTCAGGGTGTTGACGACGCGCTTGACTCGACGTTGAAGATTCTGTGTAGAATCCACCATCCACGACTGATATCGCGGGTGGGCTGTCAGCATGAACTTGGTGCAGCATAATACTTTTTTGGACTAACTTGAATGAATTATTCCTCAGGGGCCGGACTTCAATCCTGGTCGATACTGCAGCTATGCACGTTCTAAAAAACGAACGGTCTGTCTCAGCTTTGGGTCAAAGATAGCGGCAGCAGTCGACGCTGGACGGCGCTTCACCCAGTCTCCTCGTCTTTTAAGATGGAAGCGCAAGCACTAAGTCTTTTCCATTGTCTCCCCACCCACCACCCAACAGCTGTGAAGCAGCATCGAGCATTGGATCCTGGTACAAGTACTGAGTATCAGCATCGAGCGAATCTTCAACGACTCCCCACGGCCACTCATGCGCAGCATTGTTCCCACCGCGAGATACCATGGGACTCGGAGGGCGAGAAAATGGCAGATTCAACTTCTCTTGGGCCTATCACTATTTCCCATTATATGCCAGAGTCAAGAAACCAAATCGAACGCGACAGGACCAGATCCTTCTACTTGTGCTCCAGACGCCAATTTGCAAAGCACATTCTCGTCATCGACGAGAATCAGACACTGGGTGAACCAGCCCGACTATCGAGGCACCTTTGATATTCTCTGGACATCGATTGTGACGATATTTATCAGCACGTATAGCATGTTGTGTCTCAATGTGCCTGCTCCCAAGGACAGCTTCTCCACTCGTTTCCGCCGCCGTCTGTTATGGATGGCCCTTGGTATTCTGGGCCCTGAGTTCCCTCTCACATATGCTGCGGGTCAATGGAGCCGAGCGAAACAATCTGTTGTGTCCTTCAACGCGTACAATTACAAGGACTGGCACATGCGGCAGGCGTTCTTTGCCGATATGGGAGGCTTCGTGTTTCACGCCCGCGATGGCGAACCTTTCCCAATCAACGCAACTCAGCTCCACTGGCTTGTTGTCAATAAATTTGTCGAATATCCCGCCATTACCCGCAAAGAAATTTGGGACAAGTCTAAGCAAGACACATTTACCAAAGTTGTTACCGCATTTCAAATTTCCTATCTGATCATCCAATGCATCGCTCGTGCTATTCAAGGTCTGGCGATCACAACCTTGGAGCTCAACGCGCTTGCGATTGTTGTCTGCTCGCTCATGACATCTTGTTTCTGGCTTCACAAACCAGCAGATGTCCAGACGCCCATCCACATCCATTCGTCCCACTCCCTTGCCGAGATCACGCTCAACCGCGACTGGAGCTTGACGCCGCTGGATTTTATTGATGAAAATGGCCCTGGGTATTCCGTCAATGTGCAACCTTTCATGAAGATGCCAGTCATTCCTCCAGAGAGGCCGATCCAACGGATTCCCAACGACAGGTTTCCGACCAACCCATATGGTATACAAGAATACTTTCTATGCTTTGCTACGTTGCTTTTCACTGCCATTCACGTGGCTGGCTGGAGCTTTGAATTTCCAAGCCGCATAGAGCGCCTGCTCTGGCATATCTGCTCGCTTCTCCTCTTCGGTATTACTGCCGCATTCTGGATCTTTGAGACCGCGGCGTCCTGGACACGCCTGGGCCGTTGGAGGACGATATATCTGTTCGTCTTCAACCGAAAAGCGTTGGCAGAACACAAGATTCGTCTAGCTCGACGATCGGCCACAATGAAGAGAAAGTCCGAGCAATTGCCGGTGCCCTGGGAGTTTGCAACGATAACGCCATTGGCGATCATATATGGGGTGGCCCGATTCTATCTAATTGCAGAGGCGTTTGCAGAGTTGAGAAACGTGCCAGGGACAGCATACCTCAACGTACAATGGACGGATTTCATTCCACACATATGACGAAAAGGGGACAGCACAGGATGGTGTAGAAACAATCATTCAGTCACAGCCTTTGGTTTCGTTGATCATGGAGGATGGTAGTGTCCCTGGTAGAGTAATATAGCAAGGCATGAAGTGTTTGTTGCAGCAAGTGGCTAGCGTCGCACTGGAGTTCGCTTTTTAGGCCGGTCTTCTACTCACCGTGGCGGCGAAAATGCTCTTTCGCTTAGTTGTACTGGACCATTCAACGTCTCACGTCGTTGAAATCGAGTTCTGTGTTGGACGAATCCAATTTACATGGTAGACGAAGCGTTGTCTGGAGTGGTGGAGTGCAAGGCCCTGTCATTTGATTTGTCTCAAACCCACGTCATTTGACATTTGATTTTGAAGCCACGCTACTGGCATTGGCGATTTACCTGTACAACCTTCAATTGTGACCCATCCCCCCCTACCCCATATACCCACCGATGTTCAGAAGCACGAGCATTTCTGTTGTCGTTATGCAAGAGCGCCTTCATGAATGGCGGACCATGCCTCGAACTCCTTGAGGATTGACACGTCGAATGAACCTCCGACTCCTCCCATCTTGGCCCTCTTCTTGGTCAACTTTGACCATCGCAAAGGGTATGGCTATGCGCCCTCTCAAGTCTTTGGCGCATGCTAACAATCTTGCAGATACACTCTAGGATGGCATAGATCTGTTGACGACGGTAAACCTCCCCGTTCAATTTGTTTCTAGCGCCCGCACTGACCAGCCACTACAGTCCCCGTCGAGGGTGTTGTCGAGTTCAAGTCCCTACCGTCCGGTCTGCACAATGTCGAACAGGATCTGGTGTGAGTGATATACTCAAGAGCTGGTCAAAATTACTGAATAGTTGGGAAGATACTTTATCCACGATGATTATGCTGGACTTTCCGCCTTCATCAACAAGGCAGATGAGCAAGCAGACCGCGCTACCCGGATGTTGGCGGTTGGTGCACTGGTACCATTAGAACACGGTCGCATGGGCCGGATCTGGCGCCATGCGGAGTCTCTGGTGGAACTCTCGAGGTAGGATCTTGCGGTACAATGCTCCTGGCTGCATCTGTTGACAAGGGTAGTGCACAAATCGACAGCCCGGGGAGTGTTACTGCGCTCGAAGAGTATTGGGAGAAATACAAGCTGCGGCCTGAGGCAGTGCCACAAACGCCCGTTGAGTCTGGAGAAGATGATCCAACCCGCCGGCCCAATGGCTACCAGAAGTCAAGGACAATGTCCGCTGCGACAACCTTTATCCAGCCACATCATGCGTTGACGCCTCATCATCCTGCATTGACACTGGTAGATTCTATCAAGCTGTTTGGACCCTTGATATTTCCACTTTATCGAGCAGCCCTACTTCGCAGACGCATCTTGATCGTCACAGATGCCCCTGTTGAATTCTGCTGCAATCTTGGTGAGCATGAAATTACCCTGCCAAGTTGTCAGACACTGACTGCATGGAAGTATATAACCTGTCTATTCTTTCGTCTGTCTCAAAATCGCTAGTGCCGCACGAAGCCGATCCCCCTACTGCTCGCTTGCGTGCGCTGTTCACTGTTGGTGTTATGGACATTCCCCAGCTCGAGCAGGCTCGAGCTGCCGGAAGCAACCAGGGTTTCATCGCTTGCACGACGGATGATGTGCTCACCTCAAAACCCGACCTCTATGATGTCCTTGTTCTCATGCCTAAGGCGGGCTTACTGGCTGCCTCAGGAAAAGTGTTTCCGCGAATCGTTGTTTCAAGCCCAGAATTGACCAAGGCTTTCCCCAAAGTTTCCATCAAAGCTACCCAACGAGACTTTCGTCGGTTTGCAAACCTCATGCGTGGTCTCCGGAGGCTAGAACCTAGTGAGACGGCCGTTACTGATGATGAAGCCTCATCTGTTTCTTCACTTTCATCTTCAAACTCGACCAACAAGTTAGTGGTGGAACCTCCATCTTGGTCTCGAATGGCATACACCTCTTTCGTTTGGTGGGCTTCTGCTGGAGACCGCCGTGAAGGGTTTGCCGAGGGAGAAGAACATGAGATCGAACGAGACTCGACGCTGCTATATGGTGAAGACGAGGAGGAGCAGAGCCGTGAAGTTGCGGTGGTTGCATACTTCCACCGCCTGACCGCGACCATCTTTCAAACTGTCACAGCTGCCATTTCAAGGGTAGACGGCAGTGCGGAGGCTGAGGGCAGGTACCACGACAATGATGATGATGACACCGATGCAAACTCCAATGATCAGATGGGCCAGCAGGATAGCCAGCCTTTGTTGGCCGAACACGCCGCGGAGGCCAATATCGAGATCAATCACGAAGACATGCTGGACATGGGGTTGGACAGCTGGAGCGCGTCAGACAAACGATTTGTGGAAGCATTATCAATGCTCTGGTGGGAAAGACAAGCAACGGTGCGACCAGTGTCCATTGACTGTTGTGGACTTCGCCTACTCTGAACAGACGCACAGCACCATTGACTCGCACAAATGCTGTAGGGCTATCTTTCAGCCTCGTCGCACTTGCCGAAGTCTCGGTCGTCACGATGACGTCGATCAGTTGACCTGATACTCAATGCAACACGCCATATCTCATGAGCTGAAAGCTGCGGCCGAGGAATACACCAAGCACGAATTTACTCATTCTCGACTCCATCTCCTCGATCTCATGTCGACCAATTGTACCATATGGATTTGCCATGGTCATCATACCGCGGATACAGTTTCCGCTATGATTTTGCCAGCCATGCACAAAGGCCCACTAGATGACAAGCTTTGGCAGATCCGGAGACAGCTATATAGCTTGCTGCAAGCAGTTTCGACCACGTTCACCTGACCTCTTGGCTCGCTGCCTTTGGCGGTCAATCTCCTCACCAGGTAACAATTCTCTCGAAATGAAATTGAACGTCACAAATGTCCTCTTCTATGCGCCCTTGGGTGCTGTTACGGCTCAAATCCCTGCTCGCAATCCAGTGAGCGTGGGTCCGCCACTCGAGTTGATGCACCTCTATTTTGACGAATGGCCGACACGTACGCGACCTGCCTCTTTTCGTCTGAGGTTAACTTCAACTGACATCTGCTCTAGGGGTAGCTGTCTCTGCCTCTGGACGCATGTTTTCCTGCTATCCTTTGGGGCTTGACTACACCAATACGAGATACCAGGTCGCCGAGCTTGGCTCGAACAACACCGAAATCCCTTTTCCCAGCGCACAGGTCAATTCTCCCCCAGGAGGAGCAGTCAACTATTCAACATATCCGCCCACCACAAAAGGTCTTTTGGACTATCTGATGTCTGTCCAAAGTGTGGCTGTCGACCCCAAAGATCATTTGTGGATATTGGACACTGGCCGAGCCCTCCTCAGCAACGGCACACTGACCACCTCTAACCTTGGCGGTCCTAAACTGGTGGGCGTTGACTTGACAAAAAAAACACCGTTTTCCAGACCATTCTTTTCCCGCCGACGGTGGCCTATCCCGACCCCTACCCTAACGACGTTCGATTTGACTTGCGTTCTTCTCTTACGACCTCGGGCCAAGGTATCGCCTACATTACGGATTCTTCTAGCGAAGGGCGGAATGGAATCATCGTGGTGGATCGATAGACTGGCGGATCATGGCCTCATCTGGAAAACATTCCCCAGGTCCGTGCTGAGCCAGGCTTCTACGTCAACGTTCGGGGCGACTCTGTATATATGAACGCAGGTAGCGGGATGCCTATTTCCAAGGTTGCATTTGGTGCAGACGGAATCACTCTATCCAACGACGGCGATGTCTTGTATTTCTCAGTGGTTGTGGGGCGTCATTTGTAGAGTGTGCCTACTTCTCGGCTACGAGACAGGAGGGCATCGTCTGAACTGTTTGCCGCGGCATCGGTAATGGACCTCGGCCAGAAGGGTGTGAGTGACGGACTGGACAGTGATTCAAACGGTATAGTCTACGCTGGAAGTGTTGAAACCGATTCTAACGTCACTTTCAACCATCAAAATGGGACAGTCCAGACGTACGTGAGAGATCCGCGGATCGGCTGGACGGACACCTTTTCTGTGGCCGGGAACTATTTGTACTTTACGGAGAATCAGCTTTGGCGAGGGGCATCGTACCAAAGTGGCATCGACATGCGGGTCAAGCCTTATGCTTCGTACCGAGTGCCTCTGTTGAACAATGCGACCAAGATACAACTTGTATAGGAGCACGAGGCTGAACAAGGCTGAGAAAGCCTCGTCAAAATCAAATGACGAGTTCTGACCGAACCGAGGCGCAAGCACCAACAACCGCCCATTCATCCGACTTTTGACTTCAGCTCGTCCTGCTACGATTCGCGGACGCGTACCTTGTACATGTACGCAAAGAGGTGTTTACTCATGTCAGGTACCAGCACGCCCTTTGATGATTAACCGGAATCGTTGCGGAATAGAAGAGTTGAGTTTGAACTTTCTCATCCTTTTGCCCTCTTTATGGTCACCAATTTCCTAGTTGACTAGAACTGTCTGAAAGCTACAATCATGGGAACCGGAGACGGCTCAACACCCCAGGCCCCTGTGGTCCTCTTCGGCTATGACTGTGAGATACAGCCCGTTCCTACCTCTAGAGTAAAGAAATGTCAAGCTAACGTACTGTCAATCCAGCGTCACCGTTCACCACAAAGGTGAAGCTGGCCCTCAAGTTGAAACAGATACCATACAGTATGTTGAATAGACCGGAGCCGTAACCCACAGAGCAGGCTTTACCAGCCGAGATTGTTTCGTGGTCTTTGTCCTGGGCTGACGCTATGGTGTTTACTTGGACAGCTTTCGTTGTTGTGCCCTCGATGATGCCACGGCCAATCTTGAAGGATAATTTCAATGTGACCTACAGGAAAATTCCGGTTCTGGCCATTGGGCGCGAGGTGAGCAAGTTTGTCTCTTTGCTCGGTCTTGAGTCGAGTTAATAACTACCGGCCTCTTGGGCACTATACTCCTTGTGTGCCGCAAGTCCACGTTCAAGCTGAATGCAAACCTTGATGTGTGACAGATCTACATCGACACCTCGTTGATCCTCGAAGTTCTCGAGAGTCAGTTCCCCCCCGCAAACGGCTACGGCACCCTCTACCCATCCTCTGCAGCCTCCTTTCGCCCACTGCTCCGCGGCTTTGCCTCATACTGGACTGACCGTCCCTTTTTCCGCGTAACCACGGGGCTTATCCCAGCGAGTGTATGGCGTACGCACTTTGGAGCCGACCGCTCGAATCTGATCGGCCACAAACTCGACGCGGAGAAGCTGGCGAGGAAAGTTCCCGAGAATCTCAGCGGGTTGGATCTGCAGTTGAGCTTGTTGGAACCGCTGCTCTCGGGCGAGCAGACCAAGTCCTGGCTCTTCGGAACCGACCTGCCAAGTGTCGCGGATCTGGCACTGTGGTACCAGCTCGACTGGGGCGAGAAGATCAGTCGTGGCGAAGGGATCGATAACCTGACGGGTGGAGGGACGAGTGATGGGGACGGGGAGGGCATGGGAGCCGTGTTCAACAGAGACCGGTATCCCGGGTTATTTTCTTGGTTCGAGCGCTTCAAAGCATACGTTGACGGGCTGCCGAGTGTGGAATCAAAGCTCGAGAAGGAGAACACGCAGGGTGTGGAACAAGTGCTGCAGCAACTGAAACAGACGCCGCTGTCGGGCCAAGTCCCTCTGCTGGCGACCCCAGCTCCTCCGCATCGCGACCTTGACGGACGCAATGGTCTCGCAGTCGGTGCGGAAGTGACGATTGCTCCTGACGACACTGGAAGGGATAGTCCGACCATTGGGACAATAGTGGCCCTCACGCCGGAAGAAGTGGTCATCACGCCTCAAAAGACAAGCGAGGGTACTGGTCCAGCTGTGGGGGAGGTGAGAATCCACTTTCCCCGTGTTGGATTCGTGATCAGGCCTCACGGGCAGTCGAAGCTGTGAGCGAACAGGGTTTATCGGTTTATAAACAGCCTCATCGGGAATGGCGTGCCAAGCCACCGTATATGAGAGCTACCGAGTAATTTTCCTCTCATCTCACCTCCCATCATTCGTCCACGAGATCCCTTACGTGACTTCAGGAATTGTTGTTATGCTCGACATTCCCTTTATGCTCGTGGTGAAGCTCCCTCAGAAATACCACCACAGAGAAAACATGCCAAGTTCCCCATAGACCTAGAACGAGAGACACTGTGGGCAAACCCCGCAACAACCCCCCAGCGTTACGGGGCATCTTAATAGTGTTCGACTTCTCCACGGGATTGATGGATGATTGCCACCGAGAAAAAACTCTGAGTGAGATATTAGGGCAGTGAAGAAGCCGGGGAACATCCCACGGGGAAAAGGCTCAATGTGAAAGTTTTATGTACAAGCAATGGACCACCAACGAGTCGTCATGTTATGCCTGTTCCGGGAGCAGATGAAACACCTGTCGGTCCATAAAATTATGAGACTCGTTTCTATGACTCGGTCCATGTCATCAAATCCTGACTTATAAGATATATAACGGGACTTGAAAAGCTACAGGTGTGGAGAACACACCGCCGCCTTCACACCAGGGGGCCAATCACTTGGCTGTCAAACAAATGCGCTTCCCCCGGACTAGACGAGGTAAGAGTGCAAGGGCGCCAAGGGCGCTACCGGGCTTGCCAGAGGGTATCTAGTGCAAGAAATGCAGTTGCAGATCCTGGTACCTGAGAAGCATCCCGGGGTCTAGGAACGTGGACTCTTCTGGGTGTTTTCTGCTGATACTGTGCAGGTTGCGCCAACAGGTGCACAGAGAACTAACGTGAATCATCAAAACCGACACGCCTGCAAGAACGTTGTGCAATTTCTGCTGCTCTGGCCCGTCCCCTTGAACACTAAGAGCTATGCGGTTACCAGATGCCACACCGCAGCATAATCTTGGGCTATTCTAGAGCTCTCCCGCTACTCCAGATCCCACATTCGGCCGACTTCCACCAGATCCGCTCTGCTGGTCCTGGAATTACAGGCGGAGAAGCCCACAAACTCCCCACGTGTGACTGGACAATGCTTCCGAGGATGTCCTGATCGAGGCAAGACTGAGATACTCTGTGGGGACTCCACAAACCCTGGCTTTTGCCCGCCAACAAGCCCAGGTCTTGTTTGCTAACCTTTCCTGATCCCTGGTGAACCCTTCGTAGTCAGGAAAATCCTACTCAGGATTGACTGTCGCATAGCAGACAATAGCGATCGGCACTGAGCCCGATGATTACCCTGGCTCGTATTTTCTATATACATAAATCGCGCCCCATCCTTGGGCTTCTCCAGAGCTCAACTACCGTATGCTCTCTTCCCTTGTCCAATCTGATTGACAAGTCGGCCCTTGAGTGCTGTTGCAAACATGGCCAGCATGAATCGATACAATTGGCTTTGCGTGCTGTACGTGACCTTCGGGGCCGTATTTTATGGCTATGATTCTGGTGAGTCTCTGCATATCTCAACGCTACAGACACGGCGGCGAATTAACACCTGACACAGCCTGCACGACATCGGTCCTGGGTTATACCTCCTTCCTCGAATATTTCAACTTGAACTCTACCACCATTGGCGCCATGGGATCGGCATACTACGCTGGCGCCGTTGTCGGCATGGCTTCGAATTGGTATCTACCCAACAAATACGGCCGCATTCGGACCATCCAGATCGGCTGTCTGGCCTCTATACTCGCTGCGGCCTTGCAGACAGGTGCCCACAACTATGGCACCTTCGTGGCTGGACGAGTCATCGGCGGAATGGCCTCGGGCTTGATCTTCGTCGTCTGCCCTGCCTACAGTTCCGAAATTGCACCCCCTCTGATGCGAGGCCGGATTGGCGGGCTTTATGCGTGAGGAATCTGTCAATCTTGCTAGATTATGGAGCTGACAATTTCGCAGAGTCAGTGTCAACGGAGCTTATTGTTTTACGGAATGGGTGTAAGTCTATCTCTTTTGCCACCCGGGAAGGATGAATGCTGAGTTTCACATCAGTGGCCTAGGATTCTACTTTATCAAAGGCGACGTCTCCTGGCGCCTCCTGCTGGGCTGCCAGCTGATCCCCGGCACCCTCATGTTCGCCTGCTCCTTCTTGATGCCCGAGTCTCCCCGTTTCCTCGTCTACGTGGGCCGCCACGACGAGGCCTTGACGGTTCTCAAGAAGATGCATGGCACCACGCACGACGACACCTTTTACATGCGCGAGTTCCACCAGATCAAGGCCCAGATCGAGCTTGACAGGGAAGAGCGACTGGGACTCAAGGCGATCTGGCAAAAGCCCTCGTACCGCAAGCGATTCTTGTTGGTGTTTTGGTACGCCATTGCGTGCATGTAAGTTTACGACCCCGATCCGGATGGAGACATGGCAGTACTGATACATTGTCCCGCTACAGGCTTTCCGGTGTCATCGTCATCCAAAACTACCAGGTTATCCTTTACACGAATGTTGGATTCAGCAACGTCATGTCGCTCATCCTGACCGGTGTATGGGGCACCGTTGGCACCCTCTCTGCGATATACGCCGCTTTCTGCTTTGACTGGATGGGACGACGACCAACCATGGTCAGTTTTCCTTGCCTGGGGAAATTGAAACTTGTCAAGCTACTAACCCAAAGGACAGATCACATCGTACATTCTCATCATCGCGGGCACGCTCACGACTTGCATCACCTGGGCCATCTACGAAAACGGCGGAAGCACCAACCGCGGTCTCGCCAAGGGCATCATTGTGGCCATGTTTTTCGTCGGGCTCGGATACGCTGGGCCTGCCAACGCCTTTCTGGCAACTGTTCGTAACCCCCCAAGTCTTGTTATTTTTTTGATTCCATCCAAAAATGCATTAGGTTTTAGGACCTGTACTGACAATGTCTGGGGATGAAATTGCAGTATCCCGCCGAAATCATGCCTACGTCTGTGCGCCCCGTGGGCGTGGCCGTCAGCTACATGACGCAGCACGTCCTGATCATCATCCTGGTGCAATTCACGCCGGAGGCCATCGAGACCATCTCGTGGAAGTTTTTCCTCATCTTTGTGTGTTCGAGCTTCATCTTCTCCATTGTCTTTGTCCTGTTCTACCCGGAGACGAGGCACAAGACGCTGGAAGAGATCGAGGCCATTTTTGGCGACAAGGTAAGAACAGGATCTCTTCATGCGCTACTATACTACTCTTTCCCCTTAATCTTGTCTTTTGTGTTTCTTTTGCCAAAGGTCGGATCCAGTTGAATGTACAGACAACCCAGGCTAACGCACTTTTTCTCTAAAATCTAGGTCGCCGAGACGCTCGACGAAGCCGGCGAACACCTCAAGATCGAACAAGTCGTCGACGAAAAGGCCCAGGCACGGGGAAACGTCGGGGCCGTGGCCGTCCACGAAGAGGGGATTGGCAAGGTCAACAACGACACTGTCTAGCCTGGTACAAAGGACAAGCACAAGTACAAGCAGCGTGCGAGACTGTTGGGTTGCAATGGACTAGAAGCAAGTTGGTGGTTGAAACTGGTAGAGCCATGAGGATGATCCATGTGTGCTCCTCACCTCTTGTCTTCTATATCGCCACCGCCCATCATCACCAAAGGTAACACATGTCACGCACGTACGTACAGAAAGAAGTGGTAGTAGTCGTGCCACCTGGGTGTAGATCTAGGTCTAGGTCTAGATCTAGGTCTAGATCCTCCAAATACATAGTCGCGACTACATTTTTCTACGAGTACATAATCCGCCCGCCCCAGCGAATTTCGCCGGGGCGCAAGATAAAAAGTCCAGAAAAGATTGCCATAATGCATAGTCATCCCATTTCCCTGTCTGAATATTGGTTGAGCCCCATGCATACCGCCCCATGCGAAAAAGGGTATGGCACGAGTTCGGGTACGGGTACGAATACGGAAGTATAAATCTACACGTTAGTTATTCAAATGGAAAAAAGGGTGACGAGAGGTACATCGCATAGTAGATAGATGGGGCTCTTTGTTGTTTCAATACCAACTCGCTCACTAAAGAGTCAAGTTATTTTACAGTACCCTTGATTGTCATCCCGTAGAGACTCTCGCTGTCATACACACACACACACACACACACACACACACACACACACACACACACACATATCCACAGTAGACACTACATCCTCTCCGTCTCTCTCTGTGCATGTGTGTGTTTCCTCTTCCTCAACATCCGTTCTGTTTCCAATTCCGATTGAATCACATCTCACCAAGTGATTCACATCTCACCAAGTGAAGTACTTACCACTCAAACCCACGCTCGCCCTCCTCGCGGGCCTCGATCAACTGCCTCTCCCGCCTCGCCCCGGCCGTCGCCAACTTGCGATAATCAAAAGTATCCTTCATGACGACGGCGGGGGCGGCGGCATTGTCATCAACACCACCACCATCACCACTATCACCGTGGTTAACAATAGCACTATCACCCCGAAATCCCCCAATGCCAGTGCCAATGCCATGGCCAACATCATCGACAACAGGCCTCCCATCCCTCTCGTCCCGCCGAAGCCGCATCCCACTCCAGATGCTCCCGGCTTCGCCGATCCCCAAGACGCGGTTCTCCAATTGAACCTCCCGCTCGAGTCTTTCGGCTTGCTCGCGCTCCGCTTGACGCTCCCGCTCCCTCTTAAGCGCGACAGCCCGCTGCACAGCCTCCCTGGCTGATCGGTCCCGCGCATGGCGCAAATTGTACAGGGCAAAGAACAGCATGGCACGGCCGCCGTCGTGGACGTGGGCGGGTTGTCTGCGGTTGCGGGGGCGGCGTTGGCGGAATGGGTTGCTGGGCGCGACGACCAGGCGTGGGTGCCAGGGGGTTATTTGGGGGTTGTTTTCGTCATCAACATCTTCTTCGTCGTTGTCGTCCTTTGATTCGTCACTGAGGTCAGAAACGACTTGGTTTGCGCCGGCGTAGGGGTTATCACTGTCGTCGTCGTCGTCGTCGTCGTCATCATCATCACCGTCATTGCCATCGTCATCGTCAGGGTTGGCAGCCCTTCCGAAAAGCATTGGGGGATGAGAGTTCAGAGCACCGCCAGCTGGGACGTCAGTGGTGCCACCCGCATCGGCACCAGCACCAGCACCACCGGCACGAAGTAACTGGTCCTCCTCGGCAAAGTAGACTTGGTATGAGAACCACTCGTACTCGGAATCACCGTCACCGTCACCGTCACTGGCACTGGCAGTAGTGTCCTCACCTTCAAGGTCTTGCTGTTCTGCCAAGTAGCGAACGAGTTGTTCCTCAAGAGAAGCAATCGCAGGAGGTATCACACCCTCCCCGACACCATCGCCTGACTCACCTGCTGGGAGAGAGGTGTCGCCTGGATCCTGCCCGTGCAAAATGTCAGCAAGGTCATCGGCTGACGCGAACCGGCGCAGGGACGGGAGTGTGTTGTCATCTGGTGGAGGGTTCTGGGTTGGGTCAGCCATTTCTTTCGTTCCTCCTTGGGCAGGATAAGGGAGCAGATCGAAGGGGGGAGTGAAGGTGTTTCTCTCTTCTCACACGACTTGGATAATGACCACGAGTGGGTGTTGTTCTTTCCTGTCTTCAGTGTTGCGTGAGACTCGTTCTCTCTCTGAATGGTGGTATTTCTGAAAGACGATGAACCAAGGACAAAGCGAGGGGGAAGAAGGAGAGAGTAAGTAATGGCTCCCTCTCGCTTTGAGGCATCACAAGCTAGGGCAGCGCGTGAAGGCATCTTCGCAAGGCAGCGGCCTTTGGCAAGACAGGCCCAACACAGCCTTGCCTCCAAAGTGGTGATAGAGCAAGTTAGTTCCTAGTTTCTTTGTCTTTCCGAGAGACAGTGACATGAACAAAGAACCAGAGTGAATTTCATGGTGATGCGTCACAAGGAGACTTGTCACAGGCAGTGTAGTGCAGTCAGTGCCTTGTTCTACTGCCTAGGTAGATACAAGGCTCAGAATGGGTGATGAAGGACGAAGGTTTTGACAGCTGAAATCGAGTCGTCTTGAGGACAGCATGCAGACTGATAACGCACTCCTCCCACACCGTCGCATGAGATGGTGTAACAATGGGACGCTCTTGTTCCTCACTCTCGGGTGAAACACACAAAGGTCTCGGGACAAAAGAGAAAATGGGGAAACCATCCATAAAGGGACATGCGCCAATGTTGGAGAGAGGATCTATCGCCAGACTCGTGGTTGTTCGAGTGACAAGCTCATTCGGTCCGGAGTGCCCGAATAACAGCAAAAGGCAGTGGATATCGCATTGTCTGGGCACGGCGATCGATTAGTTGTCCACAAAATGCCACGAGAAGTCCATCGCTCAGCCGGACTACCATGATGCCGGATAAGAGCATAAACATAAACTACTGCAACGCTGTCTCCACTTCGTGAACGCTGTCTAAGCCGCCGAGAACCTCATAGAATGGAGCATCAAGGATCTCGACGCACCCTAGTAATTGTCGTCGTCGTATCGAGCATCATCACGGCCTTGGTCGTAGGCGTTGTCCACGTTGTCACCAAATCCTGCCTTATCGTTAGCAACGCATGTCTGTCCTGAGGATGGAACCTCGGCAGTATCTCAGAAACAAAGATCCGACGATCAACTTACTCTCGACATCCCCGACCTTTCGACCGGCCCAGCCGGCAACATCATCGGGCACATCCTCAACATCCTGCACCGCATTGTCCCACTTGCGTTCAATATCTTGAGGGATATCCTCGACATCTTGAACCTTTTCCCCAGTCCAGCGGGCGGCATTCTCTGGAAAGTCCTCGACATCTTGCACCCCATCACGCACGTCGTTCTCGACATCATACTTGGCGTCGTCCCACTTCTCCTCTGTGATGCGTCAGACCGCGGTATACCGAGTGGGCAACAGCCCGATTGTGACACTTACCAACTTTCTCTCCTTCGTGCATCAAGAGAGCACCACCGAGAAGTCCCGCAGCTGCGCCCAACGCCACATTTCGACCAGTGTGAGATTTCTTCTCCGGCTCCTGCTCCTGTCCTCCGTAACCAGACCCGTAGCCGCGCTCGTCGTAGCCTCCTCCTCCATAGGATTGCTGCGGGTGTTGGAAAGTCCGCTCTCCGGTCTCGCGGTTGACGAAGAACCAGCGGCCGTCACGGTCGTCCCATTCGGCGACCCATGGATGAGGCACTTGAGGTGGACCCCCGTAAGAGGAAGGTTGGTTGTACGAGTCCCGGCCGTAGGAGCCGTCGGGTCGATCGTTGTAGTAAGACATTGCTCAGTGGAGTGCGTTGGGTTGGAAAAGTGATCGTTAGAGGTTTGTAGTTAGTTAGCTACGCTCTCAAGGCAAAACGCAGGTCAGGAAGAGGGAAAGAGGGAGGAGAGCAAGGTGTCGAGGGTGATGAGAGGAAAAGAAGGTGACAGTCAAGAGTGAGACGAAAAAAACAGATGACTGTGCCGTCAGTGCTAATGAAGGGGGGACATGACACGATTGTGTGGCGTGGGCACAGAAAAAGACGCTGACAGGTGCTTTGAATTCCTCAAACCGTGGCAGAGAGCCAACGATGGAGGGGCCAGGCACAGGAGGGGCACAAGGACGGATCTCGGGGACGAGCCACTGCGCGCATCTGACAATCTCCTTTCCTTTCTGCCTCTTGAGTCCTCTCTACCTACGGAATACGGACCAGACAATACCCATCACTTATAGATTTTTCCATCTGCAGAACCATCATCAACATACCAAGTAGAGTAGTAGATGTAATCCTGACGGATCAATCGTCGGCTCGCTCCGAATCTTCCAGGTACCCCGCCACGCCCGCCAGTCTTTGCTGTCTTACCGAAGCCAAGCCCAAACCAAGCTTCGCCCAGTGGAAGCTTAGCTTCCTAACACTAATTGTTAGCTGCTTGGCTGCGCACCCAGAAACCGCGTGTTCGTGATCGACCCTGCCAGATCTCAGCGATGATTGTGGGAATTAATGCTGCGACTTGCGCAATCGATAGCCTTGCAGTGTCCTTAATAACGCACTCCTCGGCTAAGATATGCTATTATCCACCAATTCCACCGAAATTCCTTTGGTAGCTTGTATCCTCCCTATCAGTTATCTCAGTCAGTCGTTACATCAATCATCCCACCTCGTAAATTGTACTACGTCGAACTTCTCTTGAATCCTCCGATCGGATTCGAAACCTATAGGTCTCGGCGAATGGAAGCAGAGCGAGGCCGAACGACCAAGTATTCTGCAAGTCACCCTGCACAACATGGCGACCTTCCAAAGAGGTTACGCAACGAGAGTAATGACGACACTAGCGAGGATGATGGTTATTCAGGTAAA
This sequence comes from Fonsecaea pedrosoi CBS 271.37, assembly GCF_000835455.1. Lineage (NCBI taxonomy): Eukaryota > Fungi > Ascomycota > Eurotiomycetes > Chaetothyriales > Herpotrichiellaceae > Fonsecaea > Fonsecaea pedrosoi. Next base: position 652,424 of record NW_013550615.1, on the reverse strand, counting down.
AAGTTGTCGGCATCCATGGCTCAAACCATTCGAGCACTAGAGCAACTGGTTGAAGAAGCTGTGAAACTCGCCGAAAATGCCGGGTCTGTTCAAGACGACAGTCTCGTACCCGAACACAACGGAAATCTGCCCAGACCACCGAATCGGCCGCCGCTAGGTCTCGCAAAGAAGATCAGCAAATATCTGGAAGAAGTCTCCTCAAGAACATGCAACATCGTATCCTCGCCAAAAGGCGGGCATTCCCTAAAGTCGCGAACATCTGTTGCGGAAATGCGTGCAAGCAGTTACGAGAGAAAAATGGGAGATTCTGCTCCTCGCAGCCGGAAGACGCGTAGTACCGATGACCCACAAATTCTCCTTCCGCAACCTGTCGCTGAGTCTTTGGAGGAGAGGAAGAAAAAATTGTCGAGGGACAGAAGATCAAGAGCATTGGCTGCAGAGCCCAGGAACGGACCAGCTCAATTCCTATCCCCTCCGCAAATTGGCCCTCGTACCACATCCTCCAGAGGTATCGCAGAAAGGAGATCTTCGGCCTCGAGGCCAGCGCCAACCTTGACGCTGAACACCGGGCAGCAGGTTGTACAGTTCGATGAAGACCAGGAACCATTGTTAGGTGCCCCTCGACTGGGTCACGAAAGGCATTTCAGTGAGATGTTTGGCATTCCATCCCGGCATGTGAGCATCAATATGGAACATCCATCGCCATATCCATCCTACACGGTTGACCTCAATGGTGTACAGCATATCGACCTGCCAGAGCGAGCAGAACATTTGGATGTTCGCACCACTTGTCACCATGCACCTGTGGCTCGAAATTGGCCACCGTCTCGAAAGCGATTCGCTGCGGTGGTGAGCTGCATCAATGTCGCCTGTCTAGGTTTACTTCTCGGCATATATGCAGGAGAAGTCCCGGCAATTCAGTATGTCGTTGTCGATTTCAATCGTCATGTCATTCTTGGGAACCTCTTCCTCTATCTTGGACTTGCCGTTCCGTCCTTGGTATTCTGGCCCCTTCCCTTGTTGCACGGACGGAAACCTTACACCCTTGCAGCACTCACCTTGACATTATGTCTGCAGATACCTCAGGGGCTCATGATCACGTCATTCAGATCCCCTGATTTGAAGAGATATCGCATTATTCTCCTGCTTTCTCGTGGATTGTCAGGTTTTGTTCTTGGTTTCGCTGACATCAACAACCTCGCCACATTGTTGGATATCTTCGGCGCATCGTTAAAGAGCAGTGACTCACATGAGATACCTGATCCGTACGATGTACGCCGGCATGGAGGTGGCATGGGAATCTGGCTAGCTATCTGGTCATGGTGCACTGTTGGCTCGATCAGCATTGGATTTCTAATTGGAGCACTCATCATTAGCGACACTTCCGTGGATTGGGGGTTTTGGATCTCGTCATTGCTGCTGTTGGCAGTTATTCTGCTCAATCTCATTGCGCCAGAAGTACGGCGATCGGCATTCCGGCGAACAATCGCAGAAGTCATTGGCGAGGGCAGAAGCTTCAGCAGGATCGCTCGTGGCGAGATCAAACTTCATCTCACCGGGAACGGGCCGTACTGGTGGGGTGAAGAAGTTATGGCCGCTCTGAGGCTAAGTTGGCGGATGGCCAAGCAGCCAGGCTTGCTGGTACTGTCCATTTATGCTGCTTGGGTGTACGCACAATTCACTCTGGTTTTAATGGTGAGTCCTTGACCGTGGTTTGCCGGGCTTGACGGGCTTGACTAATGTCAACAGTTGCTCGGAGCCTTAGCTTCCACTGAATATCACTATCGTCCAGAAAAAGTTGGATTATGCGTTCTCTCTCTAGCATTTGGATCAGGTTTGGCAATACCTTTCCAGAAAGCATCTTGGCTGAGTCGTGCTCGGTACCACCGTCCCAGTACAGACAGCATGACCTTCCAGAGGGCCATGATCTGGCGGTCGCATACCGTTCGGCGGATATCCTTCACGGTTTTTCTCCCGCTTGTAGCAATCGGATACGCCTTGTCGTCAAGAAAGCCCCCATTTCCAGTCGTCGTGCCATGCGTGTTCGCCGCTTTTATTGGATGTGGCTCAAACTTGGCGATTGCAGAATGTTATGCTCAAATAATGTTGACCTTCGACACATCAGACTTGCAACCAGGCATGACTGGGCGCCCTGTGCGGAGATCAGTCAAAAGACGAAGAGGAGAAGAGCGCACAAATTTCTCCTGCTATCCACGAGTTAGTGCGGGCATAGCCGTCACCCAGTTTCTGAAATTCGTGTTCGGCGCGGTGGCCACGGGCATTGGGGGTCGAGTGGAGCGAAGGTATGGTGGTATGCAGGCAGCCGGCATCGTTGCAGGTGTACTCATGATCTTAACTCTTCTTCTCACTGTGGTACTCTTTAGACGGAAAAATGTCCAGATGATCCCAGGTATTCAGGATCGGAGGATGGAAAAGGCAGAGGAAGAATGGGAACCTGTGATTTTGGGTAACCCGGGTGGATTGACCCGCAAGATCAACGTCCTGGAGGCAGGTGAGTACACTCGATGGTCGGAAATTCGACGGCAAAATCGGTTGACTTCTGAACATGGGGTCACGTCGTGAGGTATGCTGTAGCGATAGTTGTTGACTGGGATTTGTGAAATATGTCAACTTAGTTTCACTGCTTCTTTCGATCTCTATCCCTTGACCCCATTGGAATGACAGAAATAAGGCCTCCTGTAAGACATCGTCCTTGCCATCATGCAAGGACACTCATTCTGCATAGAACAGAGCCCTCCCAGCGCACTCTGGCAACAGACTTTTTGTCGATGTCAAAGTTGCGAGTTAGTTTTGAGACAAATATCGAGGCCGCGTAACGGCCATCTGTAGGAACAATTTAAATTTCAAGGTAGTCTGTTTTCCGTAGTTGTCCCACATGTTACTGTGTCAGCGCCTCGGGAGGATTGAAGTCTTCGATGAAGGAGGGCAGAGATAGTCGGCACTGGCGTCAAGACTAGTATTAAAGGTGCTTAATCAGCCAGCCAACCAATTCATGATGACGGAGTAAACAATTGTTTCTTGTGCGATGATTCGGCTAAATGTGTGGACGGTGCCAAGTCGTTGGGAGCGCAGGGAGGAACCTGGGAGCGCCTGGGCATGGATGGAGGGTTCGGACTGCGCTGGGCCTCCCATCGGCCGTCTCGCTCCTTTGGGTGTGATATTGCGGCCGCAACTCGTGGTTGACAACTCGCCCGGATATGCTTGCACAAGCTTGGGCCCTCGAAGCTAATGCAGAAGCTACGGTAGCGGCCTCGAGGAAAGGAAAAGGGTTGTCGCGGGGAGGATGCGGCCATGTCATAGCTTGTGGGTGTAACCCCAGTTGGTGTAACTCGCCCGCAGCTGTGTCATCATTACCCTCTCATCGCCTCCCCACAGTAACAATCACAACCACTACCACCACTATCATCGCCATTGTACCATTTGGATTTCCCTCACTTCGCACATACGATCCTTTTTGCTTGTATCCATTGGCGAACCGGTCGCTCTGCCTATGGACTACCCATTGCATCCTTTATCGCCTTGAAACCGAGATATTCTCGCTTCAACGCCCTCACCATTGACCACACCACAAACCATCAATAATATTTACCCATCGCGCTGCGCTGCCATCCCCTCTTTTCTACTCTTCGACACCTCTCTGAACTCCTGCCGGATATCGGCCCCCCGTACCCCGTTCATACCCATTTATATCCGACTTATCGGTGCTTTCACTATCGCGAGCCGGCGCCGATTTCACATGCACGGCTGATTCTTATCCACAGTTGCATCGCCACCCGTGCCCTGACATAGTCGTGCGGAAGGTGTGCTTTACCTTTAAGACCGAGGTATCCTTACGAGATTAGAAAAATCCGCCATATATCAGAGGCTCCCTACGATCCGAATACACGAATACACACGAGAAGAGCAGTTTGCGCATCTGCCAACATGGATATTGTCGATCGGGATATGCAGCGGGCTGAGCTCCAGGCCACGCGCCAATGGTCTCACGAAAGTAAAGAGCGCCGGTCATTGCGCAGCCAGAGATCTCAGCAATCTGGAATTTCGAGCTCTACAGGCTCCAGCACATCCTCTGCACCTGATATGGGCAGAATAGCTACTGCTGGAGCCTCAAGCGCAACAGTTCCTTCGACACGGGCCGTGAGAACGAGGACCCATCCCATTGAGGACCTCAGAATGGAAACACACCGCCTACAACAAGTTCAGACCGTGGGAGCAAGTATAAAGTCAAAGGCGGACACCAAACCTCTACCCGAATTTGGTGGTGGAAAACCATATCCTCCCGATCTGCCAGCGCAGGAAGAGTACGTTGTGGAGTTTGATGGCAAAGACGATCCTCTCCATCCTCAAAATTGGCCCTTCAGGCGAAAGTGAGTACGGATCGGCACGACGGAACAGAAGTCACTCATGCTGACGTTGCTCATAGGTTGTACATGGGCGCAATCCTGGCTTATGTCTGCTTGTGCAGTACTTTCACATCCTCTATTTTCTCCGCCTCGACCTTCAGTGTGGCTGCTCATTTCGGAGTCAGTGCTGAAGTGGCCACGCTCAGCACGTCCCTGTACGTCCTAGGGTACGCATTTGGCCCGTTGATATGGGCTCCTTTCTCAGAATTGCGAGGCAAGTGGTGTCAGAACCGAGAGAAGGCCGACATGCTGACACTGTCCAAACAGGTCGAAAACTGCCCATCATCGTTGGAATGTTTGGCTTCTCGGTCTTTTGCTTCGGCTGTGCCACCGCAAAGGATCTACAGACAGTTATGATTACCAGATTTTTCACAGGGTTTTTCGGTTCGTGTCCGTTGGCCGTCGTGGCTGCCGTCTTCGCGGACATGTTCGACAACACACAGAGAGGCACAGCTATTGTCATCTTCTCCTCAATGGTTTTCATGGGCCCGATGCTCGGACCGTTCATTGGAGGTTTTATCAACAAATCTTACCTAGGATGGCGCTGGAACCTGTACATTCCGGGCATAATGGGCTCTGCGGCTGTGTGCCTGGTCATTTTATTCGTTCAGGAATCTTACGCCCCTGTGGTCTTGGTGAGCAAAGCCGCCGAACTGCGCCGCCGAACTAAGAATTGGGGTATTCACGCGAAGCAAGAGGAGGTTGAGGTGGACTTCAAAGAGCTCATCACTAAGAATTTTTCTCGTCCAATTCGGCTCCTGGTCTCCGAGCCCATCATTCTGGCCATCACCTGCTACATGTCATTCATTTATGGCCTCTTGTACTGCTTTCTGACGGCCTACCCTCTGGTTTTCCAGGGTGTCCACCATATCACTCCTGGTGTCGCAGGCTTACCCTTTTTTGGAATGGTCGCTGGGATCTTCATCGTCGCCGGCTATATCATCTGGGATTCCAAGGCCTATAACAAGAAGCTTGCGGCTAATGGCGGAATTCCAGTCCCAGAATGGCGTCTTCCGCCAGTCATGGTCGGGGGAGTGCTGTTTGCCGCTGGTCTTTTCTGGTTTGGTTGGACGGGCTACAAGGCATCAATTCATTGGATCGTTCCGACTCTGTCTGGTCTCTTTACCGGGTTTGGTCTATTGGCTATCTTCATCTGTTGTTTCAACTACATCATTGACTCGTACCTCATGTTGTAAGTCGGACACTCGTCCACGACGTTTTAGTGACGCACATACTGACAATCTTTAGCGCTGCTTCGGCCATTGCAGCAAATACCTTCCTGCGATCGTGTCTTGCGGCAGGATTCCCCCTTTTTGCGCGCCAAATGTTTGATAACCTCGGCATCGAATGGGCTGCCACGCTCCTTGGCTGTGTTGCTGCTCTTTGCGTCCCCATACCTGTGTGCTTTTACTTCTTTGGCAAGAAGCTCCGCCAAAGATCCAAATTTGCACCTACCATGGCGATCCGGAAGCCTGTGGACGAAGAGGGTGGTAGTGAAGAAGAAGAAGAACAGGAAGCCAACATGGCCGCTTTACATGCTACGCGCAGCCGTGCGCACCACGACTTGGAGGTGCGGTCGAGGAGGACTCGCACGAACGGCAGCCTGGGAACGACAACCAGCAATCCCGGACATGATCCAGAGAAAAGTGCATAGCATGCGATTCATTCAGCCAGAGCAAACCAGAGCTATGGATGAAAAGGGGTTCGTTGGCTTTATAGGGAGTCTTCCATTAGCCATGGGGGTGGACATGTCAACAATGGGAACACGGACTGCCTGCTCTCGGTATCGTGGGGGACATCGTCCACAGTATATACAGTCAAAACTAAGCGGAGAATTTCCCGATATGCTGTCTCGCCGCATACGCTCAGGAGCATCGTAGTAGATCGTCGATGTCGGCTTGTCTGGGAAAATTATCGGATTAATTTCGCCCCAATTTCCAGCCCGATGTTTTGGGTACAGGCGGGACGCGGCACCGAGATGAAGCTATATAGTCTTCAGCTTGTTGTCTGTTTCCTCAGCTCCACCTGAGCAGACGGCACTCTTCCAGGTATACAATAACGTATGGGAGTTGATACAAGGTTCGGATGTGCCCAATGTTTATGGAGTTATTCACCCTTCTCTGAAAAAGGAGAAAGGAGACTTTGGTAATTGGAGGTCAGCTGTATCTGACACACCCACCGCACCCTGTCGAGAACGAAGAAAATAACCCGACAGAACAAAGATTCGCAGACCAATTCGCAGACAAAATACTTGTACTCTGTAGTGGTTGATCAAACGGCGGAAGTTGAACTGCCGGGACGCTCTGTGGATGTGAGCCGCATCAGCTCCACCACCACCACAATTGAAACTCTCGATTTCTTCCATCTTCCACGACGCCACGAATCACCGCCTCTCGCTACTCGCAGGATCTCCATCGTCGCGCCACAAGACCGATTCATCTTGACGCAATCATCACTGCTTACGGCATCATCATCACCAAAACTGACAAAGCGCGGAATATCTTCCAGCCTCGTCAATACTGCTCACGTAGCTACAGAGCGTGTGGAGCCACCGAAGAAGCAGCTGTCTACCAGCTTCTAGCCCATCCCATCAGCAAGCTAGCTGAAGTGGTCATCCAATCCTTCCATCACCCCATCACCAAGCATTACCCGATCCAATCTGTTCCTCCCTCGAACCCTCCACTTTTAAGCACCTCTTGTTCACCCTGCGCTGGCTCACTGTTGTGGACCGCCCATTCAAGATCGGGAAGAGAAAAGGGACCAGAGCAAGAACCATGCGTCTCACAGCGCCATCTCAGACTCTCAGATATTTAAACATCAGACCACTTCGCGCGCCGTCTGTCTCTGTCTTTCTTCCACTTCACACGCACTCCCTCAAAACTCCAACTACTACAAATCTTGCAAAGTCAACGGTGCAAGCACGTCTATTCACATCATCGATCAGCAAAATGTCGTCGGAATCGTTTTTGGAAGCTGTCAAATCTCGCCGGTCTTACTATGCTTTGTCGAGTGAGTCTCCGATTCCCGACTCCAAGATCCACGAGATTGTCAACACAGCCATCACAAATGTGCCGAGCTCGTTCAACTCGCAGTCAACCCGCGTGGTTGTCCTGCTGAACGAGGAGCACAAGAAACTGTGGGGTGATATCGTGATCCCCGTCGTCAAGTCGGTCGCTCCCGCCGATGCCTGGCCTGCTTCGGAGAAGAAACTTGAGGGATTCAAGGCGGGCTATGGCACCATCCTGTTCTATGAGGAGCCCAAGGATGTCGCCAAGCTCCAGGAAGCTTTCCCTCTCTATGCAGACAAATTCCCCCAATGGAGTGAACACACCAATGCCATGCACCAGTTTGTTTGTAAGTCATCCTCGCATCTCGTGAATCGCAGTCTACTTTTGTACTTGCGGACTGACAGGAGGAAACAGTGTGGACCGCTTTGGAGAAGGAAGGCTTTGGCGCAAACCTACAACATTATAACCCCTTGATCGACGAAAAGATTGCGGCAACATGGAACGTGCCCAACAACTGGAGCTTAAAAGCACAGCTGGTTTTTGGCAAGCCAGCTGGCGAGCCTTACCCGAAAACATTCAAGCCGCTCGAAGAACGGGTCTTTGTCCACGGAGCCAAGTAATGGATTATATTTGTTTGAGGTCCGACACCTCCGCATTTGCCTCGTGTGATCGGAGTCTATACAGGAAGACCGCTTTAAACCTATGAGAAGCGATAAATTCATTGAGTTTGCTCGTACAAAGAACTGGTTCTTTACCTGACTTGGTTCGGTGAGGATGCGAATTGCATTTACTTTTTCCATTGCTTCCACCCCTCTCTCTCTCTGCGCATGTGGCTCTAGTTGCCCGACTCAAGACAGATGTCGGCCGTGCTCGCGTGGGTATGCGATTGATAGATCAAACCTACTGCACTGACAAAATACTCTAAAAGCGGCTTGGAGTCTTGCTGTAAGTGGTCTATGGCGTGTCCGGACAATCCACCGATGGATATGTGGGAGACGCCGTCGACAAGACCTTGGCAGTCAAAACAATTATACCCTGGAACTCACTGATCTATTGTTTTCGGGGAATTGATCTGTAGACTGGTTGGTTGTTGATATAGAGACCGTAGAGTTGCATGTCAATGACAGACAGGAATTGCTCTATGCAACATGACGGTCGACTGCACTGAAAAGAAGCACTCCGCTTTGTGCCGTACAATTCAACGAAGGCCTTCTTTCTCGCTCCTTGGACAGGTCCGTCACAGTTATGTCACAAATCACCTGACTCGGTCGGTCCTTGGTGCCTCTGACTCCATTTTGAATACTCTTCAGAGAGAACCAACACCATCAAACAGTGCCATTGAAACTGTTCGAAAAACGCCACAGAGACTTGTTCTGGCGCCATTGCGGCCCTTGTTTCCTCGTTTTACACTCCACCTCGCTCCGATCCCATCATATTATAACGCAATTGTCCCCCGAGTTTTCTGGCACCCTGAAGCTTCATCATGGCACGGCTCCAGGATAATGCCCGGGAACACTGGGACTGGGAGAAAAACCCAATCCGCGTTTATACCCCAGACCCGGAAGAGCTTAAGGAGTGGCAACAGAGTCTGCCCTTGAAGTTAGAGGACGTCTTCGACTTCAATAGTGGCCTCCGGGAGGGGGATGTGCCCGAACCTCGCCCTCCACCGCCTCCCAAATGCGATCAACTTGACGAGATCGAAAAGGCAGCGAGCGAAGGAGACCTCTGCACTATACAGCGCATATTCGATCAATTGCGCGGTACACCTGCCGGTGACTACTGGATTCCACGACAAACGAGCAGTCTATTCCGTGCAGTTCGGACTGGTCATACGGCTATTGTCGAATATCTTCTAAGCCAAGGGTCTTCTCCGACGGTTAACCTTGCTAAAATTGCCGTCGACAATAATGATACGGCTATACTTGAGCTGTTCCTCAAGTATGGATGGGATATTAACGAGCAGTTAGGATGGTGTGATCCGCCAGTACTTGGGTAAGTTAATATAAGCAATATTATCCTAAATTATCCTTCTAATAGTAACAGATTTGTGGTTGAGAATGTAGATTTAGCTACCTGGCTCCTCTCCCATGGTGCAGATGCAAATGCTAGATGCGTGTTGGATATAACCCCATAGTCATATGCCGTTCACTCTGCGACGTTCGACGTTAGACGTTATCAAGACGCTCTTCACCCATGGTGGCTCAATTGAAAAGGGACAGCTACTTCACTTTGCTGCCACTCGTAAACTACTAGATCGCCTCGAAGTCGTGGCTTACCTCGTTGACAAGGGTGCACCTATTAACGACGTCATGTATCAGCATGACCAACTTTCAACTGACTTACAATCCGTAGCCGGTCTCGGTACTCCCCTTCATGGGGCGGCTGCGGATGGGTATTTAGACGTTGTCCGATTTCTGGTGGAGAAATGCGCCAATCTCAGTATCTTGGATTCTTGCGGAGAGTCGGTCCTTCATCGCGCCGAATTCCACAGGCGTCAAGAAGTGGTTGACTTTCTTCGTCATATCCTAGCGGAAAGTTCGAATCCGCCTGCATCGACCGAGTCCATGGAATAGCAGGCGGCTTGACGACAAACCAACACGGAACGTTGTATTTCTGTTTATGCAAGGGAGCTGTATTTGAAGGACATTCTTTCCCTTCACGATCGGATGGAGTTTGCGCGAAGAGTATTACTGCGGAGAGATGCGGAATCAACAAGGCCGCTCGAGCTGCGCTGGAACACATTTTTGGGACTGGAGTATAGTTTGTCTATAGGTTACATTGGAATACGAAGCCAGATATTTAGGAATCCAAGGAAGATCTGGAAGTCGAAACCAAGGAGTTTTTGTATATATAAGATGGCAACAGTAGGAAAGTGCAGTCTTTATCTTTGCCAGTTCAGGACAATAGTATCTGTTGCCGACAGAAACGAAACGATCAGTCACGAATCAGAATTCACAGCTGTATGCATACCCATCTGCAGCCTGAAATCGAACAGCCTCTTGTACCGATCTCCGCCCCTTCCCGGGAGAGCGCACGCAGAAAACACACCATCTTCTGTGTTGGACGACTTAAAAGGCCTTCGGGACCCAAGGACTGTTGAACACCCTACCAAATTACACAGAACCAAGAACCCTTGCACCACACCATCTTTTCCTCACCACTACTACAACATACCACTATTGCTCCCTCAAAACCTATTGGCCCGACAAATAACAGACGGGATGGGTGAGTATAGGGCGACAATCGCGAGTAGATTCTTACTGACCTCGGCAGGAACAACGGGGTTTAGAGTGATTCGGAATGATTCGGCGGACTTCTTTTCTCATGGTAACCACATCCCCAAACAAAGCCCCATGGGTGCTCAAGCCTCATTACGCTGCAGTATGAGGTCTTTCCCAATCGGCTAAGGATCTTTTGAGTCGAGCTGCAATAGAGGCGTTCCTGGCTAGTCACTAGTCAACGGGCGCCTCGTATTTCGGATGAGGCTGAGAATGTCGAATTGCGGGGAACCCATCGGATACGGGAATCGGGGAAACTATTCTCCGCACCTTGCCACGCTGCCACGATCCGAACAAGCAATCGAGAACTCGATTGTATTTTTCTCCTTGTATATTCTGTTGTCCATTTTTTGGAGAGCATGAAGCCTGACCTCCCTCGATTCTCCACAGTCATCACCCGAGTTGATACACTCAAAGCATATAAGCTCACCATTGTCCTGCGGACAACAAAAACCTCCCGAAGAGGCCGAAATTTCACATCAGCCACCCACCCCTCGGCTGCGGCTCCAATTCGCCGATAGGGCTCGATCCGATTGACAAATACAATATTACACCCAACTGACCACCATTGAAAGACAATAAAACAGATCCGAGTTCCCCGGCATGTAAGGAGGATTGCTGACTTCTGATTTTGAAATCGAGAAAAGGAATCTGCATCCTGACCATGTCTAAATAACACCCATAACCAACCACACGGCTCGCCAACAAAGGTTGGAGTATTGTACCATGTCACAAACTTACGACTTCCTCGTTGGCACGTTCAACACCCCTGAGCTCTATACCCTGAGATTCACGCCTCCCTTACCCTCCTCGACGGACTCTTCGGGCAGTCTCCAAGTCCTTCACTGCGCCACTGCCATCGGGTCTCACTCCTGGTTGCATCTCTCTCCCACGAAGCAGACTGGGAAGCGGAACCTGTACGCCACTGCATGGACAGAGCCTCCCGCCGTGGTTGCCTATGCCGTCAACTCCCCGACAGATATCCAGCTGCTGGGTAGTGCCCCAACTCGGTCTCGCAGTGGCTATGTCACAGCGAACGAAGTAGCGCTCTATTCTGCGGGCGGAGCTACAGGAGAGGTCTTTAGTCTGGATCGCAAGACAGGCAATATCATCGCACCGGTGAATTCTGGTCATGCTCAAGCCAATGGGGTCGTCAAAGACGGAAGAATCCAACCGCTTCAACTCCTCTCGTTTGTGGACGCAGACGCACAGCGTGATGATGGCAGTGTCATGGACTTTGGAGGACTTCGCCACGGCGCTCATTCCACAGACCTCTCGCCCGACGGTCGAGCCTTTTACGTTGCGGACATTGGGCGGAATTGTATCTGGACATTCTCGGTCGATCCCAGAACCGGAGAGTTGACGCCTGGGGAGAAACACATCTCACCCCGTCCCACAGATGGACCAAGACACGTGTGGCCACACCCAAGCGGAAAATTCGTGTATTGCTTGCAGGAACATACCAGCGTCGTGGACGTGTTCTCCGCCATTAATCACGGGGTCAATCTTAAGCATGAACAAGGCGTCCGAATAATTCCTCTGGAGGAGAAAGCCGAGGACTACTGGGCTGACGAAGTACGGACGAGTATCTCCTCAGGCGACAAGCCAAAGTATTTATACGCGAGTACACGGGGACTGAAGGAGGGCAAGAGGGGATATGTTGCAGTATACAAGCTGACCGACGAAGGCCTGGTCGACACCTCGGTCACTGCCCACCCGTCGTACAGAAAAGCCACGGCAAGCTCTCAGGACGCGGCATACAATTTCGGTGGACTCTACGAAGGCTTGCTGTACTTGTGGGAGACACCTACGAGTGGCGGATGGGCGAATGCGATCCAGCCCGGTCCGACGATTGGCGGAGTAGAGTATCTGGCGCTGACCGATAGTGAGGAGGGATTTGTGTTTGTACTGGGCTGGGACGGTGTCGAGATTAAAGAGGTTGCGAGGACGAAGCTGAACAATGGCGCCGGAGCGGCAACGGCGGTGTGGTTGTGAACAAGACATGGACGGTGGGTAACAGGGCGAGATGTGAGATGAATCTTTCTAAGTGGGACATACGGCAGGCGACCACAACTCCTGGATTTTCAGAGCCAGTCGGATATACGGAGTATGCAATTATCCGGGACAAAAGGCCTGTTTCCCTTTTTCAATCGACGCGAGCCCTACGAGCCGAGACGACTGGGTGGTTTGATCGATGGAGTTGGCCCATTCTCAACATTCGGGGATCTGCACGCCGGAACGTGCCAACAAGTGGTGACAGTGGCGACAGAGTTCCTGCAGGCGGCGGGCCGTGGAACGAGATATGCGAGGATCGTTCGTTTAATGAGTCCTGATTGGGGTTTCGATGGGCGGAGCATGGCCGCGGGCGGGCAGACAGGACTGACCGAAGGTGCCCATCTGACGGGCCATGACAGGCTTGAGAGAGGCACCAGAGACACCAGAGATACCCGAGAGGGCTAGCAATCAGCTTTGTGTTTTGTGTTTTGTTGACTTCTGCACTCATTGACACATTGGATATAGGGTGCTATACGACACGGGAAGCCGAGGAATAGAGAGGCCACTTACCCATGAACTCATTCATATCATACCATGTCAATATTTACTACTAGTCAGCAGAAGAATGACGAGGGGTCTTAGCGAGGACACATGGACACATGGGCACATCGGATATATACACAAACTCGGTACACAAACTCGGTACATAGATTTAGGTAGCCCTTAGACAATTTGAATGTAACTTATACATAAATAGATATATACCCCTCCATTCCTTTTTCTATCTTCTCTCTGAACTCGACCATGAGGCAGTCAGTCACAGGAAGCCACAAATGTATACTTTGTTCCAGTGGATAGTCAAGTTCAACGCTCAACTCGAGCTACGCGTGTATTTATGTGCTGAATATATTTGAGCTCGCTGTACTCACTGCACCCACTATACCCACGATACCTGGTACCTCGTACCTCGTACCCGGTACCCCGTCCCCTGTCTTCCTTAAAGGGTTATTTCCCTCTCTCGCTTCGTCCTCGCTGGTCCAGATCACGATCACGGTCACGATCACGGATAAATTATCAATTAGCGGGCGAGGAATCGCCGATTGCACCCTATATTTTGCCAGCTTGACCACTGACCAGGTACCCAGCCCTACTTACCTACCGAAGTAGGTAGAAACATACGAGGTATCAATATGCACGAGGAAGGTAATGCGGTACATGCCTACTTGGGTACCAGGCCATGTACCAGATGGAGAGATGGAGGGATGGACCGATATAGATGAGTAGATGTTAGCGACACCACCACCTCCCTCCCCCCCTCTCTCTCTCTCTCATTTTTGTTTTCGATACCATCATATCACACCATCTGTACCTCTTACCTCTTACCACCTCTCGGAGGTACAGTATCTAACCCCCCTCAGATTTTCGCAGATCCGGATTTTTTTTTCTTTTCTGTTTTTGGGAGTCTTACAAGGATTGGTGGAGATTAGTCACCATCACCCATTTCTTTTTGGCGTCGTTTCGTTTCAGTTCATCCTCTCCTGCTGCGTCTGTGCGTCTGTGCTTCTTTGTCGGTGTGTATGTATGTGTACGTGGATGTGGATGTGTGTATTTGTCACGACTTACGACTATTACGAACCCCCGATCCTATTTAGCTGGGGAAGGATTCACACACTGTCAAGGATTCAGGGATCCAGGGATTCAGGGTCCCACCTACAGCTCGCATCCCACAAAACCCGAAGTTTGCGAGAGGTTTACCAGTGAGAGGTACAGCGCCAACTCCTGTTTCTGGCAAAGTCTCGGGCCCCCACCTTACCGATTAGCTAGCCAGCCAACAGCCCGCCAACCCCCGAAATCCTTCTCCGAAGTATCCAACGGAGACGTACCAAGGGCTACCGAGGACGCGGGGTTGTGGAACGAAAGCGTATGTATTTGTGCTATGGGGCCTTTCTTACAAAGTATTTAGGTACCCAGAAAGAAGAGGAGGAGGGGGGAGGAAGAAGGAGGGGACGACAACGACAACGACGACGACAACGATAAACAACACACGCATACTGAGCAGAACTCACCGTGGCTGTCGAGTAGACCTGAAGAGATAGGATAATGGTCTTTTGAACTACGAAAGGAGGACGAACATGCCCGTCGAGAGAAAACCTTTCGAGGGCGACTTCTTGTTCGTCAACCACAATGCAAAGCAGATGAAAGCTTCACCGAACCGGCGACAGGTCTTTTCCCACGTCCAGAACCAATATCGCAACTGGAAGCGGCAGCAGGAGAATCGGGCTCTGAGGGCTTCGATCAAGGCGCTGCCGCACATACCTGATGCCTCGCCATCGGCGTCGACATCGACATCGTCAGAAGTTCCTGTGCTTGATGTTCGGCATACCTCAACTGTCAAGAGCGCTGAGCATGCGCAATGGCCAGAGCCAGTAGACTACGATGTTGGAAACCAGCAGCGAACCTCAACCAAGATTGCGATCCGCTCGCTGATCAACGACAATGACGACGACAATGACATGGATTACCAGCAGCAGCAGCGTGAGCACCTCCCAGAGCGGGCAGAGCAACTGGTGGCAATTTACAACGAGGCGGACACCAAGCCACTCCAACGGCAATCACTGATGACCATCCTCGGCAAAGGAAACTCAGACCCCTTTGGAGCCTATGCCGTCGATATCACCCCTGCTGCCAACGACTTGCTGAGCTTCCACCGCGACTTTGTCATCCCAGCTCTCTACCACACCACCAAGCACCGGTGGATGACCAGTGCCAGTGCGTGGCGGGACTGGCGGGACTGCATCGACGGACTGGGTGACGGGGTCGATGGCCTGGGGGATGAAGGCGCCGGGTCTGGGTTCATCGCCAGCTGCGCCACCGAGGCCGCGGTGATATCGCTGAACCCGTCTGTCCGGAAGCAAGCCGCCTACTACCGGGCGAAGAGCATGGCGGTGCTGCATAAACGCCTCATGACCGGCCGATTCAACCGCCGCCAGCTCTACTGGCATATCAATCTGCTTGTAGGTACCGACACACTGACCGGGGACCTCGTCAGCACCGGCGCCCACCTCAATATGCTGCGGTGGTACTTTGAACACGACGACCAGGAGAAGCCCGTCGACACGGACCTCTTGGTGTACATTCTCTACCACGACGTCCACCGGTCGTCCATGTTCCTGTGCAAACCCATCTTCGACGTGGACAACTGGCTCCCGCAGAGGCTGCAGCCCGTGATCGACGCAGCGGGCCCCTACCTCCCCCCGAATCTGTCGGACGTGAGAAGGCGTTTTCTCGACCCGTCGATCGACAATCCCCGACTGCGCACATTACTGATCGAGCGGCGCGAGAGCCTTGCGGTGTGGCTGTTCCAGAACGGCTCTGGCCTGGGCACCACCGACGAGGACTCGTCCGCCAGCCACACCACCGCGGCGCTGATGGGCTGGCTGCTCGTGCGCGTGTACTTGCACCAGGGCCAACTGGTGAACCTCTTCTTGCAGGCAAAGGAGGCAATAGATGTACGGAATACGAATACCTCGGAGACTCCACGGTCCGTCAACTCGGTCTTGTGCCAGGGCTACCTCGCCCTGGCCACGCTGCTGTACATCCGCGCCATTTCGTTCAACGGGACCGTGGGCGGTGTGCGCCTCTTCGACGCCACGCCTACCATTCTGGCCAACATGCGAGAGTTGCTCCAGCTCAGCGAGCGGTCGCCTGACACTGTGCCCGACCACGAAAAGTACGAGAACGCCCGTCTCTGGGCACTCTACGTGGGCGCCACTGCCGAATCGTCCATGGACACGGACATGAAACTCGAGGAAGAGGAGGCGCGGCGCGCTGGCTGGTTCACAACGCACTTAGCCACAAAGGCCATACGACTGGGCCTGGTCCGGTGGGACGATGTAAGGAATATTCTGATGGGATTTCTGTATACGGACACGATGCATCCGGACGGGATGGACTGGTTTTCCAGGGTTCTGCAGAGCACGGCGAGGACCAATTGACGTGTCAGGTGTCTAGGGCTCACGACCTAAGTCACGGAATAGTACCGGGAAGTGAAGACCTGTAGTAGGTCATGCATGACTATTGCGGCTGAGCTGATACATACAGAGGAGAGACAGGGTCGGAGTTACACATGTTGGGCCGTCCAAAGCAATGTAATGACTGCCACGCTATCATAGGCTCTCGGAGGTAGTGGGTGCCTACCTAGCGAGGATGGGAGGTTAGATAATACCCACGTACCCACGTTATCTAATTAGTATATAGTACCGAGTATTCGGATCTGAAGGCAAACGACTCTCTACCAGGGAGACGAATTCCAAACGATGCTATATGGATCCAAGGCCGTGTACCCTCGGTACTGAACCTCATGGCAGCATCCTCGCTGTTATTTGGCGGGGTTGCACTGCATAGCATGGTCGTTTGAGTTCCCGACCCAAATAGAGCGTCCTTGCTGGAGAATTGCTGCCATCACATCAGCCATCGTACCCGTCATCACTCTAGCTTTCAGCATCTTTCACAAACTACGTCGCAACGATTCATACCTACAGAAGGTGTGTGCTTCCAAAGTTCATTGGATGCATTGATGCCGTCGGATTCCCTAAAGAGTGATGGGAGAAGTACAGGGGAACATTGGTTGGCCTCGGCGGCAGGATGGAAAACCAATCTGCCATTGTTGTACGCTGAATCATCCAAAGAGGTCCGGTAAGGAGGAGCTGTTCGCAGTACAGGCGTTATGAAGTCATTTATCGCACTTCAGAGAAATGTGGGAGCAGATGAATGCATGACCTGGAGTTTAAAGCGGATGTTGACGGCGCAGAAACACGAGCATCTGTGATGATATAGTGTCACCATAGCACTACTTCTCTCTGCGTTTCCCCTTCGTGACTGCCTTTTTGTGGCCCTCCAGAGCGAGGTTTGGAGACGTTGTTCAACCGTTCCTTTTCGCGCCGGCACGTTGTCTGCACGGTAGATCGCGGTAGGCCGTGCCGGTCTGCGATGAATTTGTACGAGTAGCCGAGACTGTGGAGTTCACAGATCTGGAACGCAGTTGAGGTGTTAGTTCGCGACGGGGAGGCATCGTGATGTCTGGGTGGTAGTTCGGGAGTTGTTGAATGGAATGGTAGAAAAGAATACCGAGCGAGCTAGGTAGGACGCGAGACTGTACCCGCGTACCCAGCGAGTCGGTACTAGGAGGGGAGGGGGTGTTGTTGTCTGCGATTGGGGGAAGGTCAGCCGCGATGCGGGCTTGTGTTCGCTCTGCTCAGAAAGTGGATTTGCGCATCGAAGTGCTCGCAGATCCAAACAGCTTCCGTTCTTCTTCACCAGGCTTGGATATTTGGTTGCAACTTTGACCCAGGAAGTTTGCAAAAGTCCCAAGGCGGCATTGCTTGA
The DNA here is from genome assembly GCF_000835455.1 of Fonsecaea pedrosoi CBS 271.37. Lineage (NCBI taxonomy): Eukaryota > Fungi > Ascomycota > Eurotiomycetes > Chaetothyriales > Herpotrichiellaceae > Fonsecaea > Fonsecaea pedrosoi. The sequence continues at coordinate 634,334 of NW_013550615.1, read as the reverse complement.
GATGCGACCAAGCTACAGATAATACGTACAGAACTTTCAGTCGGCTGGTGCTCAGTACATACGGAACACACAGACTACTGACCGTACACTATTTCCTCTGGCTGTGCCTTTGTTGGTCATATACCCTTTTACTATCTGTCGCATACTTTCCTAGACTTCTGTCAGCTCCAAAGGACCGATCACTGCCAGGAGATAAGTTCCCTGCGCTGAACCTCAAGTACCTTTCCGACATCTCGACCTATCGAGTTTCACCCAAACCCAACGAACCTCTATCCCTCACCATGTCGCGCTCGCCGACCCCCCAACCTGCAAAAACGACGGTGGATCGGCAATCCACCACACCTTTCCTGCTGAACTTTTGCTACCGATCCTCCGCCTTTCACAGCCTGACCGACTTCCCTATCCCGACCCCCTCAAACCCGCACCCTCACCTACCTGCCCATCTGCAAATCTACACGTGGATGAGCTGTACGTTGAGAGAACTCGCGCTCCTGTTGACGCAGGCCCTGCCGCAAATCTTACCCGACCCGGCCGTGGGGACGAGGTTGAGCTTCAGACTGGTCTACCCGGACGTCCACGCCAGTCGGGGTGGTGGTGGGAGACTAGAAAGCGAAGGGAGAGGAAGATACTTGAGCAAAGAGATCGGCAGTGTGGTGGTCTCGGTGCCAGAATATTCCAATGGTGGTGGTGACGGGCGTCGCGGTGGCGGCGCTGTCCAGCTCGAAGGAGATGACGCAGACAAGACTCTGGAAGATGCACGGTTTGTCATAGGAGACTTTATCGATTGTGCCGTCTTTCCTCCGCTGAGCGATGGCACCGTTGTGTCTCGGGGAAGCGTCGGCGGCAGAGGAGGCTCCAGAGAGAATGGCTACGGAAGAGTGCGAGGCGGGTACGGCCAGAGCAGCAGGGGCAGCTTTAACGGCTACGGATCAAGAGGTGACTTTTCTGGCTCAGGGCATATACCAAGCGGTGAGTGGAGGCGAGGAGAACGGCTTCCTGACTCTGGTGGCTACCGAGGCGGAAGGGGTGCTAGGAGAGGCTATTGAAGCCGAAACCAGCCTTCAAGTAAAAGGACATTGATCGGGTGACATGGGCGAACTATCGCCCATTGCAAACTGGTCCGCCACAGAGGAACGAAATACCTCTTGAGGATGCTCTTGGGAAGGTGTCTCGATTGCCAAAATCTCGGCTGCATGACCGACACAGAGTACCAACCCTCCAACAAACGGCGGACTGTTGTGATGGAGCATTTTTAGTCATGTGAAGACACCAAATTTCCACACGGTGCGTTCCAGGCAAGGTACCTTTCTCAAGGTACTCGGTGTGTTCCACAGGCAGGAAATGTTTCCTTTTGAGGAGATATAACCATCTCAATCGGTCCTCAAAAGAAGAAAGTGAGGCTCCGGATGCAGGTATCAGCCTTCCGGGACTGCGGTGAAAGAGCTGGGCTTGTCTGCGTCAAGGTCTAGAACAATGAGGGCTGAGAGACTTGCCCACTCGGAAGATGAGCGAGCACGCAAGCTACGGTGAGATAACCTCGTAGGAGCAGCGAGAATGGAGCTCTCGCAATCTGCTACTCGTATCTCTTTCACCGCCATCTTGGGCACAAATCCTCACGTGGTCCCGTTGATACGCTGTTGACAAGGAGAAAAAGGAATGGGATGGGGATGACGTAGCCGCGGACCAATGGTTGAGCTGTTGAACCAGCAGGACATGCTGCCGCTCACCCAGGTACCACCAAAAGCCTATAGGAGCCTAAAGCTCTTAGCCCTCCAAGCCCGAAAGCCACCTGGGCCGCCAGAACCACACCCCCCAACTTTCCGGAGCTTTTGAGTGGCTGTGGCGTCTTCCCCAGCTTCGAACACGCCCCCACCATTCACCGTCCGGCGCCAATCGCTGCCCACCGGTGCCCGATCTCTCATGAGCATGTCTTCCCATAAACAAAAAACTTATCAGGGTGTCACATCCCACCCTGCACTCTGACGTTCCTCCCAGTCTTAAACACCACCACCGTATCTCTTTACTGCAAATTTCTTCTTTTGTCCTCACTTATAGACTTCATCTTCATCTGTCTCCTTTCGTTATTCTGGACTCGACACTTGACTACTTACCACAACGTCAACATGGGCAAAGTAAGTTCATGTCTCACCGACTCGTCTACCCTCCCTTACCCCTCCATCTCTCAAACAGGGCGGTTTACCGCTGGTTTTCTTGCCACCGCACCACAAAACAAAGCCTGTCATCAAAAACTGACTAGATACCTCGTTATAGGTCAAGTACATCCTCCTCGACTGCGACAACACTCTCTGCTTGTCCGAGCGCCTTGCGTTTGAGGCCTGCACCGATCTCACCAATGAACTCCTCGAGCTGTACGGCGTCAAAGAACGCTACACGGTCGAGGGCCTCCTCGAAGCCTTTGTCGGTCAGAACTTTCGTGGTATGATGGTTGGTCTCCAGAAGAAGCATGGCTTTGAGATGCCCCCAGACCAGTTGGAGGAATACGTCAACAAGGAACTTGGAGCCGTCACCGCCAAACTCGCTGCCAAGTGTCAACCATGTCCTGGTGCCCCTGAGGAGTTGGAGCGTCTACACAAGGCCGGGTACCCTATGTCGGTGGTCAGTACCTCTGCCAAACCCCGTGTCGTCGCTTCTCTCGAGAAGGTCGGCATCGACCACTATTTCCCCAACGCCCACGTCTACAGCGCTGCCACCTCGCTCAACCCACCTTCCAGCAAGCCTGATCCCAAGATCTACCTCTATGCTTGCGAACAACTCGGTGTCAAGCCAGAGGAGTGCATCACCGTCGAAGACAGCAAGAGTGGTGCTACCGCTGCCATGCGCGCTGGCATTCCCTGCATTGGCTACGTCGGCGTCTACAAGCTGGAGGATGGTGAGGAGAAGATGAAGCAGATGGCCCAGATTCTCAAGGAACAGTGCAACTGCGTCGAGATCATGTACGAATGGAAGGAATTCCCCAAGATCTTGGAGAAAATCGAGAGCGGCAACTGAATTTGACCTCCTTTGTCGATTCTGGATGAACCGTCACGACCACCACCGGGTGATGAGACGACGAAAACGGAGCATGCGGATACTGTAAACGACCTTCCAAAAAAGAATTGAGCCCAGAGTGAGGAAAGGATAGACAGAGAGGAAAGCGGCCTTTGCGCGACACGTTCTTAGCTAGTCCGCCCTAGTGGAGGTCAGCTCCTCAAGACATCTGACCTAGACGCCCTCGTTTGGCCTGGAATAGAAAATGGACTTCTTGATACAAGAAATGATGACATAGATTGGGTTCATGTGTTTTCCGACATTCGGATCTTCTCAACTAACCGTCCGACCATCTCCCTCATCACGTGCTTCTCTCCCGAGTAATCCATATCGAACCAGTAGTTGACCGCTATACAGGGCGCCGTCGTCGGGCTTCCGTCGTCACTCTCCCAGAGCCCGCATTCTTGGGTGACGTGGTGGAACCATCCCGCTGGGAGGTAGAGGATTTCGCCCTCCGAGACGGTGACAGTGAGAGGTCGCGTGTATTTGTAGTATGGGTATTTCTGGGACGCGGCGGCAGACGGGGGTGAGAGCGGATCGATGGGGATCCAGGGGATACGGTTCATGTCTGCGTCGTCGCCGCTGTTGGGATCTGAGGTGGTGGTGGTGGTGGTATTGTCGTCGTCGTCGTCGTCGTCGTCGTCCATGACAATCGTAAACTCCGTCTCCTTTTTCTGCCGTTGTGAATCCGACAGCACCCACCGGCCCGTCCGGACTTTCTGGGCGTGTAGACACACCTCCTCGACGGGACTGTACAGCACGAACCGCTTCCGGCCCTTGACCACTACGTAGAGATTCTCGTACGGGTCGCGGTGCGTGCTGGTCACGGACCGCGCGTTGCCGATCCAGATGTTGACGGCTTCGGGATCGCCGAGCACGGCGGCGCTGAAGGGCGGTGGTGTCGGTGGGAGGGAAGCCAGAAGGGAGGAGAGCGGTGGGGTGTGCAGGTTGGAATTCTGGGATTGGAGGTAGTGGGCTGGTTCTGTTGTTGTCATTGCTGTGGCTGTGGATGCAGATGTGGATGTGGATTGGTATTGGGGCGGGGATGAAGGGGAGCAAGCCGAGGGAGGAAGATGTGATGAAGATTGTGATGGCTCTAAAGGAGGACAGAGCTTGTCAATCAGTGTGGAAAGCGTCATGTACGTCGAGGCTGGTTGGAGGAAGACTTGTTCTAGTTCATCCCCATCCGCTTCTCGTTGAGGGTGAGACTGAGTCCTCGTCCTCCGAGGAAGAGAGTAGAGTGCATCTGCCCTCCCGTCCGGCGTCACAGCGACCTCAACCTCGCCCTGTACAAGCTCGCAGAGACTCTTTTTCGTCCACGCAAAGCACGGCGCCGAGAGTATGGACCGCTGCTCATCTCGCAGGCGTTGACGTTGAATGCTCTTCACTGTTATTCGCGGCGACGAAACCTTTGCGATCTCACCTCCGCTATTGTCATTGTCGTTGCCGTTGCCGTTGCCGTAGTTTCCATCCTCGACTTCACTCGCTCCACTCACCGCGCGATCATCGAGGACGCTCCTGTCAAGCCGATATACGCACGGTCGCCCGCGGGCTACCTGTTGGCTGAATTCGAGGTGTGTTGGGTATTCATAAGTCGGGACTGTGGTGTCTGGATTGAACGAGTGGTAGTCCTCGATCAGAGTGAGGAGGGTTTCAAGAGAAAAGTCCTTTGCGCTGCCACCACCGCTGCTGTTTGCAGTCGTCATCGCTTCAAGTCGACAGCGAGGCCTTCCTCTGGCGGCATGTCCATGAAATTTTTGATTGGTAAGAAATCGTCAACGAAGGCTTCTCACGTTCTGTCAAGCCCGAGACTTGGATCCAACGATCCTTTTCTCCGTCTATAGTAATGCCGCTGTATCATACGAATTTCTACACCTCTGTGAACCCCCGATATCGAAAACAGCTCTTTCAATGCCATTGCTGAAAGAAGACCACATCAACAGACCCAGGTCAACGAAACTCGATTTCTGCCGAAGTCTCTCCGAACACTGCAGCCGCGGTCGCTAATGCAAAATTATATCCAAGTCCCTTCGAAACTCTCGTTGCCCCACGTCTTCCGCAATGAGCTGCTGCATCTTCCAACTGTCGTGGGGTCGACTCGTTGACCATGTGGAGAAGGAGGTGGTCTTCAAAAACCAAGAGACAGGCAGGCTGAGAACACACTATTAACGCCTCGGGTACAACTTTGACTATGAAGGCCTGAGAAGTCTTCTCTGTACTTCTCGACCTCAACACGTCCGCGAAACTCGCTGATGACAACCAATCCTGGCTTGAGCATCCACAACGCTTTCCCTACATTGAGGTCTCCGGCTGGGTGACGTCGTCTTAAGAGACAAAATGGGGTTTCGACAGGAGAGTGATTTCAGACCAGCTATGGCATCTCAACATGTTGATTCCTCGTCAACTTACCCAGTCGCCATCATTGGAGGCGGCCCGACTGGTTTATCCGCCTCAATCCTGCTATCGCAAAGCAACATCCCCCATATCCTTTTCGAACGATATCCTTCAACATCCATCCACCCAAAAGCATGTGGCTATAATCACCGCACAGTGGAGATTTGGCGTCGCATGGGAATCGAAGAGGAGCTGATCAGGCGACGAGCCCCATCAGACAATGTCAGCAGAACAGCCTGGTATACCAGCTTTGGACCTCACGGAAGGGAAATCATTGGCCGTGACTCCTGGGGCGGCGGAGCATACAAAGAAGAATACGCCTCTGCCTCGCCTTGCCAGTATTCAATATTGCCACAAATCAGACTCGAACCGATATTGCAGAAAAAGGCGTTGGAACTGAACCCCAAAGGAATTTTCTACAATACCGAAGTTCAAAAGGTTGAGGAAGCTGATGATGGTGTCGTTGTCACGTATCTACAGAGAGGCCTGGAACCGATGACGGTCAAAGCACAATATGTTATTGGTGCCGACGGTGGCCGCATGCTGACAGATCACCTGGGGATAGGCTGGGAGGGCGAGCGGGATATTGTTGATATGGTATCCGCTCACGTTCGAGCTCCTATATCTCTCGCACACCCTGATATCCGCAACTTCATCACCTGGTTTGTCAACCCAAAGCTGGGTGGCACCATTGGTTCAGGATACCTTTACCACTTAGGCCCCTATCCCATGACGCCTGACACAGAGGAATGGGTCTTCGCATGTGCTCTTAGCCCGACAGATCCAAAACGTCTCGATGAGTCGACAATGTTGAAGCGCATGCAAAATACGTTGCAGATTCCTGACCTCAAAGTTGAGCTACTGTCCACAAACCACTGGTACGTGAACGCGCTATGTGCTACACAATATCGTAGCAAGAAATGCACAGGCCGAGTATTTCTGGTTGGGGACGCCGCGCACCGCATTCCTCCTTGGGGGGCATTGGGACTTAACACGGGCATTCAAGACGTGGATAATCTGGTGTGGAAGCTGAATTTCGCCATCAACGGAATCCCGCCAGCCATCGGGGTGGATAGTGACTGCAACGCACTCCTCGATACGTACGACACCGAGCGTCGACCGATTGGTCAACGTGTGCGAGACCGCGCCTTGCATAACCTACAAGCTTTCGGCCTGGTCATGGACAAAGCCATCGGCGTCTCTGCTGCGAATAGCCAAAGCGAAAATGTTGCAAATATGGATTCGTTCTTTGATTCGTCGCCCGAAAATACAGACGGTGCGCGGCGCCGAGAAGCAGTCCGGCGCGCGCAGAAGATCCTCGACAACGAATTCCACGCCCTGGGAGCCGAGATTGGCTGGTTCTATCCCGACATCGATGTCAGCGGGGAAGGCAAAGAGCATAACCACGGCGGACAGCTCACGGACACTGGCGAGATGGATTTATTGTTCTACCATCCCTCGACAATTCCGGGACATCACCTGCCACACGCGTGGTTGGCCAAGGGGAAAGAGAGGTTGTCGACTAGAGATTTAGTCAAGTACGACAGATTCATCCTTATTACCTCAAGGCCGGAGTTGTGGAGACTGGCTGTGGAAGAATTGAATGGATTGGTGACCTTGATTGGCATCTCAGATACGAGCGAAGTGGCAGATAAGACTTTCTGGAAGGATATAGATGGGAAATGGGCCTCTCAACGTGGTGTTGGTAGCTCTGGCGCAGTGCTGGTTCGTCCTGACGGGATAGTTGTCGGGCGGGCGCAAGAATTCGGTCAGGACAGCCACGGTAAGATTGGATGGCTGCGAGATGTCCTGCGCAAGGCTTTCTGCGTTGATAACTCACCTTCATAGATGAGGCTGGGTGCCTAAATTACCCCGCATGACGCTACCAGAGCTCTTGATCTTGCTGACAATGGAGCTGTTCTATGCCTGACCAATCTCTCTCCAGTTAACCACTTCCCAAAGCAACGTCCTCGATCACACTCGCTTACCAACAACAGACATGCAACTCGTCAATTATGCAGCCTGGATTCCCTCTGAGAATGCCCATCTTGTAGTCGCCACGGCACCTTTTCCGGATCTCTCGCCCGATGAGCTCGTCATCACGAACCGCGCCGTAGCTGTCAACCCGGTCGACTGGAAGATCCAGGCGTCGGGCGGCTTCGGTCTCCAGTACCCGGGGATTCTGGGAGAAGACATCGCTGGTGAAGTTCTGGAGGTCGGTAAGAATGTGAAGCGGTTCAAAAAGGGCGATCGCGTCATTGCGCACGCGCTGGGACTTGGAAACGGGAGTGCCTATGGCGGGTTTCAACTCTATCCACGGGCCAAGGTTGAGACGGTCGCAAAGATTCCTTCCAGTATAGAGTTCCAGACCGGAGTGGTGCTGCCGTTGAGCATCTCGACGGCAGCCGCTGGGCTGTACCTGAAAGGGACGCTGGGGCTGGAGTATCCCAAGGTTGCGAACACACTGGCAAATCAGACGTCGACACTGGAGAGGAAGAATACGTCTGATAATGCGGGAGAAAGGACCAAGAAGAAGGCCATTCTCCTCCTCTGGGGCGGGTCATCATCGGTCGGCTCGTCGGTCATCCAACTTGCTGTGGCTTCTGGCTATAACGTCGTCATCACGGCCTCGCCAGCAAATTACTCCTACTGCAAAGACCTCGGAGCCTCACTCGTGCTCGACTACCACAACCCCGACGTCGTGTCGATACTTGTATCGTTGCTCAAAGAGCATGGGGTGCCTGTCGTGGGCGCTTATGACGCCATCGGAACTGACGCGACTGTCCGACAATGCGCGGCGGTGCTGCACGGTCTAGGTGGTGGTACGGTAGCGAGCGTGGTATCTACACCTTCAGATCTCCCTAAAGATGTCAAAGCCGTGAGAATTTCGAGTACCGACGTCGTGGGCCAGGAGGGGGGTGCCGTGGCAAAGACCATATGGGGAGAATATGTGCCCTCGGCCTTGCAGAGAGGGTCATTCAAGGCGGCGCCTCCAGAGCTCGTGGTGGGACATGGGCTGTACTCTGTCCAAGGTGGCCTTGACAAGCAGAAGAGTGGGGTGAGCGCGCAGAAGGTTGTTATAACGCTATGAGTGAAAGGCAGAAGTCGAGCATCTGCTGGCACGTGGCTGGTTCGGTGCGACATGCTGTTTTGGATGTAACCACCGATGCCTAACCTCATTTAAACGGGGCTAGCGACAAGTTAGGAACAATAGCCGGAGGCGGGGAAAGCGGGGCAAGCGAACTCCCTCCGTCACGATCGTCTCAAAAGGGCAGCCACGAGGCACCTATTCTTACCAAGCGAGGTTCAGGGCGAACTTGAGGGCATTCTGCCTGGTTGAAAGATACAAATTTCACAGCTGTGTGGGAAAATGCGGAAATAACAGATTCTCCGAGTCCCAAAGTTAGCCTGTTCTAGGCCCCAGGACGAAGCCGACCATTTGTGCCGGTGGTTTGCCTGCGCCCTCTTTGTTTCAGCTGCAGTGCACGTCACCATTCAGACTTGCGCCCTTCCTCCAATTGAGCGGATCCCCCAGGAAAGGAAGTAACGACACGAGGCGCCAAGGGTCCTCCAGCAGGAAGGAAGCCCTGAGGCAACTCGCGCCTGACTAGAATAGGATAGGCGTGCCTCGTGACCACCAGCTCAGATGCTCGATATGAACGTGGACATCCCGTCTGGCGTTGCATTACCAACCTCATCCCAAGGGAGCCGATTTCTTGGTCCATTTCATACACCATTTGCTTCTGCGGCACACCCTAATCTCGAGCATCATATATCTCGGACTCCGAATACCATTCTTTGGTTGCCCAAATCAATACCTTTGCCTCATGAGGTTGAACATCCGCGCGACCGTGCAACGACCTCTCGCGACTCTAGACCATGATAGTCCACATATCCAGAGGAATTGTATCTTCTGACCAGACCTGTCGACCGACTGTCAATCCATGCAACGGTTGTGGGCTCCAGATCCATCAGGGACCATCAATCCAGCGAAACTTACACAGCGCGCTGTGGGAGTCACTCCGCTTATCCATGAGGATGTCGATGTCTTGTGTAACCCACCTCCAATTGACGCGCAAGAAACGACAAATGCTACAGGCCAAGATGATCTTACAACCTCATCTACATTGCCTGCACCGTCAATACCTCGCCCGTCCATTCCCCTTCCTCGAATCTGCTCTGACTGGGAAGGCTATGACACTTTCCTGAGCGAAAGTGAAAGATACCAGGAGTACAGGCTAAGGTTTGAGGCCCTTTATATCCCCAAGAAACGCCCTTCTACTGCGAGGTCGAGATGCATCTCCCATCATGGCTATTTCCGCAGTCAGACGTGGCGTGGGAAAAGGTTACATATACCCCGGGATCCCAAGGCAGGCTTCGACGCGACGGTCGTGATAGATCGGGGTAGAATGTCGATTTATGACGTTTACCTTCTGCGAGTCGACATCATGAAGAACATCAACTCCTTCCGAAGACACCAGGTATGTCAAGGCGCAAAGGCATTGTCTTGATGGAGGCAGGCTGGCTTATGAATGTGTCACTGGACAGGTTGTATACTACCCGGAAACTGAAACATACGCCTTCTACACTCGTGAAGGTCGCGTTGGACTCGAAGGGCGCGGAAGAGTCGAAATTGAATCTAACTGCTTCACCACTGTCGCTGACAGGTTTCGCAAGTCTTTTCATGACGAGACATACTCGAATTGGACCAGAAGGTACGAAGCTCTGTTGAGGTGCTACCGGAAATATGCTTTCGTTGAGCTCGATTACCACAAGACCACGGCCTCTCTTTTAGAGCTCCCCACGTACACGACGATCAATGCGAAGGTCAATGAGGAGGTCAAGGATTTGATGGAGTACATACTCTTTGGAGGCCCAGCGAGCAGTCGACCCACCAGCAGCGAGAACCCAAGCGCGTCCCGATCATGGCTAGCATTTACGGCTCCGTACGAGCAGCTCAGTTCGTGGGCAGTCTTCTCAGCATTCAAGACTTTAGAGTATATCCGTAAGCACATCGAGTCCGGCAATGCCATCAACTGGATGACCATACTCAGGCTCTCGTCGCTGTACCGCAGCCAGATTCCGTTCTGCTGCGCTGAGGACCGCCCCCCAGTGATCTCAAGCTACCACGCGCTCTTCCTCGAGGCGAAATTTCTGTACTGCCTTTGGCCGCAACAGGAGATCGCTGCCATGGCGAAGGCAATGCACTGCCGGGGATCCCTGCAATTGGATACGCATAAGACTCTTGCCCAGCCTCTGTACCAGGCTTATAGCTCTCTGCGGCACGGGTTCCGCCGCCTGACGGACTCGTCAACCACGGAGTTCCGTCAGCTAAGAAACTATCTGGAGAGATCGTGCCACCACATTCACTGCTTGAACGTGGAGCTAGAGGACATATACAGGCTGTTCGTGAAAGCCCAGCTGCCGAACCCGTACCGCGACTGGATCGAGAGCAAGCAGACGGTCTCTGACCCATCCGGTTCTGAATTGCGGGTGCTACTGTGGCACGGGACGGCGCTGGACTCGCTGCTCGGTATCCTGGAGCTAGGCCTGCAAGTCCGCCGCCCGGGAGCTACATGGACGGGCACCATGTTTGGCAATGCTATCTACCTGGCCGACGCGTCGAGCAAGTCTGCTGGCTTCTGCAAGTCCGACGCCTGGGGTGGCCAGGGCATCCTACTCCTTTGCGAGGCTGACATCGGTGGGGGGCTCATCCGCTCGACGACCAGCATCTACAACGGCCACGAGATCATCAATCAATCCGGTGGTCGATACCGCTGCATCCAGGGGCTCGGCCGCACAGGTCCATCCAGATGGAGAGAGGTTGATTGGGAGTTGGACCCGCCCTTGAGTGGCCGCGTGCCCTTGATTGTACGTGGCTCCTCTGTTTCGTAATAATAGTGCATCCTCCCAGGTCTAGAGACTACTGAAAGACGCGATGGGGTAACTGACTTTGTCCACTAACACCTCTGTAGCCCGAAACGAGAATTCCTTATGGTCACACCCACTCTCGAGGCATCTTGGGATTCAACGAGTATGCTCTTTACGATCCGTCGCACGTGCTGTTGCGGTACCTGTTCCGAGTCAAGATTAAGCGACGATTTCACTAGCAGCCCCTTCTCCGGGGAAGGCCTGGACGATTATTGTTTATTGTTGACAATTTGAACGAGTGGCATTAGACGTCTTATGGAGGCCTCGTAATGTTCAGTAGGCGAGTTTCAGGTCTTGTCCGAGTGTGATGAACTCTTTTGGGGTGGTGATCGAGAAGGTGACTGGTTTCATCTTACTGGAGTCCTCAAAACGTGTGGGATCGTTCTGGATGGAATAGGGCTTTACAGTACCTTAGTGCTTTGACGGAGGTGTACGGGATTGGTTCAACGGTTCATGGGGTCATCACTGGCAGGCGGTAGGCTATTTTTCAATTGATGTTGTTCCTTGAAAAAGGGGTTACAATATAATACATTGAACACACATAAACGATCGAGGCTATGCCGTGAGTTATATATCTAGGCTGTCTCGTAGAAGAGGCTAGAGCGATCGCCTCACTCATTCCACCGGTTGACCATGTTATATGTCTACAACATGGCCGGGTCAGCAAGTCAGCGAGTTCGTAACTCGGTGATACGATGATGAGATGATATCCATACCCCAGTCTCCTCTGCCGACTTCTTGTATTTGAGTCATATGACCATACCAGCCATACGAGCCATATAAGCCTTTTGCGCCATATATCCAAGTCGAGAGCGACACCTCTTCTTTTTACCTTGTCCCCCTGTATGGGCCGTTTGCTCCGGGGCCCTGGGCCCTGGGCGATCATTGCCTTTTGTCTTTGTCGTTCCCATAATCCGCTGCAGTTGCTGGGGCTGTTGCCGTGTTTACCATATGCTTCTGGTGCTGGTTCATATCTGCCTCTGCCACTGCCTCTGATCCAACCTCTGCCTTTATCTCTGTCTCTTCCTCCGATCTCGGGTTTCGGGTTTCTGTTCTATCGTCTATAATCAACCAAGGTCAGGTTGATTTAGGGCCAAGTTTTGATTCAGCACTGGAATTGGACTTGTGGTTCGATTCGACTCGGTTGGGTTTAACTCGGTTTGTGCTGGGTGGCTGGTTCGTGGTGGTTCGTGATGGCTGTATGGCGTTGGGATGACCGTCGGAGTGCGTGTGAGTAGGCTCCGAGCGCGGTGGATTCGCCGGAAGAATAAGTCATGTCATGTCTTGGTATGTCATGCCATATCACGTCGTATCGTTCCAGGTCATTTCATATCATGTTAAGCTGAGGCGGGATGAGATGTGACGGGACGAGACTGATCAACCACACACACTCTCTCTCGACTCGATCCGCCACGAATCAACTCGAATGAACTCGCTCTTACGACTTGGTTGACACCGTCCCACCCCACACGTCTCCCCCAGACGCTACCCCCGCGGCGCCTGCCTCAGTCGCTGATCGCCCAGCGCCTCGACGATATTCCTCTCGCGCACCTCGCGCATATAGCGCCTTTGGTCGTCGGACGGAGTGAATGGATCGGCGACGTCTGGTCGCTTGATCAGAAGGCGGTGAACCACGAAGCCCATGGTGACGAGGGCAGCGGCGCTGGCGATGCAGATGGCGACAATGCCTTGGTAGGAGATCATCCTGTTCTCTCTCCGCTATGGATCTGGATCGAGGGAGAGGAGATGGTTGAGGAGGAGGAGGGGAATGGAGAGGGATCGGTCGATTGGTCGATTGATCGATTGATAAAGATTTTGGAAGATCGTAAAGACAGAGATAGAGGGCGATGTGCTTGTAAGTAAGTGGACAAGTATAAGTAGGAACGGCGAGGGATAGAGCAGTGAGAAAGATGCTGTATGATTGTTGTCTCTCGGCCCCCTTCACTCACTCACTCGACGGTTCGAATTCAACGCGTAATCCTCCGGTACGTGATTTTCTCTTCTTACTGTTATATACTTTTCCAAGTAGAGTTCCTTTATATTGCGCACGCTGGGAGAATGCTCTCGTGCCCCAAGTCATGGATGGGTCTGGTTGTGTGCTGTGACTGGTCAGCTCGGGTTGTGGAGACAGTTGAGGAGCCTCTCAGTGGGTCCGCGGTTCCAGACAGAGAGAAAGGAGGGACGCGCCATTGGATCCCTTCGAGACATTCAATCTTCTTCGTCTGAGGAAAGGCTTGTTCCCACGAGTCAGGTTGGGGCCAGGCCTCCATCGCGCAATGATTGGTGTGCTCGGGTTGTGGAGAGCGTGACAAGGCCAGAGAATCTTTGTCTCGTTACTTGATATTTGGCCCATGCGTCGTCACCGACTGCTTTGGTCCGGCCGAAGTTGCAGTCGAGTTGCTTGCGCGAGTTTCCAGAAAGGGACGTTTCGGCGCCTCTTTATGGCAACATCCCCTGCTGGTTGGCATAGTATAGGTTTCACTTCGGCTCCTACAGCGGAGAATTTGCTGACAAACTCTCGTTCTCAACCTGGCGAACTCCAGCTCCAGTGCACATTTTCCTCTCCAGAACAACGCCCTTCATATTTCAGTCGAGGCGGTGTCTCCGCCGGGTGGCGTTGCCCTGTCTCACCAGCAAATGCGCCGTGTGGAGGATTGCAACAGGTACACGAGAACGAACGAACGGACAGTTCCCTTCACACCCTCACCAAGTGGTCGACCAACGACCAGACATGGTGCTCGTCTTGCTCCCATTTTTGGACCTGGTGGAACTTTGACGCCCGTCCGTCAGAGTCTGGAAGCTCAATGACCTGACTCCAATGCACTCGATGATTCTCGGGCGGGAGCTCGATATCCGGAGGTTCTGGACAGAAGACCCCGTGAATACTGCCTGATTCCTCGATCCCGACCGACCATTCGGCAATGTCGGCCATTGCGTCGGCTCTCCAAGTATTTTCCACACGAGTCCCATTTCGAAGCAACGCGATTGCCTGTCGCCGAATGACCGGGTGTCGACACTTGACTCCGACTGCAAACAGCGAAGGGATGACTCGAGTCTCAAACATGAAAACGGGCCGCAGCTCGTCGACCCGGGGAGTGACGATGCGACTGGCGTGGTCGACCATGGTCTGGAAGATGGGGAAAAATTTGTCAAAATCCGTTTCATACATGCTCAACCCCGTGCACACCAAGATGAAATAATAGCCGTACACCACGTGGAGCAGCGAATAAGGCTCTACTTCGTGTTGGAGAGGTGGTCTGCTGGGACACCGGATTCTCTCTTCAAAAGCCGTGTGCCACTTGAGAAAGTCCGTTCGAAGTCGTTCCTGTCGGGTAACCAGATCCGAGGAGGGCGTCCAGTCTTTTGGTTTGTTGATTCTGATTTCCCTCGTGTCGACAATAAAATCGTGGGCGGCAAAGAGTAAGACGTAAAGTCCGTCTCGAGCATCCGCCAACGTCTCAAACACCATACGACCAAAAGCCCTTTGCCGGTCCAATGGTAGTCTTTGCGATGCAGACATATTTTGTAACAGGTCACGGACTGTACTATGGATTGAGCTCTCTGACTGTGTTGGCGCACAACTCGAATGGTTGGGTTCTGCTGCCGTTTCCAACATGGCGACTGCTCGTTGATAGAGTGCTATTGCCCCGGAAGAGTTGTTTTGCAGGCACTCTATACAAATGTAGAGGATACACGATATGATAGCGGTTGTTGATTGATGCGTGGCTCCTTTCAGTAGTGACCGTAGACGAGCAATTGACTTGCCGTACCACGTCAAAGCCCTTTGATGTTCTGCATTTGCGACGTTGCTTGCCACTGTACATGTGTTGGATGACTGAAAGTGCTGGATCAGAGACGATAGAGAAATGACGGCGTCCCAGATTACCGGGTCTGAGTGACTGAGCTGAGGAAGAAGCTGGCTCCAGAAGTGTTCGTCCACAGTCCGGGAACAATCAGGCACGACTCGCCGCACGAAGAATTCGAAAGATTGAACCTCGATTCTCTCAGACCCTACATACATTTGGGGTCTTTTAACTTGCACCACTGCACGATTTGCGCCTGGTGACCAGGTCTCCCAGGTCAACTTCGTGCCAGAGTGAAGATAGCCATCGCATTTTCTCCCGGTAGTCAAGCATCTCTTGCAGGCGGGCCGCTCCTGGCCGCACTTTATTTTTCTGATTTTGCAGGTGATACATCCATCATGAGATTTCCTGCTCCCGAGCTGGCCTTGTCTTAGTCGTGATGTAGGCGGCGTCATGTTGAGAAGTTGGTCTCGTTTTGATAGACGGAGTATCGGCAATCAGGGAGAAAAGGTGGTCCATGAGGATGGCAATACACCGTACTGTGGGTCAAAAACCCCCCAAGCTAAGGAGGGTTTGCACCGCAAGCGCTTCATACATGGCAGTGCATGGTAAGTCTCATTGATGAGAAAAATGGAAGTCGGATTTGACGTGATGGGGCCAGGAACCTCCCGCCGCTTTTGGAAGATTCTCAACTGGAGCCAAGACCCGGATGGTGGTGGACATTTAAAGACCAAACAGCCCATATCGACTAAATTGCCATCGTAATGCAGGAACTTCTCCGTCAAGTTCTTCTAGATCTTCGGACAAGGCTTGACTGTCGAGATAGGTCGTTGACCGCACCAGATGGGGGCTTTCACCGACACGAGGCTGCCGAACGACGAGGCTGAGCTGTTTCTCGTTCAGCCTTGCGATGGCCCAGCCTTGCGCCGAGGATTACAACGGTCATAGGTCAACCTCTATGTTGGGATTGTCTTACTATATCAGTCCCACAGGGCCTCGTTCTGGCTACACCTCTGACCGTGGTTAATCCCTCACGCCTCCAACTCAAGCAAGTGCCGTCACTATTTAACCGAATGCCGGCGTTGCCGTATGGGGGAATCGGCGAAACTCCGCCCACATGAAATCGCCGTGGCCTCCAATATTCGGCTGGATATAAAAGGGATCGTGAGCCTCTCGAAGCAAGCAGAGTCATTCACCTATGTGGACCAAAAGGACTGGAATGAAACAAGTCAGCACTGGTCAGCAAATATCAACCTCTGTAGTCGATTCGAGCAATGGAGGACAATCTAGATCGCACGTTACTCCTTCCACCGCACACCGGCTCCAATGTCTTTCCCAATAGCCCTTTCTTCAGCAAGCTCCTGCGCCATGCACGACGCGATCGTCTTGCCCTTCGAGATGTCGATCTGCGACTCGAGAAGACCTATACTGAAATCTTATCCGATGTGCTGTCCTTCAGGTCTGTGGTCGAGCGGTCGCTGAGTGAGAAGACCATCAGCGCTCTCGAAAGGGGTGACGAGGTCTACATTGGAGTGATGGCTGCCGGCGGTTATGAATTTACCGTTGCTGTGCTGACGGTCCTCGCCCTTGGAGCCGCTGTGGTTCCTATAGGTAAGTCCGTGCGAATAAAATGCTGTTCTTTGCCTCTCTTGTCATGTGCTATGCTACCATGTATCCGTAAAGAAACTCCGACTGACTCGACACTATTGTAAGCTACCTCTGCACCCGTGGCTGAAGTCGCTTATTTCGTCACAAAATCACGACAAGCACTGCTTCTCGTGAGCGAAGAAGTCCTCCAGCATGGTCGAGACGTTCAGAATTATATCCATTCCGACACAGGTGTCGATATCTCTATGCTCCCCATTCTTTCCAACATTCCACAGTCTTCTGCGCTCTCTGCCTTTGACATGGTACTCTCTTCAACTCGGCGCTTGGACGACTACGCCCCTGGAGTGGTCATCTTCACCTCAGGCACGACTGGCCGGCCCAAAGGCGCTGTAATGCGCCGCCTATACACGCACGAGAGCGCTCTAGCGATCGGAGAAGGCTACGACGTGTCGCACACGGACGTGCTCCTGCATGTCTTGCCAGTCCACCACACGACCGGCCTGCAGACCTCGTTCTTCGTCTTCCTCGTCGCGGGCGCTTGCATCGAGTTCAAGCGCGGCTCGTTCGACCCGGACTGGGTGTGGAAACGGATGTTGCGGGGAGGACTGACCGTCTTGTCTGCGGTGCCGACCATCCTTTTGCGGCTGAAATGGCACTACGAAAAGCATATCGCCCCGCTGCCTCCGACAGAACGACAACAGTACGACGATGCAGCAAACAACTTCCGCGAGGTCATGTGCGGCTCCAGCGCGCTCCAGGACCCTGTACAAGAGTTCTGGACCACATTGCGCCGAGGCCGACCCATCCTGACACGCTATGGGGCCACCGAGTTCCCCGGGTGCCTGAAAGTGCCGTCTAACGCAGGCGATCTCCCTCCCGGGTGCGTGGGCCTGCCCGTGCCGGGGGTGGAATTAAAACTGTCCGAAGGCGACGAGGGCGAACTCCTCGTGCGTTCGCCGTACATGTTCTCCAAGTACCTGTTCGATACGGAGGCGACGCGCCAGGCGCACGACGCCGACGGCTTCTTCAAGACGGGCGACATCCTCCGCCGCGAGGGGCAGTATTACTTCGTCGTGGGCCGCGCCTCAGTCGACATCATCAAGTCCGGCGGCTACAAGATCTCGGCCATCGACGTTGAGAGGGCGTGCTTCAAGCTGCCCTACATCAGCGAGGTGGCCGTGCTGGGCGTCGATGACGACGAGTTTGGCCAGCGCGTCGCCGCTGTCGTCGCCCTCAAGACGCCGCCTTCGAACACGGGCGCTGGAATCCCTCCTCCGAGATTAACCATCGAGCGCCTCCGAGCAGACCTTCGCGGCGAATTGACCCCGTACAAGCTCCCCACCCTCCTACGAGTCGTGCAGGGCGAGATCCCCAAGGGCGGCACGGGCAAAGTACAGAAGAAAATCCTGGGGCCGCAGATGTTTCCGTCGGACTGGCGGACGCATGCGGACGTGCAGGTCTATGAACCCAAGCGAGGCAGGGTGGCGAAGCTATGAACTGTCAACTGTGAGCAGTCAACTGCGACTAGATTTACCGGTGTTGTCTGGAGTTCGTCTGCCTTGCAAGTGTAGAGCGGAGTATAATAGCAGAGCGAGTTACAGCGCGGGCTCATAGAAGGACATAAAGAGCGTTTTGAAAGATATATGGGAAAGTCTATCCTAACCAGATACATTTCTCTTTTTCTCTCTGAGATCCACGATTGAGAATTTCTGCAACCTTGTCTTCTTGCTCATGTCGTACCTACCACGCCGCCTCCTCGACCGCTCTACCGTCCGCGTCAGCGGCCAAAAAACCAAAAAAAAAAAAACCAAAAAAAAAAAAGAAAAAAGAAAAAAGAAAAAAGAAAAAAGAAAAAAGAAAAAAGAAAAAAGAAAAAAGAAAAAAGAAAAACTTGTTTTGGTGGTGGCAATTTAAAAAAACACCGTCGTCGCACGATTCGAGTCAATCAAGTTGTAGTTGGCACGGAATACTCACGAGATACTTGATAATATCGGAGCAATAACTCGGCATTAGGTTTGTGATTGACCAGATCGTCCATCACAGATAGGTAGGTACCTCATGATGACTTTCATGATGGACCGTCCTCCGTCGTATTAAGCATTACGTGCGCCGTGCGGGAAGTACAAAACTTGACTCCAGGAAGCAATACACCAAAAAGCTGCTGGCCAGCTCAAAACCCCTTGCTGGCTTCAGCTGATGTCGAGGCTTGTCGTAACCAATGCGGCCTTTCATACACTCCAAAACGATTTGTGCGGTTCATAATACCCAAGCCCGCGCCATGCAAAATGGGAGATTATCGTAATACATTTCACTTCTTGCCCTTCTTCCCCTTTCCTTTTGTGGGTTCGTCTGTAGTGCCCAAAATCGCGTCAAAGGTGATGTTCGGATTCAGCGTTGAGGGGGGTCGAGAGCTATTGCGGTACGAGGGTGGCGCATCCATGGCTTCCAGGCCCAAATTAACCGAACTTCGATCTCGACTGATGCTGCGGAAATCGCCAGAGCCAGTAGGAGATGCCGGGCGCAGTAGCGGTGAGTGTAGGGGGCTGACATAAGGAGATTGGGCGGGACTCGCATACGGTGAATATGCGCTGGCTGGCCGCAGCTGCAGCTGGTGCCCACTGCCATCCACGCGCTGGGATGTTTCTGTGGTTGCTTCTGGAGTCGATTCTTCAAGCCACTTTGTAGCGGCTGTCCAGCAGTGGCTCCGTCTGTAAATCCCTTCAACACTGTGATCGATCAGGTCTGCCGGAAGACTCACGTAGCCACCGCCACTGGCTACGTTATACCATGCTCGAGACGTAGACTGATCCTCCTTCATCCACGGTCGCCCGCCTCTGGGTGCGACGCACAGGAAATATTCCACACCTTCGGTATGCTTCAGGTCCCTCGCGTCGACCACGGTCATGGGCAGAGCCTGAAGGACGGCGTACATGAACAGCCATTGCCCACACCGCGCGTCTACGACCTGATCAAGGGTCTTTCCTCGACCAAGTTGACGTTCGTAACTGAAGAAATCCTGGATGAAGGTGCTGGCGACGATCGACTCGCGGTTGTAGGACCCCAACAGGACCTCGTTGATTTCGTTCTCCTTCAGCTTTTTGCTTTGAGCGGCTGATTTGTCAGAAATCACCACATGGCGACGATTAAAACTGTTGGAGAACTGTGGAATCAACGGTGTATCGAACGGGATAGGGGGAATAACTGGTGGTGTGGCTCGATCATATTCACTCTCGACCCTTCGGAGCGCATGTTGTATTGTTTCATTCTGGTCGTCAGTTTCGGCATCATCGGCCATTGGCGCCATGTCGACAGTCCTTGTCGTGATAGCTGAACGGTCCACAAAGATGTCGTACAAGTCTGTAAAGTCTTTGTACAGCTCCTGTAACAATATCCGATTAAGGCCGCTTTCCTCAAAGTTGTTCTTCTTCGAGGACGCTTTGGGAGGCCAAGCACCGTAACGTCGGCGTAGATAGGCCATAGTGAATCGTCTAAAGTCTAGAAAAGCGGTTTTCCATTCCTTGAACCGAATCAGTTTAGCTTCAGTCGAAGTCTGTGAGTTGGCGATCCCAGCAAACATGGAAGGGAAGTCGAAGTCTTCGAGTTTGCCCTTGACCGTTAACAGCCTTTGCTCCATGTCGATCTGGGCTCGCTCCAACCGGTTTATCGTGATCGGTGACATTTTCTCGTACTTTGGACTTTTGATTGACTTGATGTCTGCGAGGCGACCGACGGCGTGGCAGAATCCTTCATTGTACAACGGCCATGATTTGAGGTGCTCCCCGAGCACTATGGCCTCGATGGTCTTTTCACGACTGGACCTCACATCAGCCAGTCGGAGCTCGTCACAATATCGCGAAAAGCTGTTGTAGGGCACATCCCCCCATGTAGAGCCATCCGCATTCGAAAAAGAAAACCTCTTGAGGATACTGCTGATTCCCATGAATATGGAAAACAGAGTCACTTGTCGAGGCGTCGCGACCAAGGCGCCACCAGCGAGAAAGGCAAAGAAATTGCGATAAAGGACTACAAGTTCGAAATCATCCCCGTGCAGCTCTGTCCCTGGTTGCGATATGTCTACTTCAAACCCAAGGGGCAGATAGACATGCTTTTCTTGATTGATTGAAGTGACGATATTGGGGACAGAGAAATTTGTGGGACGGTAAATTGAGCTCCCTTGTGACGATGGACGTGGATGCATTGGGCTCATTGACATTTCTGAGAACGCTGTCTGCATCTGAGGAATGTCGCTGTTCCTCTCCACTGGTGACGTTGGAGAATTCATCCGCAGATTGACGAGCGACCTTGAGTCGGCGAGAAGAGTAGAGTCGATACGGAAACAAGGCCCTTTTCCCGAGGACGGGGGATAGAGGTATACGACTGTATCGCCATAATCACTCCAGACTTCCGTAACTCTGTCACCCTTCAACAGCGGCGTGAGGTCGTATGCAACATGCTCCCGTAAGCCGGCGATCCACGCCTTGGAAGACCATTCGCCGTCGCCAAATTTGTGTTTATCTGCTTTTCCATGGAGCCAACTCTTCTTCTTTGCAATCTTTGCGGAGGGAGGAGTCGCAGGATGACACGGGGAGCCAGCCGTACCGGGTGGTATCAACAGGTTGGGTGTCTGAGGTCGACTTCTGCTAGCATCCCTGCTCCGCACCAGACTATGGGGACTGCTATTCCGACTTCCAGGAACACTATCGGCTGCGCTATGATGGCTGCTCGGAGGACGCACTGCGCCAGAGTCGGAGAGAAGAGGAGGAGGCGCAAGTGGGGGCAAGTCAGCGTTGAGATCGACCTCGGATGAAGAGGTAATGCGGTGCTTGTGCAGTTTGTGTGATATAGCGTGGCTAGCAGACTGAGGTGCAATATGAGGAGAAACAGTAGTCGCAGTGGGCATCGTTGGAGGTGAATCGGGATTGATCTTGTCGGCGGAATCGCGCGATAGAGAAAATAAGGATGACAACCGCTTCGCCATGTTGCTGGTATGCCGCCTCTAAACACACGGACACATTCCCCAAGGAGATCTGATATATTCCTTCTTGTTTCCCGCTCAGGCCAATTAACGAATGTGATGCTATTCAGCTCTTCGACCAGTGAATGTCATGGCGGCAGGTCACTTGTGCCCGTGATGAATGGCGCAGCTTTTCCAGGTTGCTAAATACAGCTCAATGTGTTGTCGTGTCACCATATTCAAGGAGAGGTGACTACCGGGAAGGAAACTCGAGGATCTAAGAGGGTCAGAGAATGAAAAGGGTAAATCAGATAGGTCATGCATGTCCTAACACCCCGGAAAAGCGTTTGCAAGGGGGATGACAGGTGAGCCGCATGTGTGCGTATGGTGAGTGGCTGTGAATAGGTGAGGCAAATAATCCTGCCATGTAACGAGGTGGGCGGTGATGCTAGTCGTAGTGAGAATGATGAGCAGGTGAATGGAGACTTGGGCATCCGGAAGGACAAGGATGAGGTCCGCGATCCTCTCTTGGAGATGCCTAGACGTCGCATGTTGTGCCCCCATGAATTGTTGGAATTCGACCGCTTCTGCCATCCTTTTGGATCTGTTGGTCAGAAGAGACAATGTGCCTGCGTCACCCACGCTCGCTTTTCAACCTCTACCGTTGACGTTGACGTCGACATCTCCAGTTTTCAGTGGCAACCTTTGCCTTTTGTCGCCTAGATCAAGGGACCATCCACTGCAGGCAATGCTTGAGCTACCACTAACGTTCAACCTTAGCGAGACACCAATGGGGACGCCAAATGGGGACAGGGTCGCCTTTGATGGGATCAGTGGCTTTAAGCAGCAAAGGAAAATTCTGACCTCGACTTGCTGACCATGTGTAGAGGGATTACACACCGCGTGCACCTATCTCGGTGTGTTTAAATGCGGACATAATCTTCTTGGGCTCAGAAACGCATGTGGAGATATTATTGTCAACAGCTGGCGAAACCACTGAACCTGCATCTCCGGGCACATCCCGTTTCGATAACGCCCAATATGACATTGAGGGCCGGTCTCCGCGCGCATCCTCCCAAGGTACCCAAAACCAGGCATATTGATTTCCTCAAGGGCTGGCCAAACACGAGCCTCCTACCGCTCCATCAGCTGGAGCAGGCTTCCAAACGTATATTATCCGATCCCGCCAACTCGGATGTATTGTTTTATGGTCCAGACGAAGGCTACCAGCCGCTCAGGGTGGAAATTGCCAAATGGCTCAATAATTTCTACAGACCGAAGGATATAATCTCAAGCGAGAGAATATGCATTAGTGGCGGTGCCAGCCAGAATCTAGCCTGCGTTTTGCAGACTTTCACTGACCCAGTCTATACTCGCAATGTCTGGATGGTAGCACCGACTTATTATTTGGCTTGCAGGATCTTTAACGACTCTGGTTTTGACAACAGGTTAAAGGCTGTACCCGAGGATGCCGAAGGTATCGACATCGAGTACCTCCAGCGAGCCATTCACGAGAGCGAGGCGCGCGCGATGGCTGAAGACAATTCATCGCCCCGATTCAAGTCGCCTAAGCCGTGGAGAAAGATATATAAGCACGTCATCTACGCAGTACCAACATTCTCTAATCCTTCAGGTCGAATAATGAGTCTTGAGCGTCGCCGAGCCCTTGTTCGTCTGGCTCGGCATTACGACGCTCTCATTGTCACTGACGACGTCTACGACATGCTTCAGTGGCCCTCTGACCCCAAGGCGGGCTCACATAGAATGGATACAGCCGTCCTGCCACGGATAGTTGATGTTGACCGAGAATTGGATGGCGGAGGAGTCGACGAATATGGGCATGCGGTGAGTAATGGGAGCTTTAGCAAAATTATTGGGCCTGGTTGTCGAACAGGGTGGGCTGAAGGGACTCCCGCGTTCGTCTATGGGTTGTCACAAACAGGTTCAACTCGCTCGGGAGGTGCACCTTCTCATCTGGCTGCTTCCTTCATTTCCCAGATGATGTCCACTGGAGTTTTGCAAAACCACATCCTACAGGAATTGCAGCCAGCATATGCGCAACGATACCATTTGATGATGCGAGCAGTCGAGCAACACCTATTACCATTGGGCGTGACTGTGCCTCAGGCGGATAAGGATGTTGCTGGAGGCTACTTCATCTGGTTGACCCTGCCTGCCTATTTGGATTCGACGCTCATCTACAAACGAGCGTTGGAAGAAGCGAACTTGACTGTAATTGCGGGACCTATGTTCAAGGTGGACGGAGATGGGAAAATCAAGGAAGCGCGGTTTGAACAGAATCTCCGTTTGTGCTATGCCTGGGAAGACTTGGATGTAATCGAGGAGGGTATCGTTCGATTGGCCGGGGTGATTGAAACCGAGTTAGAAGCAATGAGGTCTGGTAGAGGATGAACTGTGGCGACAATGGGCGTGAATTCTGATGAGGAATATGAGAATATGACTTGTCAGTGCTCGGGGTAGCCAACCAGTCAAATATCCAACTTGGCTCTGATCCCTGTTTTATCGTTGCCGTACCTGGACTCTGGCCAATTATCCCAGTAATCTCTTCACATTCTTGCAGCATGTCGAAGTAATGGCCAGCCACACAGTCAAGCCTCGACAGCGCCACTCCCACTACCCGAAGTGCTCCCTTTGTCAAACCTAGCATGTTTCGAAGGTTTCATACCCCTGGCGCTGATTCCGCCAATCGGAGAAGATGTCATCGGCCAATTTGCTGGCATCTCGAACCCCCTTCGCTTCGTGTCATCTTCCTCCTTCTTTCTCGACAGCTTTTCCTTCGCCCGCGCCACCTTTCCGAGTTCATAACTCAGAGAGTGGAGAGGAAGCTCTATGCGGATTAAGGAGCTTGCAGGATCGCCCGTGTCCAACGAATGAGATGTCTCGGGTGGTCCAGAATTGCTTGTTTTTGGATCCCCTACCACGCGGGTGCTTCGAGGCGGAGCGGCGCGAATTGACCTAGCTTCACCGGGACAGCTGGTCCAGGAGTCAATGTCGGCAGTGAAAGATCGGAGACACTGGCTTCCTGCTTGGTACCCCTTTGTTCAGCCAGCAGAAGGGAAATAAAAAGGACAGCAGGAGTCCACAGAAGATGGGTCAAAGACGGCGTGTTGCGAAATTGGGACAAAGAGCAACTAACGCACCCAAAGCAGCTGGCTGGCTGGCTGACGTCGTGCACAGAGTACCGAGTACGTACAAGTGATCGACACCGCTAGACTGACTGCAGAGGTCAAACAGGGTTGAAAAGAAAACCGGGATTCTCTGTGAGACTGCCATCTTCTTGTGTTCCTGCTGCGTTGTGCTGTGCGCGTGCGAGTTGTGCGAACAAACGCCTGCCAGCGCATATCATCAACACCAGAGTCCTTCTCTTCTCATTCTGTCTGTCGCTCATTCAGCAGATTCCAAGGGTGCGCTCGTTGTCCCTTACCATTTCTTTGATTCATTCGCTCGGTTCTCTTCGGATTTCTTCGTCATTTTGCTTTGTTTCATTCAAGTTGGTTCTCGTGGGCCGAGGACATCTTTGTCACTCATTCGAGCAGAGAAAGAAGAGGGAAGAAAGAGAGAGAGAAAGGCCTCGGAAGAATTGCCCTTCTTACAGACTCGCTCGTTGTCGCTACCGGACCCTCTGCAACAACAATTGTCTGTTTACGCGTGAGAACGCAGTTACGATTGTCCGTTATCAATTGTCCTTCTCGCTCTGATTCATCACTTCAAAACCCCGTCGTCACTTGCACGACTGAAACCGTGCCTGCCTCTTTATCCTGCCTTCCGTCCTCCGGTGCACAGTTCACACGACCAATTCCACAATTTACTACACCCTTGTCACCACTGTTGAAACGCTTATTGAAGCCGCCGACCCGGTGATCGCTGCCTTTCACAACTGCCTCGACCTCGTTTGTCTGGTGCTGGTCACCTCAAACGTTATAAAGCATTCCCATTCAGTCCTAGGACTTCTGCGAAACCACTACTTCTCAAATTTGTCACAGCAAAAGAATCGCCTCAAAATCGACGACAAACATGCTGTTCCCCTTTCTACTCATTCTCCTAGCCTGGCTTGCCAGGGCCATCCCGACACGCGTCCCCATCGAATCTCGACAAGCAGCGTCCTCGTATTGGCTCTCCCAGATCCAGCGACAAGGCACCGTGGCTTACGGCTCCAACCCCGGCTACAAGATCTTCCGTAATGTCAAAGACTATGGCGCAGTTGGCGACGGTGTGACCGATGACACCACTGCCATCAACAATGCCATTACTGATGGGTCGCGATGCGGACAAGGTTGCGATAGCTCTACCACTGCCCCTGCACTCGTCTATTTTCCACCTGGTACCTACGCTGTCTCAGCTCCCATAATTCAGCTCTACTACACCCAATTTGTCGGTGATGCGGTCAATATTCCCACTGTCCTTGCCCTACCTAGCTTCGAGGGTCTGGCTGTACTCGATACCGATCCTTACATCCCAGGTGGCAATGGTGCTCAGTGGTATACAAATCAAAACAATTTCTATCGACAGATACGCAACTTCATTGTCGATATCTCCCAGATGCCAGAAGACCAGGGAGCGGGCATTCATTGGCAGGTTGCACAAGCCACCAGTCTTCAAAATATTGTATTCAATATGCGCCCAAAGAGCCCCACCAATAAACAGCAAGGGATTTTCATGGACAACGGCTCCGGAGGCTTCATGTCGGACCTTGTATTCAATGGTGGCAATTACGGCGCTTTCTTAGGCAACCAACAATTTACCACGCGCAATATGACCTTCAACGGGTGCAACACTGCCATTTTCATGAATTGGAACTGGTTGTGGACTTTGAAATCAGTGACAATCAACCAATGTGACGTCGGCATCGACATGTCGAACTTGAACAATGGAGTTAACCAGACTGTCGGGTCTGTGGTTCTTCTTGACAGTGCCATGACTGGCACTCCAATTGGTATAAAAACCTCGTACAATATGAGCAGCCAGCCCACTACTGGAGGGACCTTGGCCTTGCAGAATGTCGACTTCACTGGGGTTCAGACGGCTATTGTTGGTGCAGACGGGACCACTCCGATCCTGGCTGGCGGCTTTGTTGTGGAATCTTGGGGTCAAGGTGACTCTTATACTCCTGCTAGTGGATCGTCTCAACACGTCAAGAGAGAACCACAACTTGGGCCTTTGTCCTTCCAGCCTCCGTCAATCTCGTACTACTCGACGACTACCACTACGCTCACTGTTTCGGCCATACCACCACCCAGTGGCATATTGCTCACAACCACCACTGTCTATGTCACTGCGTCACCGACAACTGCTGGCAACGCTTCCTCAAGCTTGTCGGCCAATGCTACACGATCTCAGCCTACACTGTCATCTGGACCAACTCCTAGCACATGCTCTCCAACCCCAGTGTCGTTGAAATCGGCACGTGTTCAGCAACCGCTGACTGCTCCCAGCATGGCCTCGTCTCTGATGAACGGGAATAATGTTTTTGAGCGCTCCAAGCCTCAATACCAAGACGTTCCGGTGTCGTCCTTTGTCAGCGTCAAATCGGCGGGTGCCAAAGGCGATGGCGTAACTGACGACACTGCAGCAATTCAAAGCATCTTCAACAATGCCACTCCCGACCAGGTCGTATACTTCGACCACGGCGCCTATGTCATTAGCAATACAGTCATGGTCCCCTCCAACATCCGCATCACTGGAGAAATCTGGCCTCTCATTATGGCTCAAGGTTCGGCGTTCTCAGATGTCAACAACCCGAAGCCCGTCTTTCAAGTCGGGAATGAAGGAGATATTGGTTCTGTGGAGATAACGGACCTCGTTTTCGAGACTCTTGGGCCCGCTCCTGGTGCTATCATGATGCAGTGGAATGTTGCGGAAGCGTCTCAGGGTTCTTGTGGCATGTGGGATGTCCACTTCCGGATCGGAGGGACTGCAGGAACTCAGCTGCAACAAGATACATGCCAGGCTAACGTCACTGGCTCTTTTGAATTCAAGCCCCAGTGTGCAGGTTCCTTCTTACTGATGCACATCACTCAGCAAGCCTCCGCCTATTTGGAGAACTGCTGGTTCTGGGTAGCTGACCATGAGCTTGACATCACCGCCCACAACCAGACCAACATTTACAACGGTCGTGGATTGCTGGTTGAGAGCCAAGGTCCCGTCTGGCTGTACGGAACGTCATCAGAGCACAATCAGCTTTACAATTATCAATTTTCCAGTGCTCGGGATATCTTCATGGGTGCGATTCAAACAGAAACGCCCTATATGCAAGCTACTCCCAACGCCTTGGAAGGAGGGTTTCCACCGAATTCGGCATTCTCAGATCCTACTTTTGCCGACTGCACCACTGACTCGTGCAAGAAGGCCTGGGGCTTGCGGATCGTGGACTCAAGTGGTCTTCACATGTATGGCGCAGGACTCTACAGCTTCTTTGACAATTATCTGCAAACCTGCTTGGATACAGAGTCATGTCAGGAAAACATGGTCGACATTCAATGCTCATCCAATCTCAGCTTGTATGGTCTAACAACAAAGGCTTCAGTGAACATGGTTAATGTTGACGGAACCCCCGAGGCTATCGGCCGAGATCATGTGAACCTATTCGGCCAGACATTGCTTCTGTTCGAGACTTGAAGCATCGTGCCATTCGGACAAGATGAACTTCGAGAGCATGGAATCAAAGCAACAAAGGAATGATAATCGTTAAATAACGACGATCGCGGGCACTAGCGTTGATTTTTTGTGCATCTATTGGACAATGGGTGGTGGAACTCATGCACGAGTGAACTAGCATGATTACGAGCATATGGGATTCTACCAAGCATTAGTTGCTGTTATGGCTTGAGCTTCATGATATGGTGTTGGCTGGAAGTTTCCATGTGCATAGAGATACCCTGTGGCTGCAAGTTTGGAGTTGCTCTTGTGCTCTGCCTTAGCATTGAAAGACAGCATACGAATGAGAAAAGATGATATGAAACTCCATAGGCTGGTAACTTTTTGTGATTAACTGCGTCGGTGTAGAACCCTACATGTGCTTGCATGCAGTAGCGGGCTACTCACAAATGTCAACAAATATCTGTTTGCGTTGCTTGTCCCCCTTCCCCCCCCGGCTGCCCCCATTCCAGAACACCGACGAAGTCATTCTCTTCCTATCCTCGTCTTGAGTTTGGGTCACTCGTGCTCTCTTCTAGATACGTGTTATCTAACCTCTCGTGGTGCAACGTGCTGTATCTCTATCACCCTTAGAGACGGACCACTAATTTCTTTCCGCTCACAGTTCCCCCAGCCAGTTCGTCCATTGCTGCCTGGACACTCTCCAGCCCTGTTCCCATAAGCTCAGGCGGAGGCATGCATTGCATCCGGTGGTCTTCCAAGGCGGCCTCGAGCCAACTCCATATCGCCGGCGCGAGACCAGTGGCAAAGTCACCCACCGTTGCCAGGTTGGTCACAATCGACACGTCGTGTTTGGCGTGCTGTTCGGCACCTGGGAAGACCGAGGCGATGAACTTGCGACCACCACATCCGTGAAGTATCTCACAGAGAGGTTGCAGCGTCGGAGACGTGGAGATGGCGTCGTACGCCCCAACTACCTCTTGGCCTTGACGCTTGAGGTATGAGATCGCGGACTCGACGATGCTTGGATCTCCTTGGTCGAAGCATTCCTCCGCGCCCAGCGACTTGACCATGTCATGATTTCTCTGTGAACAGACACCGACAACCGTGTAGCCCGCCAGCGCGGCGAGTTGGACGCCGCAGGAGCCCACGCTTGATGAGGCTCCCCAGACCACGAGGGTCTTGCTGTTCTTCACGGCTGTGCCTTCCATGGGAGGCATGTCCAATCCCAGCATCACCCCTGGAAAAAGGCAACTTGCGGCGGTGGTCACGCCGAGCGGCAATACGGCCGCCTCTTCGTAGGTCATGCTGTCGGGGATCTTTGCCACGAACGGCGGTAGAAGAACCACGTACGTTTGGAAGGAAGAGTAGGCGTACACCTTTTTCCCGCGCCATTGTTCGAGGTCATCCCCATTGAGCTCCGAGTCTTTCCAATCTTTGACCCTTAGTGGCGATGTTTGGCCGATTACACGATCGCCAATCTTAAGTTTAGAGATGCGTTCATCTGCTTGTCCTTCTTGGGGAAGCTCAACCACCTCCCCAGCAACGTCGCAGCCGAGGATACATGGGTAGCCGTCCTCTTCTGAGATGAGGATACCGAGCCGTTGGATTGCCCAGTCAGCAGGGTTTATTGCCACGGAGTGAGCTCTGATAACCACTTCGCCAGGAGATGGAGGTGAGTAGGGGGCAGGACAGACGGTGAGAGTGGGCGCTTTGGGAGACGGGAGGATTGCTGCAATGTTCGAGTGTGGCATTGCTAGCTACTGATTGCGAAGATATTACTACCGTCCGAGTAAGAAGGGTGCAAAATCGAAGTCTGCTCTTGCTTGATCACTTTTGTAGCCCACCGTTGTAGCCTCCGTCTTCGTGTATTTTGCGGCAGGGAGTTAGGAAGAGACGGACGCATGCATATATATTGAAGTGCAGCATTGCGCCCCGTATTTCAAGGACAGATAAAGTCCGTTATTACCGAGATATGCTGCTGCAGTCGTGGTATCGTGCTACTAGTGGAGAAGAGAAGAATGCATACATGGGGAACTCGGAATGCTACTTCGACTAGGAAAGGAGACAAGCCTTTGATATCCAGGATAGAAGTCTGCTTCATTAAGCTTGCCTGGCTCGATAGAGGTTACAGGACAAGGTTGAATACGAGTGAGAGCTTAGTTCAAGATGCTTTGTATACGAATCCTGGACAAGATCGGCGTCGTCCAATTCAATGTCGAGGATTACGCTTGAGGCTGGGAGGCGCCAAGGCTGGGGATGGTAAATTATTATTCCGTAGCATGTGCGGGGCGCATTCTGCCCGTCGACAACCGCGCAGTTGCAAAGACGTGGATGTGGTTGGAGAAAAAAGAGCAACCTATTCTACCACAATTCATTCACTGGCCTTTGGTGACTATTAAATTTTTTCTTACAGGGTCGACTTGTCTGTGTTACCGGGACCTACCTATTGATTTTCTCGGAGCGACATGATTAAATAACACCAATGCCCGTCTCTTCGTCTGTACTGTTGGTGCCCTCGACCAGCCGAAACAATGAGCCTCCGACGCCCTCCGCGACTGAACGAATCGGGAGACGGCGAACATGCCCCTGCTTTGCAAGTTGCAGAGGGAGAAACCGATGATTTCACTTCGCTGCTGGCTCGCACCGAGCGCCGGGCCTCCTCCGCTATCAAAGTTGTCAAGAAGAAAGACTCCCTCGCTGAAACCGAAGCCGACCCTGCCTACCTTCCCTTTACGACCGACTTTGGTCCTAATACCCTGGTTGAATATTTGCGGGCAGAGGTGGACAAGCTGAGGCGTGAACGCGACACCAAAGCGGCTAAAGGGAAAGGGAAAGGGAAACAGAAGGAGACGCTCGAAGACAAGACATCTAGCCTGCTTCATCCCAGCAGTGCTCCGTCAACGACGCATGGTCTCTTCTCACCATCTGCTGCTCCAGAGCTCACTGAGCGAGTCAACGGTCTCCCTCCTGCTGGGGCGTTGGCAACTCGTCGATCGCAACGCCTGGCTCGCAAAGGTTCTCTCAACCAGGCGAACCAAGTTGCGAGTGATCAGAAAACGCCTACGCTCTTTCAGCCAGCACAACCAATCCCATTCCTGTCAGACCTACCTCAGCAAAACTCCCATTTAGAAGATGCCCCCACTTCGTTACCAAGCGGCGCGAGTCACTCTAGGGCAACCACATTCGAAGAGCACACCAAAAGCAAGAGAATGGCTGTCAGAAACACGGCTCACGAAGATTCTGTTAGCCCCTTGCGCGCAAGGCTGCGTCAGAGAAGACACTCCAAGGCCCTCTCACTCTCAGGCTCATCAGCTGTTATGAGTACTGACGTCTCAGCATCTCGTGCGGAGGCTCATCATCCTGGCCCCCTCCAACACGAGGGAACTCCAGCGTCTCATCCAATTTCCCAGTCCGAGAACGATCCTACCTTGTCCGTAGGCTGTCTTCCCTCTTCGCGTGCGCAAGAGCCCACGGGCAACAAAGTTCTTCAAGCATCATCTCACAATTCTGTTCATTGTGTCCAGGACCGCCAGGCTTCATTGAAGGCACCCCCTCCGAGTAAAGACGTCGTACAATCTGGGTCGGAGGACCAATCTTCACCACTCGTTTCTTTCAAATATTCGAGCCTTATTCCCGAAACCATACCACCAAGCGAAAAGAAGCAGTTTATGCACCAGGTGAGGCATGCGAAGCGAAACAGTGCAGCTGGAAACGATTGGGCCGGGAACAGTCCGGCTGAACCACAAGAACGAACGCGTTTAAGCCATGCCGGAAGGACTCCTCTTTACGCGGCTATCGCTGCCAGGAGGGGATCACGGCTTGCGTTCGCCATTGACGATATCCTTCACCCAGCCGAGAGTCTGGAGGACGTTCCCGATCCAGTCCCCGAAAAACAGTATCCCCGCCTCTGGAAACCCTCGATACCTCCTAGCCTGTCTCCGATATCAACAAGTTCGACTAGAGCACGCTCATTTAAAGCCGTCAAACCTCTCAAGCCAGAATCCAGCGTCCTACAAAAGATTGATGCCGATCTGTGGACAGAAGTTATCAGCTATCTCTCCACGCAAGATGTGAGAAATCTCCGACTGGCCAGCAAGTCTCTCGCACGAGTCATAGCTCCAATTCAGTTCAGGAATGTCGTGGTCAACTTTGATAGACACTTCTTCGACGCAGGCAGCAGCGACTGGAATAGCAGGTTGGGGCTCCTCCCCTCTGACTCGATGTTCAAGAAGTATGGCGTGAATATAAACAAATTTGGCGTGTCATTCGAGTACGATCTGCAAGGCTTGTCACGTGCTAAGACGAAAACCATTGAAAAGGAACAAGTCGCATGGTTCGGCAAGTTCACATGGCCTACTGAACAGTATCCACGCTTTCCAGAACTGCAGGCAATCGAGGACCTGGTCGACCATAACCGCCCATTGCTCAAAGAAGCGCTTAGCCACATAACTAAGGCCTCAGAACTTGGATTATGTATCGACAGCGGCCACGGCTGGCTTGAAGGTCCTGACATCTCCGATATGGCCCTTTTCGACCGACGAACTACGAAGGGGTCCAAAGTTTTTGGGAAGACGTTCCCGACCGAAGACGTTTGGGTTACATTTGCTCGTAATGAATATTTTAGATGGGCTCAACAGAGTACTATCAATGGAACCATCAAGGCACTCATGGCGAAACAGCCTCCCCCAGAGATCGCTGCTAGAGAAATTCGCTTCTTGGAAGGACTCAAAATCCGAGACATTGAGAGTTTCAGACGTCAGGACGAGCAATTCGATTACGACCCCGAATGCCATGTAGGAGGGAGCCCAGTTCCTGGAGTGGAAGCTCTGATGGATGCAAATGGCGATATCCCCAATTTTTCGCAGGCCCTTCAGGTTGCGATTCAGCGGCAACTGTTGGCACATGCGCGGAAAGGAGGAAGAAAACTACCTCAGTGGCCATTAATTTTCAGTGGCCACAATCTTGCTGCTGAGCATGGTGGTCACTGTACATTTATCCAAAGCAAAATGGCTAATCCGGGTGCATCTCCGCTTCTACCAGGCATGCTGACGGAGCCGCAAGCGCAATGGTTAATGGAGACTGTATGGGCGCAGCGTGCTTTCCTGTCAGCCTATACGACGGCGATTATCACACAAAAGCAGAACTTCAAGTCGATACATACCCTGCGGATCAGCAAACTGTCGTCTGGACTCCTTCCATCGTTAGAACTGGAAGAGTTCTGGAAGAGCTTGTCTGGACTAACGACGTTGGAGGTCCTTATCAGCCCCGACTGGCGCCAGGAGCACGTGACGGGGGATCGACTATTTGCAAGGCACATGGCGATCTTGCCATCTAAAGCTGCCGAGAAGTTCACCAAATTCCTGAGGAGATACATTGTCAAGATGGAGAGTCTACACAGCCTGACTATTGGTTACACCGGGGGTGGAGAACATGCTGTTGGCATGTTTGCCCGTAATAAGCACGTCTTGCCTGCGCCAATTGTCGACAATCCCGGAGATTGGCTGTTTGACAATGCTAGTAAAAAGCAAGGCGTCCTGATTACAAAATTCGACCACGTGCGAGAGCTCAAATTTCAAAACTGTTGGTTCACACCATCGATGCTTCGGGGATTCATGAAGGACAGCCGAGACACAAGCCTCCATTCTTTGAGCCTCGATTCGGTCAGCATGACCGCGCATCATGATGGTGATATCACCGCGCCCACGTGGAATATGATGGGTCGTCTTCACTGTCTTCATCCTCGAGAAGACTGGACTCAAGAGATTTTGCCCACCGGTGCTTCTTGGGTCCAAGTCCTTGATGCCATTACGCCGGGAAAGACACTGTTGGCACACAAGTATGACGCGGGCCTTGTTGACAGAAAAGTTCACCCGATGCCTCAGGCAACATTCCGTGGACACATCCAACAAATCATTCTTAACAGCTGTGGCTACGTGAAGATCTCGGTTCCAGAGAGACACGCGGCAGACTTTAATCAAAACGCGGCTGTTGTCCGCGCCGAGCCGAGCATGGACGACGCTCTGTACGTTCGCAAGGCACGATTTGTCCCGCCACTACTATTCGAATTTGATCCTGAAAAGGGCTTTCGGATGAAGGCAAACTCGGATATCACGGACGCGGATGAGATCATGATTGAGGAGACCTCGGTAAGCGGCGAGCAATACCCTTGGCTGGGAACATTGACTCAGTGCATCCATCCCATCGAAAAGCGGGTCCTCGAGGAGGCGTGGCAGATGACGTTTGGCTGGCCCAACAACCTTGAGCGATGGGCCGCTGTCGAAGATGGACAGAGTGAAGGCGGTACAGGACGATTCAGCGGTGTGATCAGGAAGACTGAGCAAATGATGGACGAGTACTGACCTAACGACGAGGTCAAGGTCTCGGTGCTTAATTGGAGCGATTGCATCTCGGGTGGCTTGAGATACCAATGACACTTGGGTGGTGTTATGATGACGATAGCCTTATCAGACGGCACGTGATTGGCTAGTTCAGGAAGAGTTTCAACTGTTTCCGCGTTACAGACTGATAGGACGAGGGACATGTACAGTCTTCTATCCCGACTTGGCAAGTGTATCATCACCACATACATGGAGCACTTGATCAGTGACGCGATTTGGGCTTGGAGGGAACTAGAGTGCATTTGACACCAGACAACATGCAAAGAATTCAAACAGTGCTCTACATGACATCAACGACATTCGCACAGATTTGGGCGTGAGCATGAAAGCAAAATGACACAGCTTTATCCACGTCTGTAGACTATTCTTGACCACGACCGTGATTGTTGATATGCAAGTCTAGTGTATGCTGTTTAGGGCCGGCTCCGATACGTACTGCGTACATACATTAGTACATACCCTGTACGCTGAGTTGACGTGGTAGTGCAGCGTAGGGTAAAATAAGTGAAGCGACATGAAGTGACGCGAAGTAAAGTGCAGATCCACATGCATGCTGTCTGCCTACGTCCGTACCCTCAGTAGGCCGGTATTTCTACTATTGCGGATGTGAAGGATGACCTTTTTGACACTGATTTGTAGAGGTTGAGAGGCGCGGAACGTACGCCCCTGACGCATTCCAGCCTCGCCTGAGCCTCGGTGGGCAGCGGATACACGTGATCTGACTTGATCCCTTTTTTTTCAGACTCACCTCGTGTGTGTGTGTGTGTGTGTGTGTGTATGTCTTCCTCGTTCTTCAATTCGTGTGCGTATGTATCTAGGTATATGTATGTGTGTTGTGTGGATGTATTTGTCCTGGTGTGTGTGTAATGTTACGCACTCGCTCCACTGAAAGGTTTTACAGATACGATGTTGCGGCTACAAGTAGAGTAGAGCAGAGCAGAGTAGAATGACTGACTGACTGATTGTATGCTTTGTATTTCTTTGAATTTTGTTTGATATTACTTTTGGTTTTGTTTTTGGCATTTTCGTCGTTTTTTTCTCTTCTTCGTGGGGTTTTCCTTTCCTTTATCGTACCTCCTCGTTCGAACAAAGATATTCACTTTTCCATTATCCATTAATCCATCATCCCATCTTGGCCATGTCATTTCATCGCTTCTCGCTAGTAACACGAGTGCAAGTACCCATATCCATGATGCGGCGAAGTCGCCTCGGACAGCGCAACGCCCAGAAATCGCCCGACCAGCACGGCCAGACCCATCCACACGATGTTCGGGACCTTGGAGATGATTCTCTGGAGGAGCGAGTTCTGCGGTGGCGGTGGTGGAGCTGGAGGAGGTGGTGCTGGGTCTGGAAGGGGTAGGGCGATGGAGAAGACGATTGCGGTAGTGGTGGTGCTGGTGTTAGGAATGGGGGGTCGACGGCGTTGAAGTTCAAGTACCTGGCGGCCTGGTGTCAGGTAGTGGGAGTGGATGGTTCTGTCAGCGTGGTCGTGGTCGCTACTGCTCCATAGAACAGTGTAGAGTGGTAGAGGCACGCAGCTTGGACTTGGGCTCTCGTCGGGATATTCCTGTGCGTCGTAGTATAATTCGGCGCCGTCGTCGTCGTCGTCGTCATCGTCGCTACTTACCCAGGATAAACGCCTCGCGCGGATGGTGCTCTCGGACCCGTCATCCGATAGGTCGTCCCTCTCGTGCGTGGCCGGCTCTGTCTCTGTCTCTTTCCCTGTCAAAGCGACAACGCCAGTTTCGTTCGTTTCGACACATCTCAGAGGCGTGCCGCCGCAGAGCTCGTCCACCTCGCTCTCGCTCAGCACTGTGGCAGGAATCGACGAATAGAACGCCGTGATCTCTTCGTCCACCACGCTTGGAGCCTCTCGAGCCAACGCCTCGAAATCCGCCATGTACTGGACCAGCTCGCTCGGCTCCATATCCAAAACCCCCGCAATCTCAGCCACTTCGGCCTCGCCGTTGTCGACCATTCTGGTCACGGCGGCAAGGATCGCGTGCTGGTGCGAGCGGGGTCGGTTGCGGAAGTGGTGACAGATACCGCCTGGAGTGCTGCTGCTGCTGTTGGTCCCAGGTTCCGGCTTGGTGTGGCCATGACCATGGCGCTCGTTCTGATGGGCCTTGGGGGTGGCATTGTCGCTGCTCGGGAGGGATGCAGGGCCTGAGATGTTTCGGGCTTGCTTTCTAATGGTGAGGGGCGTGGGCACAAGAGACGGGTCCGATGCGACGTTGAACGACTTCCTGGATGTCAGCGATCGGATGAATCGTCTCGGAGTACCCACCGTCCCTCCTGGCACGTCTGACGTCGCTGGCGAGGATACCGTGCTTGCATACGGATCTGCTTGTCCTGAGGCCGTGGTGGTATCGGTCATCGCTGGGTTGTTGCTGTCCTTGGCTGATATCGTCGTTGGATCCTTCTGGTCTGTTATTGGTGACTTATGTCGAGCTTGGGGAGATTCTAATCAGGAGGTAGGCGAGTTGATTGCTGATTATCTGTGCTGTTATGTGGCGAGGTAGTGTTGAGGATGTTTGACAAGGAATATTTATGGAATCCGAGACGAATAGTGAGGAGACCTGCCGTGAGGCAGTGGACATGCATGGACTGCCTTGCACAGCCTCGAGGCAGTTCATCCTTTATCGAGTGAGCGGTGGTAGTTGAGGATGTTGACAAAGGACAGCCACTTCGATGTGGACGATGGAATAGGCTGGGCATGGGATGTTGTGTTGTTCATTTGCTCATCATGTTTGTGGTGGATGGATTTGGGTGCGGACCAGGTAGCAAACAACCTGGACAGTTTGAGAGATGAATGAATCGTTCTGATCTACTCGGTACCTCTGCCTCTGCACTGCTTCTGAAAGAGGGGGAAAGGGACGTTTTATGTCTTCAAAGCTTCGTTGCTATTTTGGTATTTGAGAGGCTCTGCTCTGCTAACCAGGATTCTTCCTTCGATTCGGTATCAATACCGAGTACAGTTCGCCTCTCTCCCTATGAGTACGTGGCCATCCTCGGTGACTCCATAGACTCCATGGTGCTCACAACAGACCCCTCTGAAGGCACACCACTGTTTTCCGGCCCGAACAACACACCGAGACCATGGACCAGAGACCAGAGCTTCAAGTCCTGTCCCATTCACGCCTCTGGACTATCCTCCGTCTTCTTCGAGGCCTGAAGAGCAAGTTCGGCAATCAACCGCCCTGCCTGGTCCCCCGTCATATTGTTCTGGAATCCGATCTGTCGCAAATTGCCCCCGTTCACCAATCGTTCCGCCATCGCTCTAGCGAGCTTTGTACGAGCCTCGATGACTTTGTCGTCCTGTACGCCTTTGGCTTTGCCTTTGTCAAGCGGGAATTTGCCCAGGACGAATGCGGTCTATGTAGGCACGCGCGGTAAGAAATTAGCAATCGCGAGCACAACGAAACGCTCTGTGGCTTTGTCAGGGCAGTTACCTTTTCAGCGGGTTGCGAAGCTTTGTTGGAATCCATGCTTGAGCTGAACGGGAGAGATGATTCTGAGTGACTGAAGGAAGGTATTTGAGTGATTTGATTATGCGTATCTGCGTGTGTTTGCGTGTTTGTGTGTGCGAATTGTGTCTTGAATTAACAAGAGGAAAGAAATTCAGAGGAGCGTTTTCAAGGGAGAAATGGTCTGCTTTAACATGTGACCGCGACCTTCTTAACATGAACGTTCATTCACTGACGATTTGGATGTGATTTGTCTACTGCTCTCCATGGCTCTGCTAAGCCTTGGGAGCACCCCAGAGCACCCTACCCTCCATGGGTCTGTTCAGCCTTGGGAGCACTCCAGAGCACCCCACCCTCCATGGCTCTGTTCAGCCTTGGGAGCACCCCAGAGTACCCTACCCTCCATGGCTCTGTTCAGCCTTG